>NC_134024.1:3343085-3659871 GCF_040712315.1 Castanea sativa | reverse complement strand
AGTCAAAGTGATGCTAATGAGTGAATCTATCTACTAATAGACATGGCAAAACAAATTTCCAGACTGACAAGAAATTTTTTTTTAGGGAAGCAATAAATGCGCTTACTACTTATATCAACCTACTTGGGTAGTAATGTGGAGTGAGACCACATGGTGCGTAGTGAAACTGCTTCATATCAAATAAAGCTTGACATTAAAGTGATTTGTCCAAGTGAATCTTTAAGCCATGATTATTTGATGGCTGAAACTAAAGTTTCAAAGAACAATTTAATGTCAATCGAGTTTGAAAAATGGTAGCCTTTACAGGGATCTAATTCTAAACTGGTCTAAACCAACACATACTGCATAAATGTGAACAAATTTGGCAGTTGAACTGACAAATCTAACCAATTTTTTACATTTACTTTTTCATTAGCTAATGAACTAGTTCTGTCCCCAAACCAATGACCTACATAGCAAGTATGAATATTGCTACTACACTTCCCTGCAAAACTAAGATACTCAAAAACCCAAAATTTATCTCACTAAGGTATTTCTTTTAAGGATATAGAATCTTCAACCAAAAACTACAAACAATGACTTCAAAAAAATTGCGGGGCCTCTTAAAACTAGACCTAATTTCTCACACCTATTACTTCAAATATAAATCCCAATCCATCTATGCCCACAAAACCCCACTTTGATAAACAATATCACAAACCCATTACCCACATTAATTGCCCCCCACAAATTTTCACAACCCAGAATTGGTACTAAAGATCAAAACTTTAGTTTCTTCATACATAATCTAAAAAAAAAAAAAAAAACACACACACACTTTTTCAAAGAAATTACACGCTAAGAGCGATGGATAAGCTAGAAATTCAAAGTTACTGAAGTACAATTATTGAAAGAAACACAAAAACTGAATGTTTTTCAAAAAAATGTATGTTAATGGATATTCGGTTTGGCTATTTAAATATAAAGATGGAGCAAAGAAAAGAAAGATGAAAGGAAATGGAGAGAAGGGAGAGAGGCTTACCGGCAGTGTTACGGCGGACCGGCAGTCGGTGTAGCAGCAGCTGAGAAGCGAGAGAGAGAGGGTTCTGAAAGAGGAGAGAGAGCGTTTGAAAGTGACTGGTTTCGGTGTTTGAAAGTGTTTGACAGATTAAGAGAGAGCGTTTGAGAGACTAAGAGTTGAGAGATTGAGAGATTGAGAGTACTGAGAGTTGAGAGATTGAGAGTGTTTCAGTTAGGCGTTTGAAAGGTAAAGTGGGGGAATATTGTGTGGATTTCGAGTCTTATAAACTCGATTTCTACGTGGCTAAATTCCGACAAACCCAATAACTCGAGATTTAAAATCTCGATTTTTAATACATATTTCGAGTCTTATAAACTCGATTTCTACGTGGCTAAATTCCTCAAGGTGGAAACTTTGTCCACGTAATCGAAGAACAAACACGACAACTCGAGTTTTAAAAACTCGAGTTTTAATTAAATCTCGAGTTTCTAAAACTCGAGATGTTAGTTTCCCACATACTTTCAAAACCGGCCAACTAACGAAATCATTTGCACAGTAACGTTATTTGGAAAGGGTGTTCTTATTGGGTCTGTTATCCTTCTCTATAGGCGAACTTTATCTTTACATCCTTTCCACCACTAACCTGCGCTTATCATTGTTTTCCTCAAAATCTTACCCACTACTTTGAACAACAATGGCCATATCATAAGATTCTTATGATATGGGGTGGGCTTTGAAGTACAATATTGTAGAAGCAGGAAATTCAGCACTTCTTTCAGGGGTTTATATCACCAATTGGGGTTATGCTGATTCATCTCATGGGATGAGGTTTAGTAGGGATTTTTTTGCGTAGGGTAAATGACATCTTTTGTGTTAAAACCACAAGCTAAAACAAGAAATCTCAGATTAAGAAAGAAAATTGTAGAAAGTTCAAGAAAATTTGAGAAACAGAGAGAGAAAGTTTAGAGTGAAGAAAGAAAATTTTATTGCTCTAAATGTATCAATTACAAAGACTACCTAATTTACGTGCCAAGCTTGTATTTATACAAGCAGTTTACAAATCAGAAATGCGCGGGAAAATTCTAACTAACTCCTAACAGAATTCCTAATAAAGCTCCTCCAATAAAATTAAGCCAAGCGTCACTCCCTCTAACTACCTAACTGACTATAGTTTCACACACGTCCAGTGCACATGCCACTTAACTACTCAATGCTTCAAGTAGCCTCTTCAGCCACACCTTAAGCCTCTTCTGATGCTTTATCTGTGCAATGCTTGTCTTCAATCCAGACTTGCTTGTCTTCAATCCAGACTTGCTTTCTTCAATCCTGCTTTACCCTTCTTCAATTCACCTTCACCTTTAGTTTTAGGCTACTTCTTAACATTTTGACCCTAATTATAACATTTTGATCACCCAAATATTTAACTTTATTTCAATGTCTCTATCGTTTGTTTTCGCGTTAAGTATGACAAAATTTAACATTGAAACACCAATTTACAATACAAAACAAACAGTAGAGGAGTTCGATCATGCATTTTGATAGTTTAGGTGGTTAGGTATAATCGAAGTGATAATTTAGAATAAAAATTATAATTTTCCATTTATAATTTTTTTGGCAGACGTTAGCTTAGTGTTAGGCCTGTAAAATATTTGCTCAACATTTAGAGAATTTGCTAAAGATTCAAACTTTTAAATACTAAATAGTATGTTTATTACTATTTTTCAGTTTAGTTTAATTGATTTTCATGCAACATTATTGCAGAGAGATCAAATGACCAAATATGATTAGATTTAGGACATATTGCTTCCTTGTAACTAACAATGTAACGATATCTATATAACTTTTTTTCCTCATCTTGAACTTTGAGCTATATAAATGGTATTGAAGGTTTAGAGATTTCTTGTACAAGATATCTTACTATTCTTCCCTAAACACCATATTTTTGTATTTCTTTTTCTCACTCATTGAACATTTGAACACCATGTATTTGTACATTTTACAGGGAGACTAGACACATGATATCATTAATATATAATTATATTTTCTCAACTTACAAATCTGCCAATCTGATTAAGTTATCTACGATTGTATGAGAGTTGTTCTATGCGATTATTTTTCAGTCAAAATACATGAAATTTCCATCTTCTAAGATCTCAATTCAATAATTTCTCACCACCTTATTTGCTTTTTGGAAATTGACGTAGTTGGAGCAGCGATAGAACTTCATATCCATTCAAAAATGAAAGAAGAACTCATTTTTTTAGATATTGAAGTTGGATTCCATGTTGTTGGTTTTCAAATTGGTTTAATTAGTGCAGTTGCTTACTAGTTTTCTCCAATATCTCAATATTCTCATTGTAAAGAATTTGTCGTTTTATTTTATAGGCAAAATACAAAAACACTATAAGAATGGAGTAGTAATTTGATCACTATATGCTTTTACAACTTTAAAAATTGTAAGATAGAATGACTGATAGAGATAAGCATGTTTGATACGTTCCTAAGAATGAAAATATTGTTTTAATAAAATAGGAATGCAATTATACTTATTATCAATTCCATTTTTTTTTTACTTTTTTTTTTCCTTTCCTTCATACAAATTGTTTGCCTAATTTTGAAAACTCATTGAAAACTTTGTTTTGGTATGCTGTTGTCGAAAATGTAGGGAGATCATTTTTCATATTATTCTAATTGTAAATTATGGATAACCTTCTCTTTCTCCCATATGAAGTTCTTAATAGATAAACTTCTCTATGAGAGAGAAAAAAAAGTTCATGTGCTCACAAATATATAATTATATTTTGACTAACCTTACCATAAAATTATTTTCACTCTGTATTGTTAATTTTTTTTGTGTGTTTTGTTTCCTTTTTCATTTTATTTTGGTGGATAGAAAATTATATTAAATCATAAATTAGGTACAAAACAATCTAGTGGTAACTAACACCCAATTCGTCCAGCCTATATATGTTTTGTTGTTTTTGTTTCAATAGTAGCTAAAATTTACTATATTAAGCAAGAATGACAGATTCCAAATCAATTATTTTTAAATATAAATCATAGGAAAAAAAAACCATATAAATTACCAAAATTCTTGTTTCTTAGTGGCACTCAAAAAAAAAAAAAGACACCAAAATTTAAATCCTTCCTGCGAACTTATTATTAGAAAAAAGATCATATAAATCCCTTTTTTATATTAATAATTAGTGCACTACCTATAAAAAATAATACTTTAAAAATGAATACATGTACCTTATTAAACATGTGACAATAAATTAATATATTTTTTCATGAAAAAAAACACTATTATTTTGTGTTGAAAAGAAAAAGAATAATAAAAATTATATTTTAGAATAAAATAATTAAACAAATAATTAAAAGTTTTTCTTAGGTGGAAGACTACATAATTCTATCACCAAAAAAAATAGCATATCCACAGATAGAACTTAACATGTCCCGTTTTTAGTTTTTAGTCTTATAGATTCTCATAATTCTCTTTTAGCATTATTACCTGAAATTCTTTGTAATTTTTCCATTAACAGGTTAGTTAGTGAGTTTCCAGTACGGCTTCCCCCGGTTCTTCAGGCCGAGCTTCTTCATCATCATCATTCACCTCGATTCAAATATGATGTTTTTTTTTTTTAAGTTTTCACGGCAATGACACCTGTAATAATTTTACAGATCATCTATATACTGAGTTGATAGACAATTTCATTAAGGCCTATAGGGATGAAGAAGGAATTGAACGAGGAACATTCATTGCTCCAGAGCTCATGAAAGCAATAAAAGAATCCACGTTTGCAATATTTGTCATTCTTTCAAAAAACTATGCTTACTTAAGATGGTGCTTGAATAAACTTGCTTAGATTGTTGCATGCATAGAAGAGACGGGTCTAAAAGTTATACCCATCTTTTATCGTGTGGATCCCTCTAATATAAGGCAGCAAAATCGAACTTTTGCTTTAGCCTTTGCTAAACATGAAGAGGACTCCAGAGTTAAGAGTGAGAATATAGAAACGTGGAAAGAGAGTTTGAAACGCGTGAGCCATATTGCCGGGTTTGTTGTAGAAGATAGCACGTAAGTCTGCATTTTTTGCTTTGAATAGATGTGTGTTTGGTTTTTTACTTTTTGTCTCAGTTTAGTTTTTTTTTTTTTTTTTTTTCTTTTGTAAATATAAAATTGAATTTTATCTTTTATTTTTTGAAATAACTTAGTTTTTAGGGTTTTGTCATGCATTGAAAATAAAAGAAGTCATCAAAAATTATATCTTTTGATAAATTTTAAGCATATAAGGTACGTACCTTAGACAGTTACTTTCATCAAATTATCTGTAATTATCACACTACAGTAATACTTGGCTGATTCATCATGAAATTATTATTGTTAATTTTTTAATGTTTCGAATCAAATCGAGTATAGGACACTTTTTTGTTGTTGATGATTTTATAGTAACAACTGGGGAATTCAATGTCACCCAATTAACAATGGCAAAGGTAAGGGGGTTGGGGGGCCATGACCCCTGGCTTTTCAAAGTATCTTTGGTAGATCTATTGAGCTAACCTTTACAAATAAAAAATTAAAAAATCATATACTTTTTTATGTTTTGACAAAAACACATTTTGCACTTTGTAACTTTGAAGAATTATGATTTTAATCCATTAAGTTTTAAGTTATTATTATTATTTTGTTCTTTGATTGTTAAATTTTATCCGATTACGTTATGAAAAATTAAAGATAGTAGATAAAAATAAAATAGTATTCCATTACATAGCATAATTTGGATAATTTAGTATTTATTGTTATATCTTTTAATTTTTTTTTCCTTCTCTTCTATTTTACTCAATATTGAAACTCAACTACATCCTCCTTATGATTAAATTATTTATATTTTCTCTCTCTTATTGTATTAAAAAATAAAAAATGTAATATTTTACTTAAATTTAAATAAAAGAAATTGTACTCATCAATTTGTACTCATTTTTTTTAACATTTATATAAGTGCACAATTGCGCCCGGACCCAAAGACGATTATGGGCTCAGGCCCAATGAGCCTTAAACAATGAAATTTGTAGAGTGTGGATTTCAAATCTAATTTAGAGATACTGGGAACTTGATAACAGGCTAAGGTGTGAAGATACTTGTAAATAGTAGATGATAATTGCAAAGGGACCTCCTCGGACGTAAGCCGAGGACCATTTCTGTATTATTTCTCTTTCTTTCTTAAAGGTTACAATTCTTAATTTCTTTCTTGGTAGCTGGCCAATCCCCCCTTTTCTTTGGCCTCTACCCCTCTTTAAATACTTCTTCTCTTGGTGCTTTATCCACGTGTTGCCGAAATCCTTCCTTGCCCAGAAGGTTCCCTTCTACTGTTCAGGGGTCACTTCCCCATTAATGCGGCCTGGGAGGTGGTTGCAGGGTCTTTAATGTGGAGGTAGCAGCCTTTTCCTAAGATATTTTTCTACCACCGGCGCCTCTAGAGGGTACAGGGATCCCCCCTTTAACCAACAATCTTTCTGGAACTCTGTCTTGATCATTCTAGCGAGACTCCCAGTCCTCCTGGGTCTATCCGAGGAGAAACTCATCCTCGGATGTATCTTCGGACCCTTGGCGCATGGGCCGATTTGTAGTTTTAGCAGGCCTTTTATCAAGAACAGGTTGGCCCTCCTTGTTAGAGCCCAAAGGCCCAAAAATGCCTACTCGGGTCCCTTTTCTCCCCACAATAGCCCCTTAAAACTCTATTTTTCAACATCCGAGGAGGAAAATAGGGTTTTGATCCAACGAGAACTTACCCCGCACGTTCTGTAAATAACCACGCGTGTGGAGATCGCTTCGTGTTCCAGAGGACGCCATTTGGCAGTTTGAATTTCAAAAACGCGCGCATTTATGACCGTAAGTTACACCTGGTTCCCCACATTCAATGGTGAGATGAGCATCCAACGGCCCTTGTCGCTCTCCGAAAATTTGGCGGGACGGATGCAATTTCGAGGCCGCTTCCCGCACGTCATAACGCCTTGGAAACATGCACCTTCATTTATTTCTCCAGAGCACAATCATATCAAAACATCAGTCGTTGCCTTTTCTCTGCAGAAAACTGTGGAAACTCGCATAACTTCAAACTCATAAGTTCCTAATTTTTCTTTATTCCTTTCTCCTCGGATTTCATCCTCGGCTCTCTTCTTAACCATTCTCCTTCTTAAAACCCGCCCTTTCACCTCTTATAGATGGGTAGATTTAAGTGTTTAGTTGACACCGCCGCTGGGATGGAAGGTTTTAGGGCTAAATACCACATCCCCGGCGACGTAGGTTTGAGATATTGTCTGGCGGAAGCCGTGGCTGATTCTAGGAAAACGGGAGAGGTCATCATCCCTATGGTTGCCTTCATAGAAGGTGGGATGACCCTCCCAATGAAAAGCGTAACCAGGGAGTACCTCCGCAACCACCGGTTGTGTCCTGACCAGTGCGCTCCCAACGTCTTTAGAGTTTTAGGGAGCGTCGATGCTCTAAATGAGCAACTGGGATTAAACCTCACTTGGCATGACGTCGTTTTTATGTACGAATGCCACAAACTTACTAAGGTAGGCTATTACATCAAATCCCGCTCTAGCATAGTTAGGTTGATTTCCTGTCTGCCCAAGTCCAATAAAGGCATGAAGGACGACTACCTCATCGCCTCAGGCAACTGGCACGATGGCCTCCACTGCCCAGTCGAGTGGGGAGATCCAGGTGTGACTCCTTAGGATCTAACTTCCCACCCCGTAGCTCCATCTAACATCTTGAGATGTTCATTTACATTTACTTAAGCGTTTAACTTTAGTTTATTACATGTCCTACAAATCTGACCATGTTTGTCTGTTTTGGTGTCTTTCTTTGCAGATAAACAACACGTGCACCCGTGCTTGAGCCACTACAACGTTGCAGATTTGAACCGAGTGCTTCGCTCAGAGATTTTTGTGAGTGAAGACTTGCAGCTTCGGGCGGCTCACTTGATATTAGGGTATGACCCCATATCTACAGACTTCCAGGAGATAGAGAACACGATCGTTGCGGGTGACCGGAGACTTAGGCGAATCAACGTTGCCAGGCCGCATTTCCTAGCCGACCACGATATTCCCGATGATCCCCACACAATCTTATACATGCGACCCCTCGCGGCGATCCCCCTCGCAGCACACTCTCAGGCAACCGCTATCCCAGAGGAGCAAGTGTCCTCATCGAAAACGTTGGACGAGGAGATAGAACAGTTTCAACTCGAGGACGTCCAACGACCTTGTAGAAACCCGTTTGTTGTCCTTTCCGACGAGGAAGAAGAGCCCGCCGAGACCTCTGGGATCGCGGGCCTAGTGATAGCACGTCCAGACGACAGCTCTATTGAAGAGGACATGGACGCGCTTAAGGTCCTCCTGACCACGAGAGGCGAGAGAGTTGCTAAAAAGGGGGCGAGGGGATCCCAAGCTCCCCCAGCCTTGCCACCACCCCCTCCTCTAGCCGACCCCAAGCCTCCTGCCGACGATCCGAAGAAGAAAAGGAAGGTGGAGGCCGAGGGGGCTGGTGGCGAGAAGCAAAAAAAGCTGAAACAGCAGCCACTGCAGGCTCAGCAACAGAAGTTGGACAAGGGCAAAGGGTGCGCCCATTCAGTTGAAAGTGGGGAGATCAAAGACATGGCCGAGGTGCGCCGAGCACCGGCTATGTGGTCTCCCGAACTAAGACTGGATGGAACGCCAATTCCCCTTCAGTCTAACATCAGGGCATTCCAACAAGGTCATGCCCTCCACCTGGCCGATGCGTTGGAATGCCCACTTCTACTGCCCAAGGACATGGAAGCCTTGGAAAAGATGAGCCAGCCTCAGCTGTTCCTTTCTTTAAAAAGGGACTTAGCTCTGGTAAGCTTCACTTCATTCTTGTATTCTTAGGGTTATTTATAAATTTCGTACTATATTTTAACCCCCTAACATTTATCGCAGGCCATTCAAGAAGTTTTCGCTACCGAGAAGTTCATGGAGGATTCTCGGAAGCGAGCTGAAGCGGAGCAAGAAATAAGGCAAGAGACAGAAAAGTCCCTATGCCAGGCCCTGGTGGAGAATGGAAAGCTCACCTCTCAACTGGCTGATCTGAAGAGAGAGAGAGATGGTGCCAAAGCTAGTCTAAAAACAATGAAGAATCAAGTGGAGGGGCAACGCAAGCTTCTTCACCAAAAGGACGACGAGCTCTCCCAAGCCTAACGGGCACGCTCTGACTTGGAGAAGGAGCTTGCGCGAATGAAGGAGGAAGCTCGCACCTACAAAAACTCACTAGAGGCTGCGAAGCAGGCCAGCTATCAGGAGGGAGTGGTCGCAACACAGGACCAGCTGACAGAAGCTTTCGCGGCCTTATGCCTAGAATACTGTCAGCAGGTCTGGGGGGAGGCCTTAAACGCAGCAGGGGTTCCTCAAGCTTCCGAGCTGAGGAAGCCCGAGAACGTTTGGCTTCCCCTTGACATACAGGAGATAGAAGACACTCCCGTTGTTGCCTCTCCTGCCCTTCCTTCCGTGGTGCCAGAACTCGTTCCTAATCCTACAGAACTTGAGGGTTCCCATAAAGAGAAGGACGGGTGTGGAGGTGCCGAGAAGGAGCAAAGCCAGAACGTGGAGCCCCTCTTTTCTTCAACAGACAAAGGGAAACAAGTCTTGTCTACCTTTGAGTTGGAGTTGAAGAGCACCGAGGCTGGCAGCACCTCCTTCCAAGACCCCCTCCCCAAGCTTAGGGCCTAGCATAGGACTTTTCTGTAGTTTCTCATTTTTCATATGATGATGTATTCCATTTATAATTAATGAAGAACAGTTTTACTCTATTTCCATCTGAGTTGTATTTATTTCACTTTGTCCTTTTTATGCTTGTCATGAAAGTTTTTACTAACACATAACTAAAGACAGAACGGAACAAACAAGTCTAACTCCAGCAGTTGAACAATTATAACCTTTAAACAGCCATGCGCATATTTGCTTTGCAGAGTGAAACATTAAAGAACCTAACAAAAACTAACTTAGTTTGGATATTATACCATGCCTTAGCTAGAAAACCCCCATAATGGTTAAACTTTGTAATCTGAGATATCAATTTTAGTAGAGTGTAAGGTCCGAGGACCATCCCTTACAAAATTTTGTTTAACACTTAAAGATATAAAACTTAAGATCCAATTTAACGAATGGTAAGATATTGATTTCCACAAAGTGTGTGATAAGAATAAGAACAGTGACTAAGGTTCTGTTTAACAAATGATAATATATCAATTTCCATAAGGTTTGTGGTCCGAGGACCATAATTAACCAAATTTCTGTTTGACACTTAAGAATAGTAACTTCAAATATTAATTTCCCCAAAGTAGGAGGCCCGAGGACCTGGCATAACTAAGGTTCTGTTTAACAAATGATAAGATATCAATTTCCACAAGGTTTGTGGTCCGAGGACCATACTTAACCAAGTTTCTGTTTGACACTTAGGAACAGTAACTTCAAATGTTAATTTCTTCAAAGTAGAAGGTCCGAGGACCCGGCATAACTAAGGTTCTGTTTAACAAATGATAAGATATCAATTTTTACAAGGTTTGTGGTCCGAGGACCATACTTAACCAAGTTTCTGTTTGACACTTAAGAACAGTAACTGTAAGCCCCTAATGTATTCATAGCTTTGAACTGCTAACTAACAAAAGCACCTTTTATTAATAATAATACCTTCGAAGGTTATTTACATTCCATGGGCGTTGTACAATTCTTTCATCTAGGTCAGCGAGCCGATACGACCCTATGCCTGCTACTGAAACAATGCGATAGGGACCTTCCCAGTTTGGTCCTAGCTTACCCCAAGCTGGGTTCTTAGCAGTGCCCACCACTTTTCTTATTACAAGATCCCCAAGTGCGAGTGGCCTTAGCTTCACGTGGGCATCATATCCCCGCTTAAACTTCTGTTGATAATAAGCCATTTGGACCATAGCTACCTCGCGCCGTTCCTTAACTAAATCCAGGCCTTTCTCCAGGAGGCCATCATTATTCTCCGGGCTAAAAGAACTCGTCTTTAGGGTGGGAAAACCAGATTCCAGTGGTATCACCGCCTCGGCTCCATAAGTCATAGAGAATGGAGTTTCTCCAGTGGACCTGCGCGGTGTAGTCTGATACGTCCACAGAACATGTGGTAGTTTTTCTACCCATCTACCTTTCGCTTCGTCCAACCTTTTCTTGAGCCCACTGACTATGACCTTGTTAACGGCCTCGGCTTGCCCATTTCCCTGAGGATAAGCTGGGGTGGAGTATCTATTTATGATACCCATATCACCACAATATTTCCTAAAAGCCTTGCTGTCGAATTGAACGCCATTGTCCGAAATAAGTGTGTGTGGTATTCCGAATCTAGTGATGATGTTTTTCCAAACAAACTTCTTGGAATCAACGTCTCTGATATTTGCTAAAGGCTCAGCCTCGACCCATTTAGTGAAGTAGTCTGTCCCCACGAGCAGCCATCTTTTGTTTCCTGCAACCCTCGGAAATGGCCCCACTATGTCCAATACCCATTGTGCGAAAGGCCAAGGACTGGAGAGAGGGTTGAGAACCCCTCCAGGTTGATGAATATTAGGGTCAAACCTCTGGCATTGATCACATTTTTTGGCATAGTCCTGAGCCTCCCTCTGCATATTGGGCCACCAATAACCCTGAGTCAGGGCTCTATGGGCTAAGGACCTTCCCCCAGTGTGGCTCCCACAAATCCCTTCATGTAGTTCTTCTAGAAGCGCTTCCGTTGATTCAGGGTGCACACATAACAAGTATGGTCCTGAGAAGGATCGTTTATACAGTTTCTGATTCTCGGACAACCAGAAACGTGGCGCCTTTCGACGTATCTTATCTGCTTCAGATTTGTCCTTAGGAAGGACGTCGTTCTTAAGAAAAGATATGACCGGGTCAATCCAACTAGGTTCAGGCCGTATCAGATGGATGCGAGCCGCGTTGACAGCGGTAAGAGTTGGCTCTAGCAAATCCTCTACGAGGATAATCCTGGACAAACCCTGAGCCGAAGACGTTGCTAGCATGGCCAAAGAATCTGCATGGGTGTTTCCACTCCTAGAGATGTGAGATAAGATGAAGGAATCAAATTTAGCTTGCTGACGTTTGACCTGTGCCAAGTATTCTTGCATTCTTGGGTCCCTAGCCTCCATGGTCCCCGTGACCTGGCCAACCACTAACTGAGAATCCGAGAATACATGAACTTCCTTTCCACTCATCCTATATACCATGCTCATGCCCACCAAGACTGCTTCGTACTCGGCCTCATTATTAGTAGCCGAGAACGCCAGTCTCAGAGATTTTTCGAAGACAATTCCCTCAGGGGATATCAAGACAAGCCCAACACCAGACCCTCTCTGATTAGATGCCCCATCCACATTCACTTTCCAAGTCGGAGGTGCTGCGGCTGTGATCACACCAACTGATTTTTCATCCATGTGTGCTTCCCTCAGAGTTTCTTCTAGCAATGGTTCGGCGAACTCTGCCACCAAATCAGCAAGGACCTGGCCCTTCACCGAGGTGCGAGGCATGTATTTAATGTCAAAGGCCCCCAAAATGGTTCCCCACTTTGCCACCCTGCCAGAGTAATCGGCGCTGCGTAACACCGCCTTAAGAGGCAATTGGGTCAGAACCACCACAGTGTGGGACTGGAAATAACGAGGAAGCTTCCGCGTGGCATGAACTATGGCCAGAAGTGCTTTCTCCAAGAGTAGATAGCGCACCTCGGCCTCATTCAAGGACTTACTAACGTAGTAGACCGGTCTCTGCACCCCGCTTTCATCCCTTATGAGGACCAGGCTAA
Source organism: Castanea sativa (assembly GCF_040712315.1). Taxonomy (NCBI): domain Eukaryota; kingdom Viridiplantae; phylum Streptophyta; class Magnoliopsida; order Fagales; family Fagaceae; genus Castanea; species Castanea sativa. The sequence continues at coordinate 3,647,041 of NC_134024.1, read as the reverse complement.
CCGCGTGGACGACCACTGCTAGATAAGCAAACAGGACCTCGTCCGCCTCGGGGCGAGACAAAATGGGTGGCCGAGAGAGATATTCCTTAAGCTGTTGGAAGGCTAACATGAAGTCGTCGATCCATTGAAACCCTTTCCATTTATTCAACAATTGGAAGAAAGGACGGCACCGGTCAGCTAACCGAGAGATAAATCTGCTTAGTGCGGCGATCATTCCGGTCAATTTTTGGATCTCTTTTGGGTTCCGAGGCGGCTGCAAGTCCTGAATAGCTTTGACCTGCGCTGGGTTTACCTCTATACCTCTATGAGTAATCATATAACCCAAGAACTTTCCAGAACCCACGCCAAAAGAGCACTTTGAGGCGTTAAGGCGCAACTTGTGCCTCCTAAGCACCTGGAAGGTGTCAGCCAAATCTTTAACGTGCGAAGGTATTGTTTTACTCTTTACCACCATATCATCCACGTATACCTCAATGGTCTTCCTAAGTTGCTGTTCGAACATTCTGGTCATCATTCTTTGATAGGTAGCCCCATCATTCTTCAATCCAAACGGCATGACCTTATAGTGGTAGTTTCCTGTTGGAGTAATGAAAGCAGTCTTCTCTTGATCCACTAATGCCAATGGAATCTGATGGTAACCCTGGAAGGCATCCAAAAAACTCATACGAGGATGTCCGATAGTGGCGTCCACAAGCTGATCAATACGCGGCATTGGGAACGAATCCTTCGGGCAGGCCTTGTTTAAATCCGTGAAGTCCACACACACTCTCCACATTCCATTCTTCTTTTTGACCACAACCGTATGCGCCAACCATTCGGGGTAGAAAACTTCTTTAATAGCTCAAGCCCTCTTGAGCTTAAGCACCTCCTCTTTGACAGCCTCGAAATGTTCCTTGGAAGAACGCCGAGGTGGCTGCCTTCTCGGAACAATAGCGGGGTTGACATTCAAATGATGAAAAATGAAGCTCGGGTCTACGCCCAGAGCCTCATAAGGGTCCCACGCAAAAACATCAATGTTGTCTTTCAGAAACTCCAACAAATCCATCTTCTCCTGGTGTGGCAAGCGTATGCCAACTTGGAAGAACCTCTTAGGGTCATCCGCTATCAAAAACTTCTCTAAATCCTCATAAAGAGCCTCCTCTCCTGTCACCGCCCCAGGTGCATCCGAAGCTGTTAATTGCTATGAGTCTTTGATGATCAAAGCCGATGACTCGGCTTCTGTCTGATGAAGCACTGCAGCCGATATGCATTGTCTGGCCACCGATTGGCTGCCAAGGATCTCTTCAATATATTCCCCCGAGGGGAATTTAACCTTAACATGCAAGGTAGAGGAGATAACACCCAAAGCGTGCAGCTATGGCCTGGCAAGGATGGCTGTATATGGGGAATACGCGTCAACCACAATGAAATCCACCTCAACCGTTTCTGAGCCAGATTGAACGGGCAGATGAATCTGTCCCTTCGGTACAACGGCCTTTCCTTCAAAGCTTATAAGTGGCGAATCGTAAGGAGTAAGATCCTCCAGCTTCAACCTTAGCCCCTTAAATAAATCAGGGTACATAATATCTGCACCGCTGCCCTGATCAATCATCACCCTCTTTACGTCGTAATTCCCTATCCTAAGAGTGACCACAAGAGCATCGTCATGGGGTTGGATGGTACCAACCTTATCCTCCTCTGAAAATCCCAAGATGGGTAAATTCACCTTCAACCTCTTCGGCCTGCAGCCTGCCTCTTCGGCCTGAGAATGTAAAACTGCCATCACCCTGGTGGGACCTGAGCCGGTCCTGCCAGGTGCAGCAAAGATAACGTTAATTGTTCCCAATGCCGCCGAGATGAATTATTCTTCTGATTATTTGAGCCGGATTGATGGCCCTGCCCGTTAGGTTGATAAAGGTGCTGCTTCAGTTTTCCTTCACCGACAAGCTGCTCCAAGTGGTTCCAAAGGGTCCGATAGTTCTCGGTAGTATGGCCCACGTCCTGATGGTACTGACAAAAGAGGTTCTGATTCCTCTTCGCGGGGTCTCCCGCCATCTTACTAGGCCACCTGAAGAAAGGCTCCTTACGAACTTTCTCCAGTAATTGGTGTACTGGTTCTCAGAACATAGTATTCACGGTTTGAGGGGCTGCCGAGCCGGACTGCCCGATGTAATCTCTTCTCGGCTTGCTGTTGTGGTATCTGTCCGACCTGAAATCCCTTCTCTCCTGCGGGATAACCTTCTCCTTACCCTTTCCTTGCTGTTGGTTTTCCTCTACCCTTTTGTATTCGTCAATGCGATCCATGAGGCGACGTACGCTGCGGACGGGCTTTTTGGTCAAGGACTTCCTCAAGTCGTGATCAGTAGGAAGGCCTACCTTAAAGGTATTGAGCGCCACCTCATCAAAATCACCATCTATCTCGTTAAACATCTCCCAGTACCGGTAGGAGTATGCTTTCAACGTCTCTCCTTACCTTATGGCCATGGATAACAGTGAGTCTAATGGTCGAGGCACTCTGCTACATGTGATAAACCGCAACGCAAATGCTCTAGTAAGCTCCCCAAACGAACCTACAGACCCCGATTTAAGGCCGTTGAACCACCTCATAGCAACAGGTCCCAAGCTAGAGGGGAAAACTTTACACATTAGGGTCTCATTATGAGAGTGCACCGCCATCCTCTGGTTAAAGTGACTCACGTGCTCCACCGGATCAGTCCGGCCATTGTAGATGGTAAAGGTGGGCTGGGTGAACCTCTTGGGGAGCCTCCCCTTCTCAATCCTTCGTGAGAATGGCGATTTGGAGAGTTGGTGCAACGCCCGACTCATAGCATCGTTCCCCAAGCCCCTGGAAGAGAGCTTCTTGTGCCTGCGAGCTGGCGGGTCGTCCTCCTCACAAGAGGACGTTGCGTTGGGGGGCGACCATGACCTCGAGCTGTAACTACTTCCCCGGACCTCCACTGAAGAAGGATTAGATGAGGACGGCGAATACTTGCGTTTGACGCGGCGCAGTTTCCTTTTCAAATGATCAATCTCCTTCTGCATGGCCTTAGCACCATCCTCGTGGGTGGTGCTGCCCCCGCCATGATTACGGCTTACCCTAGGGTATTCCGTATGAACGCTTCCCTCTCGATCACTTCGACGCTCAAAAAGATCCTCAGGTTGTGATCCTTGAGACTCTGCATGGTGTGAGCCTAGGCCTGCCATAGTATCCCAGCTCCTTCCAGACTAGATCCCCACAGACGACGCTAATTGTAAGTGCACAATTGCGCCCGGACCCAAAGACGATTATGGGCTCAGGCCCAATAAGCCTTAAACAATGAAATTTGTAGAGTGTGGGTTTGAAATCTAATTTGGAGATACTGGGAACTTGATAACAGGCTAAGGTGTGAAGATACTTGTAAATAGTAGATGATAATTGCAAAGGGACCTCCTCAGACATAAGCCGAGGACCACTTCTGTATTATTTCTCTTTCTTTCTTAAAGGTTACAATTCTTAATTTCTTTCTTGGTAGCTGGCCAATCCCCCCTTTTCTTTGGCCTCTACCCCTCTTTAAATACTTCTTCTCTTGGTACTTTATCCACGTGTTGCCCAAATCCTTCCTTGTCCAGAAGGTTCCCTTCTACTGTTCAGGGGTCACTTCCCCATTAATGCGGCCTGGGAGGTGGTTGCAGGGTCTTTAATGTGGAGGTAGCAACCTTTTCCTAAGATATTTTTCTACCACCGGCGCCTCTAGAGGGTACAGGGATCCCTCCTTTAACCAACAATCTTTCTGGAACTCTGTCTTGATCATTCTAGCGAGACTCCCAGTCCTCCTGGGTCTATCCGAGGAGAAACTCATCCTCGGATGTATCCTCAGACCCTCAGCGCATGGGCCGATTTGTAGTTTTAACAGGCCTTTTATCAAGAACAGGTTGGCCCTCCTTGTTAGAGCCCAAAGGCCCAAAAATGCCTACTCGGGTCCCTTTACTCCCCACAATTTACACTTTCTCCAACCTTTCTCCTTCTCTTTACCTTTTCATCTACCCAAACATTCTACCTTGATATTACTCTTCCTCTTTCCTTTTATCTTCCTTTATTTTGTTTCTTTTTATTATCATCCTCCTAGTATAAATTTGTCATTCACTCTTTCATTCTTTACATAATTTTCTCTCACACAAAAAAGTGGTTATTTCCTACTCTTTCTCCCTCAATTTTTTGGTGGATTTTTATTTTTATTTTTCTTGCATCTCTATTTTAGCTTGATAAAGTTTTGCATTATTTAGAACTCTATTTTGGTTGATGGGATTTAGTTTTTTTTTTTAATTTATTTTTTTATGACTTTGATTGTTAAATATTATTTGGATAAGTTAGTGTTTATTGTTAGTGTTTATTGTTTTGGATAAGTTAAATATTATCATATTGCATTATAAATAATTAAAAATAGTATATAAGAATGTATTATTATTATATTACATAGAATTATTTGGATAAGTTAGTGTTTATTGTTTTGTATTTTTTTTTCTCATATCATTTTATTTAACATTTAAATTCAGCCACATCCCCCATATATATCATTAAATTATTTATATTTCCACACCTTTTTTATTTTAAAAAATTTAAAATATAGTATTTTGCCTAAATTAAATAAATAGAGCTTTCCACATTAAGTGGAGCAATGCTTGGGAAACACTCATTCTCACACCCAATACATCAAAGAAAGAATGAAATACAAAACAAATCAAGTTAGAAACACTAAATTAAAAAAAAAAAAAACTAATAATGCATATTTTATGTCATAGAATCATCATCAAATTTTGGAAAACGATAGGTTGCCAATGGAGAGAGAGAGAGAGAGATGGTATAAAAAAAAACAATACAAAGTAATAAAGAGTAGATAAAGAAAAAAAAACCAAACGTCAATTAGTAATCGTTGATTGGAAAATAAAGAGGTTGTATGGAGAAGTAAAAAAAAAAAAAATATAGAAATTACTATGTGGAGAACATTAAAAACTTTATAGTATAGTAACATAAACCGTTAAATTCACTTAAAAAATTAAATCAACAATTAAATACAATCATAGACTAAATTTAAATTTAAAACTAATCAAACTCTAACTACAGAAACCATATTAATCATAACTAAAAAAGAGATGTTCTTTGATAGTAGTATAAATTACATAAGAAATAAAGTTAGAAAATTTAAAAATCTATTTTTTTGACATTTCATTTAACCTTATTTATAATATATATATATATATATATATATATATATATATATATATATAATTTTCATACACTATTATTTTCGAAAATCTAATGAACAATGATACCTCTCATTTATCGTCTTTATTATGCAAATCATCAGTTAGTAAATATATGATAATGGTAAGAAGCGTTACAAATGAGATTACTAAAAGAAAATATATATATATATATATAATTAATTAATTAGCCACTATCATAATTTATTTAAACCCACCACATGAATTGAATATTATATTACAGAACATCCTTTCCAAATAACGTTACTGTGCAAATGATTTCGTTAGTTGGCTGGGTTTGGAAAGTATGTGGGAAACTAACAACTCGAGTTTTAGAAACTCGAGATTTAATTGAAACTCGAGTTTTTAAAACTCGAGTTGTCGTGTTTGTTCTTCGATTACGTGGACAAAGTTTCCACCTGGAGGAATTTAGCCACGTAGAAATCGAGTTTATAAGACTCGAAATATGTATTAAAAATCGAGATTGTAAAACTCGAGTTATTGGGTTTGTCGGAATTTAGCCACGTAGAAATCGAGTTTATAAGACTCGAAATCCACACAATTTTCCCCCACTTTACCTTTCAAACGCGTAACTGAAACACTCTCAATCTCTCAACTCTCAGTACTCTCAATCTCTCAACTCTCAGTCTCTCAACTCTCAGTACTCTCAGTACTCTCAATCTCTCAACTCTCAGTCTCTCAACTCTCAGTACTCTCAATCTCTCAACTCTCAGTCTCTCAAACGCTCTCTCTCAATCTGTCACTTTGAAACGCTCTTTCTCCTCTTTCAGAACCCTCTCTCTCTCGCTTCTCGAGACTTTGCTACACCGACCGCCGCTACACCGACCGCCGGTCCGCCGTAACACCGCCGGTAAGCCTCTCTCCCTTCTCTCCATTTCATGGTATCCACCTATCCAAAACCATCGTTGCCGGCCCGGCAACCCAACTTCAACTTCTTGCGGCAAGTAACATTCTTTTTCCCCTCTCCTTTAGTTCTTGTTGGTTCCATTTGCTAGTCTTCTTCTATGCTTATGGGTTGTCATCCGTATTCTTGCTTTATTTGGACATAAAATGCAAGAATTTGTATGGGTTTGGTAGTAGGTGTCTGTTTTAAGTTAGTTCAAATGTTGATTTTTATTGCATGGAAGCTGTTTGTGAAATTGTCTCTTACAAGCTTTGAAACTAATTGGGTGTATCTATGAAGTTGGTCCAGATGGTTTCATTAATTTTAACTATCAGTTTGTGTGTAGTTAAAATTTTGAAAGCTATATTGATATGCTTTCTAGTGTGAATGAATGGTACTGACTGTTTTGAGTCATTTTTCTAGTAAAAAAGAAAAGGAAAATTTTTTCTTAATTGTTTGCTACATTCTGAGTTCATAATATATTCTTTTATCTTTAGGTTGACATACGACCATTTGCAATATGCAAAATGGGGCGTAGAAATGCATTACTTGGAATCTTCCACTTCAAGGCCTAATTTTCCCGCCTTAATCATTAATAAGGAGAAGTTGAGCATATTTGACTAAACACAAATATAAGACGATTTGAAAACACAATAAATCATTTGGTAATGGACATAATGATTATATCTATTGCACAAGGATACTGAAATGCGAAAAGGTATTTATGTATTTTTAGTTTTATGTATAAGCTGTGTCTTAACGGACTTTTAATAATATTTTTTTTTTCTCTACTTATGGACTTCATATAAGCAAAAAGATATTTTGGGATCAGGAGTCTTTTTTTTTTTTTTTGTTAAGTTACGAGGGTCTTGAACCCTCCACCTAGCACTTACAAGGGAAGGAGGTGCCAATTGAGCTAGAGCTCATTGGCGGGATCATAGTAGTTAATGTGAAATAGAATTGAACATTTAAATTTTGTATCTTGGCATGTGAGTGGGTTAATTGATACATCCTTAAATCATTCCATAATAATGCCGTAGTTTATAGAGACTCTATGGATAGCTTGCCATTTGCACAGCAAGTTAGATTGACATGATAGTTACCGTTCGCAGTTTTTTTCATTCTAATTTATTTCACTGTCTTAATGTTTCAATGTCTATGATGCCCTTGTTTCCATCTTTGGTTTTGATGACTATGACCATCCTCAATATGTAGATTATGCTTTTTTGGTTGGCATATGTACATTATGTGCTTTGACAAGGCCGTTCTTAATATTACTGAAAATAATAATGAAGATGAATTTTGGTTGCTTACTTGCTTATAGTCTTGAAATTTGTTAAACTTAAGATAATTTAATTTTTAAAGTGAAATAACCAGTATTGATTCAATTAGATGGTAAGGTGAAGATCTCTTGCATCTGGACCAATTCATTACTGTTTTGTTCTTCTCTATATTATGTTGCATCAGTTTCAAATTTTTTATTTTATAAATTAAAATCAAACTTGGAACTTAGAGATGCTTTGATATCCTAAATCACAAGTTCTATTCTCCTACTGTATAGAGATTTAATGGCATTGGTCATATGCCAAAAATAAATTCAGTAGATGCCAACCAAATACAAAATAGCAGCAATAAGATGTCTGAAAAACATAATGAAATATACAATTACTACACGGCTAAACACCCTAAACCATGTAATATTATTTTTAATTCGACTACAATTGGGTTAGATCTCGCTAATTTACATCGATCACAATGTGAACATCCCTTTATTTAAAGCTATTAACATTTTTCCACTAATAATTTATTTCTTATTAATAACCCTGTCATAACCTTGTCATAAGGGACAGTCACAATTTAGTCTTCCTACCAATCTTGATCGGATTTATATTTGAATTAATAGGTGTGAGAAATTAGGTCTAGTTTTAAGAGGCCCCGCAATTTTTTTGAAGTCATTGTTTGTAGTTTTTGGTTGAAGATTCTATATCCTTAAAAGAAATACCTTAGTGAGATAAATTTTGGGTTTTTGAGTATCTTATTTTGCGGGGAAGTGTAGTAGCAATATTCATACTTGCTATGTAGGTCATTGGTTTGGGGACGAGAACTAGTTCATTAGCTAATGAAAAAGTAAATGTAAAAAATTGGTTAGATTTGTCAGTTCAACTGCCAAATTTGTTCACATTTATGCAGTATGTGTTGGTTTAGACCGGTTTAGAATTAGATCCCGGTAAAGGCTACCATTTTTCAAACTCGATTGACATTAAATTGTTCTTTGAAACTTTAGTTTCAGCCATCAAATAATCATGGCTTAAAGATTCACTTGGACAAATCACTTTAATGTCAAGCTTTATTTGATATGAAGCAGCTTTCACTACGCACCATGTGGTCTCACTCCACATTACTACCCAAGTAGGTTGATATAAGTAGTAAGCAGATTTATTGCTTCCCTAAAAAAAAATTTCTTGTCGATCCGGAAATTTGTTTTGCCATGTCTATTAGTAGATAGATTCACTCATTAGCATCACTTTGACCTGTCCCGAGAATTTCGGTTAGTGTTTTGTTTCTCTTTCCCTTTAGTAACTAGACCGAGTGATATACACTACATGTGCACCTTATGACCATCCGTCCTCCTACCATCCCCATTTCCCTTAGTAAGTATGAGAAGCTTATTATGTAGAATTTGATGGTGGTCTCGATTTGTTTGGAAAATGGGTCATGAACTGACAATATTTACATACCGTTAAAATACTATTTTACTTGGAATGCCTTTTATTAAAAATGTTTCGGGGGATAGAAAGTGGTTTTTGGTCGGCACTAGACAAGCTTCTCTCGCTTAAGATCAAAATTTTCCACCTAATTATCATTCTTTGGACACCCTCTTCAAATAACTTATTACCATTAGAATTCAATCACTTGAAGCATCTTAGTATCTTTTTAATTATTGTAGGAGGCATCAAATAATGTTACCTTAGAGTTATTTATGAAGACTTAATTCTGTGGAATATTGTTGCACTCTTTGCGGTATGGAGCCCGGGATCGATGAGGAGCCGAGATTGTGCGCCCGGTCCGAAGATCCTTCATTGTTGACGCGACAACGAAATCATCGATCGAGAGGACATTTGGAATGGCGAGGTGAAATATCTAGTTTTAACAACTCGCTTTAATTTTTACGTTGTCTTTGACTTTTAGCAAGTTCTTTGAAAGTTGTATATCTAATTCTAACGACCGCTATAATTTTTATCCATTTTACAGACTCGGGCTCACTTACATGCCGTGGTCGCGCTAAGGAGATGGCAAAGATAACGATGCAAGATAATCGGGTGATTGATATTATCAAGTTGGTGGGGTTAGAAGGATTGTTTAGGGTCCCTTCCGGAGAGATAGATCATTGCCTAATATCGGCCCTAGTTGAGCGATGGCGGCCGGAGACTCATACGTTCCATCTTCCACATGGTGAGATGTCAATCACCCTAGAAGATGTGGAGGTCATTTTTGGACTTCCTATAGACGGTGAGGTCTTGGTTGGGCCGACTACTGTGGTGGATGGGAATTGGAGGCAACTGTGCGTGGAGTTGCTTGGTTTTGGCGTTCGGAGAATGACAACAAAACTTTGGTGGGGCAAAGAATTCTCATTAGTCGCCTTGTTGAGCGCATTGCGCAGCCACCGCCTCATGATGCAACGGAGGAGCAAGTACATCGGTATGCCCGGTGCTCTATTTTTGCGCTACTAGGGGATAAGATTTTCATGGACAAGTCGGGAGATAGGGTGCATCTGATGTTCTTGGAGTTCCTGCGGAACCTTCATGATCCGCCAAAGTATAGTTGGGGTAGTGGTTGCCTGGCATGGTTGTATAGGGAGTTGTGCCGGGCGAGTGATAAAGAGGCATCGCAGATTGGTGGGGCGTTGCAATTGGTTCAGTATTGGGCATGGGCGAGGTTGCCATTCTTGTGCCCGAGGATAGAGCCTCCACCTGGATGCGATTATGGCCCATGGCCAAAAGCTCCACTTGCATTTAAGTAAGTATTTTCCTGATACTTAGTGTGTGTTATGCAATGTACTATTCTTAGTAACTAAGTGGTAATATCTTATGTTATTCGATCGTAACTGTAGGTGGGTGCGGGTGCCAAGCCCGAAGAGTAGGCCATCCGGCACGGCGTTGATCTATTATCGTGAGCAATTAGTTAGAATGCAGCCGGACCAGGTAATAGTATACAAAATTTCTGTAGACGTTATGTTAATTTTCCTTAAGAATATGTTGAAATCATTGCTTTAACATATCTTCTATTTTAATTTTTGTTTTTCCCTTTATCTATGTATTCTCCTTCGTTTCACATTTTAAGATGCTATGATAATTGTATTTTGTTTCTACTGTAGATTATATGGCAGCCATATGAGGCGGACTTCGGCCACCTTCCCGACTTCGCGTCGCAGGAGGGATACGTGGACGGCAAGGGTGCCACCGGTGTGTTTTTGCATAGTAGAGACACACCACCCGCATCGTGTCCTTCGACGGTTTGGGTTGGCGCAAGAGCGGCCCGACCATGTTGTGTACGATGATAGATCGCATAGAATAGACTTACGTGGGAAGGTGGAAAAGAATTGGAGGGAGGAGCATGGACCGTATATCCTTACATGGGATACGAGACAACAACGAGTTTGCCATGCACCTCCTCGCATTGGTGAGATGCCTCGCAATCATGATTATTACCGCCGGTACCGTTCGGTCACTCGAAAGTATGTCGACCGCAACAGCGCTAAATTAGATATAACGGTAATGTGTTAAATTAGATTTTATTGCCTACTTTGTTTTTTCTTCGGTAGAATCAATTGATTTCTTTTTTCAAAGAAATCCGGTTTGATCCGACCGACCTCCAATTAAAAAGACTTTCTATTACATATAGTATTCTAATAACACTTTTTGTTCTTAGTTGAGTATTTGAGTAGATCAAATCTGATTGTACCGGTTATTTCTCCGTTTTAGATTGAAAGCCATTTAGCACTCGTTGGAGATGCTTCCCGTAGGCGGCCGAGCACACAACCATGTTCGACGTGTCCTAAATAATGTGGCCGGGCTTGGTGGTGGTCTTGCAGCAAATGGGCAGGCAAACAATGGGCATGAGACCGAGTCAACGGCTATTGCAACCCCAAGCACAAACCCGGCACCCCGAAGTACATCGACCCGTGGTCAAGGTGCTACCGCAAGCCCAAGCACAAGTGCGGCTAGGGGCCGTGGTCGGCCTGCTACGGCAAGCCCAAGCACAAGTGCAGGTAGGGGCCGTGGTCGGCGTGCAACAACCCCTCGGGTTGTAACTAGTCCCGAGGTACCCTGCACCCATCCCACACGCATCTCCTCCACCGAGGTTCCTCCACCCATCCCGGATGCATCTCCTCAACTCGAGGTCCCTTCACCCACCCCTCCTTCGCAGCCTAGTTTTGATCTTGGTTTTGATTTTCATATGACCCCTCCTACGCACCCTGAGACACCCTCATACCCACCCACCAGCTCCAATGCACCCACTTTGCCCATGACAATGATCCCCACTCCTAGCTATACAGAGCATCATTACCCACCTACCTCGTCCTCATCCGACCCTTTAGGGCCTCCGGTTGGGATTGACACCGATGTACCGGACGAGCATCCCCCTCGGCAGCCCCTCACCCCCACGAGGTAGACCACAACGTACTAGAAGAGCACCCACTTGTGGGACTCGGTGGACACAAAATAGGACACAAAGGCGGCTCTATGGTATGATAACATTACCAACAATGTAATGATATATCTTGTGGTTCACTTTATTCTTATCATTACACCGAATATTGATTGTATGCATCTAATGTCTTTGCAAAGCACGATGATGAGCCTAAGGATGATGCCCCACAGCCTCCTCCCCCGCGCCCAAACATTACATAAGGGTTAAAAAACGCAAAATTGGTGAATCTTGAAAAAGAAGCAATACCTGCAATGTGGTGGATGTGGATGTGGATAATGTGAGGCAATGAGTTACGGAAAAATTTAATTCCAAGCTTGGCTGCTTTTTAATTCATTTTTGCCACATGCTTTTTAGGAATTTTTTGATTTCTTTACTTGTTGAATTGTTTGTGATAGTGCTTCTAAATCACCTTTTATCTGTGATATAGGTTGTTCTTGTTGCTTCCATTGTAGGCAAGTCTCGGGAAAGGTGAGTTTTTACTTGTTACTTACATTTAACACTTTCTTTTTTTACTTGTCATTATGGGAGTAACTATGTAAGTTAGCCCAAAAGAAGAGTGATTAGGATTCGAATGTTTTAAAAGCATTCTTAAGTGGACAAGTAACCAGTAACTATTTAAGGTATTTAAATGTCCTTTATTGTCACAGAATTTGCACAAGTAACCATATCCTTCTTGATCTCTCAAAAACAAAAATTCATTCTTTATATTAATGTAACTATTAAATGATCCTGGAAATATATATAGACACATTGTGGAGCATGTTGAGATTCATGAGTTGCCGTTGGATTTTCATGCGGTGGTGAAGTATTTGAGATTCTTGAGGATGATAAGTGCCTTCCAGAAGAACAAGTCCAAGCAATTGCAAAGCAGTTGGTAATTTGATCCCATGATTATTGCATCTGACTTAATTGATTGTTTTCTTTTCCAGTCTTTGGTTTACTATTATGTTCAACTTGGGTATTTCTTATTTCAATTGAAACTTTATTTTGTGGAATTTACAGGTGAGAGCGTTGCACTACTTGCACTCAAACCGTATCATCCATCGTGATATGAAGCCACAAAACATTCTCATTGGTGCTTGGGTCCGTGGTTAAGGTTGAGCGGTCAGATAACATCACTACATGTTTAAGAGCATCTATTTATTAAATCTCGTTAACCGAATGCATAGAAGGTTGATTATGGAAAAACAATGTTTAGAAGGTTTATAATCTGTTTAAAATTTTCAAATTTTGTCTATTTTTTGAATTTAGAGAACCTTACTAGGTTTGACTGAATAAATTACCATCGTGTCTCTCGTGTTCTTTGTTTGGATTGGCTTCACTAAATCAAAATTTAACTAATTGATTGTATGTATTTTTTTTCTTCGGTCCAATACTCCAATTACATTGCTATTTTTTTTTCCCGTAGCTTTTGCACGATACCGAATTGTATTATACTAATATCTAGGTATTGTCAAAACTTAGAGGCCGCACGTGTAACTTGCCAATAAATGAAAAATATCTTCGATTTGATTACCTATGTACTAATTTGTTGGTTCTTTCCATCCATGGGGTGGGATATTGCTATGTCTATTTGTAGGCTATTATTTTTCATTGGTTTTATCTCTTTACTCTCTTGAGACTGTTATTACATATTGATTCTTTCACCAAAGATTTGGTCTGATGATTTGATATCGTGTCCTGCTTTGTATTAAATGTTTAATTCTTGTAATTTCTTGTGGTTGTTCATGGCTTATAAATTTTTCATTTATCACAGCTTTGTGATTTTGGGTTTGCACGTGCAATGTCCACGAATACCGTTGTTTTGAGATCCATAAAAGGTTTGTCCAATCTTCGCATTAAATTTCTGGTTACCTTTCTATTTTGTGAACTTTTATTGAGATGCTATGATATCCTTGAGGAATTAAGGTGTTCTAATACAACTTCTATCTATATTATTCAGGCACTCCACTGTATATGGCTCCGGAACTGGTACGGGAACAGCCTTACAACCACACGGCTGATTTATGGTCCCTTGGAGTTATTCTGTATGTTAAATCTCATTGATTGTACTTTGGAATTTTCTAATTTGATTGATTGCTTGCATTCTATTCTTTATTTTAGTTTACTTCGAGTTTTGACTCATTTAGTTGCACTTGGGCTGGAAAAGGGGTATGAAGCACCCTTATTTTGTGTTGCATTGACCAAAAGGAAACACATTTAATCACACACGGGCTTTGGGCTCAAGTAAACACCTTTTTTTTTTTGATAAGTAGGGTTCAAGTAAACACCTATAACATGGAACAAGGTGACCAAATGAGTCCCTTGTCGGCTTTCATCATATTTTCAAATTTAAACTTTATGTTGATTTATTATTTAGGGGATTTTGCATGACACCCTATTTTTTTCCTTTTGTTTTTTTCTTTAAAATATGAATTTTAGTCCAATAACTAATAAATATGTAACATATTAAATTCTGGATTGTTCAATCTTCATAAGATACTCAACATTTCTTTTCATTAAATTTATTACTTTCCGTCCAGGCATAGGCTTTGGTTGTGGATACAATTGTAGACCTTAATGCGTGGACCGCAAATAGAGACTAATGACACCACTTTCTTCTTTTGCCTGCCAAAGAGAGCCTCTTTACTCTATTTAATGATAGGAAAATTTTATTCAAAACAGAATATTTTGGCTAAGAAATTGAAGAATTGCAATCGAAGCTTTATAGTGTCTAATTTGCTCATTCTTTAGGATCCTCATTCACCGGTTCGCTTACAAGCTCTATGCCAAAAGACTCTTTTTGATTGGTCTAGGTGTTGGGGCTCCTTGAATTGTTCTTCTATCATTGAGTTTCTTTCTTCTCTTAGAATTGCACCTTAAGTTTTCTTCCTTGTTATTGTTTGTTGCTTTTTCTTGTGTTCACCATCATGAACACCTTGTATTTGCTTTCTTCTATTATTCATCTAGATTAATATTATTCTTAATACCTATTAAAAAAAAAAAAGAAAGGAAAGAATGGTCATTATAAATTTAAGTGCTGAATTGGGAATAATCTATTTTAAGTTGCATGGTGGATTGTTCCAATGCCGTAGAAGGACACCGTTGATAGTTTTTTGCTTAGACATTGATGTCGTTGCAAAGTCCACAGTAGAGTAGTTTTGTGTTCCCCAAGCCCATTGTTTACTTTTACTCTAGCATACTTTGAAGTCTTCCTTTTATAGACATCCTTAAATTTCATTCTTTGGCAGTAATTATTATTATTATTATTATTATTATCTCTGATTCATTTGGAATTTCATCTTGATTATAGATCTTATGTGAAAATCCCTATTATTGACTTATTTGAATATAGAAAATTTATATTGCTCTATAAAAGAGCATGTTGCCTTTCCCAGAAAAATAAAAAATAAGTATAACATTGACTAATCTCAAATTTAACAATTACCTGCTTCAGTATTTATAGCATTATCTCTTCCTTTTCCCTTCATGTTCTTCTTGAATTGAAACTATTTTGTCATGGACACTACAGGTACGAATTGTTTGTTGGACAGCCCCCATTTTATACAAATTCTGTTTATGCACTCATCCGGCATATTGTTAAGGTACATTTGCTCAAACATCATGTGAGTTTGTTGTTAGTTTAGATTTGTTATGCTGTATAAAGGTACAAGCTAATGTTCAATGCCGTATTCCAGGATCCAGTTAAATATCCAGACAATATGAGTCAAAATTTCAAAAGCTTTTTGAGGGGTTTGCTTAATAAGGTTGTTTTATGGTTCAAGTGAATGAACTCTTGATTAATAGTTTTTAACTCCCATTGATGTCAAAGTTCTAAGATGATTTTTCAATTCATGAAAAACAGGTACCACAAAACCGACTAACTTGGCCCACTCTTCTTGAGCACCCCTTTGTTCAAGAAACTTCAGATGAAGTGGATGCTAGGGTAATGATACATCACATTAACATTTCCTTTAAATATTAGAATCTAATATAGTAGTATAAAGCCAGTCTTATTATAATCTGGCAAAGACTATTTTGGTAACCCCTTTTTGAAAAATTTAATTTTGTTTGTTTGTTTGTAATTCAATTATGTTTTTTGTGAAAGTTCTCGATCCCATCTTGGTGGCCAGTGGCATTCATTATTTTCTGCAATTGCTTTCTCGTTGTTAAGCTTAGAATCCATATCCCTCATTCTCCTTAGATCTATATATGTCAAATGATATTTTACATGCTTGGCTTTATGTGATGGAATTGCCAATGAGCTCTGGCTTATCAATAAAAAGTTCTTGGACTTATGTTATGGAATTCTTTTTATTGAACTTGTTTGCCGTTATTTTAATTTTTCTCGAATTCAATTCATAATATGATCAAGAACAACAACAACAATAGCAACCAAGCCTTAGGTCCAAAATCTTGGTCCGGCTATGGATCGACTAGTCGTGGTTGGTTGTCACATGTATTTTCTTATGCCATAACACTTGCCCACTTTTCTTTATATTCGAGGTCCGATGTGCATTGCTAGTAGTGGATGCCTCATTGCGTATTTGTAGTGTGGACCTATTCATAATAGAGTGACTGCGTTTTACAAAGTGGTTGTCAACGTACCACCGTACTCCTTTTTTGGGACTTGGTAACGACCGTGTTCAAATATTTGTCACTAAGTAAAAGCACATGTGGAGTTCAAATTGGCAAATGCCGTGTTATGTTTATTACAAATTCATTATTAGTGATGTGTATTTGATTGGCTTATAGTGTGGTGTAAATTTTGCGGGTTGTCTCCTCTTATTGAGCAAATAGTGTTCAAAGAAATTTTGAATCGAAAAATACAAGAAGTGTGGGTAGCAATGCACTATGAAAGCAACAATGGATATGGGAAGGGGTGTACTACTACCCACACCTATTTGGTGGTTTGATGCTCACGGCGGCCTTACTTGGCTTGTCCACCGGCTATTTTACTGGTCTTGGTGTTCCACAATTGCCCTTTTTGTGGTCGATCTCGGGATTTTCCCCAAGAAGAAAAATGGGAAGAAGCGCATTCGGGTTTACATGGATGGGTGCTTTGATCTCATGCATTACGGCCACGCCAATGCATTGAGGCAAGCCAAGGCTTTGGGGGATGAGTTGGTTGTGGGTGTTGTGAGTGATGAGGAGATCGTTGCCAATAAGGGTCCACCTGTTTTATCAATGGAAGAAAGGTCCGTATATGCATGCATTTCTTTCTTTTCCATTTTAGTTTGGTTTATAACTCTAAGTTAACCAAGAATTTATGTGGATCGTTATCCAGGTTGGCCCTTGTTAGTGGGTTGAAATGGGTGGATGAAGTAATAGCCAATGCTTCTTATGAGATTACAGAGAAATTTATGAACACTCTCTTTAATGAGCATAAGATTGACTACATTATACATGGTGATGATCCTTGCCTCGCTTCCCGATGGAACCGATGCTTATGCCTTGGCAAAGAAAGCCGGCCGCTACAAGCGTATTAAACGCACCGAAGGTGTCTCTAGCACGTACATTGTAGGTACTATGAATCTCTTGATCAATCTCGAATTCTTTTTTGATGAAATTATTATTGTATTGGAGGAAAAAAAGGGTCACTTGAGTTAGGCCTGTTTGATTATAACTATACCTCTTCTATACTTTTCACATTAAACTCATTGTACTTTTTTTTTTTCCCCGAGTCTCTCGCATATATGATCTGGATGTAGGTAGAATACTCTCATATGTGAGGGTTCCGAAGTTTCTCGGGATCATAATGGTTCTTTGTGTGGAGAACCTCATACAGAAAGTCAATCTAAGGGTTCCCACGTATCACAATTTCTACCGACTTCCCGACGGATTGTGCAGTTCTCAAATGGCAAGGTATTGTTCATTTGGGTTATTCTCATGCAAAGACTGTCATGTATGGCTACCTTTTTCTCATGAAAAAAAAGAAAAAGAAAGAGAGAGAAGGAAAGTAGGATTATGTTTTGAAATGTTGCATGCTAATTAATCTATCTTCTATACCTATATATCCCCTTCACTAATTTTTCTCGCCACATATCTAATTACTTAGACTGATGTTTTTGGGGTCCGTGCTCGGGTAAAATGAGACACAACTATATAACTCTATTTTAACAATTTTGTAGAGCAATCTGAATATATTAAAAATAGGGAGTTCATTGAAGAGATTTGTACTTAATTCATCAAAAATAAATAAATGAAGAGAATTGTATGTATGCAATAAAAATGAATGACCCATGAGAATGAGTGCTTTGTATTAAATCAATGACTAATGGCTCTTTAGTGGTCAATAACACATTGTTATTTTTCTATGTGGATTCAGTATGTTGTTATCATCAGCTTGTCCTAATATGAGAACAGAGGGTTGAGAGGTTAAATTTCCCCCTCCCTTTGTCTGGATTTTTTTCCCCTGAAATATGATATGTTTTCTATTTGTTAGGGACCTGCCCCAAATGCTCGTGTTGTGTACATTGATGGGGCATTTGATCTCTTTCATGCTGGGCATGTTGAGGTAAATTTCTCATGTATACTCTTGCTAGCATCTTTTTGTTTCATTTTGATTTTAGGTGACTATATATTCCTTTTCTGTCAATTACATCAACTTAATATTTAATTGGATTTTTTTCATGGGTATAGTGTCTTGGCAATAAATTTATTTTGGTAAGTTACAAATGCACCTGATGGGAGTTATAAATTTATCTTGGTAATACCTGTGTACCTTTCTAGAATAGATGAAATTGAACATACGGCATTTGATAGATAAGACACAAGACATCTGAAATGTAATGTCTTATCTAGTTATGGATAAGACATTTGCTAGAAAAGGGAACATGTTGACTACTAAGTTGTTGATTGGTATTTATCTGAAATGTAATACTTGTGTACCTTTCTAGAGTAGATGAACCTGAACACATAATGTTGTAATTGCACGCACAACTTTAGAAACTTTGCAACATCTAAACTGGACCATAATGTTGATACGGACACACAAACACACGTAAAGACATGCTTATCGATGGTTTTTATATATGCTACATATTTAGATGTCATATCTACTTAGTGAATTGAAGTTGCTCTTGCAACCGTTAGTGCAATATGTCTGATAGTGCATGGCATTGGGGCCCATTGTTGTGCTATTTTCTACTTTGGATTTTTTATTTTTTATTTCTTAGCTATCTTTTATTTAAAGTTCATTGGCTGAATAACTAACGTTCCCCATAATTTTCCGTTCCTTTATAATTTTCACAATGATCATGCATGGTCTACACTGATGCTTTGTCACCAATACTTGTGTCATGTGTCTACTAGATTACATCTAACCATGTCCTGCAAAGTTTTCATGAAACTCATAATTTTTTGTTTTTAGTAGTATGTAAAAGTTTAATCATTGATTGGTCTTGACTACGTCCACAATGGGACATGGAGCTTCAATAACTAAATACTTGTTCTAAATAGTTCTTTGGACTAACTTAGATGGCCATTCTGGTTTATAAAATTTAAACCCTTTTAGTTTTTCTTTGTGTGACTCGACTAAAATAAGTGTTAGGAGCTCAATCTCTACTAATAACTAATAAGTTACTTTGGAACCGCTTTAACTCCAGGAACAACCCCGGCATAGTTTGGCATCCAATTCCAATGAGACTAGGTTCATGAGATGGCTCGTAAAGGATGATAGATAGAGTAATGTGGAATTTGGTGCTTGAATTGTGCTTGTATATGGGTGTGTTTTTGGCAAGAAAGATTCCTTTCATGTGGTCTAGGACTAATTTGTACCTGGCTATACTTTGAGAGTCAAGATTCGTATGCCGCCGGTATCTCTTGTGAAATGATTGTTGTAGCATGGGATATCTATTCTTTTCCTCTTGTTAAATATTTTGTATCATCTCGAGTTGTATTTTCTTGGCATGAGCAGATTACAACTTTCAATATCTCATTGGTTGTGCATGGAACAATGGCCGAGAGTAACCCCTTGCCGATCGTAAGTTGGGTTTTTATTTTTTTATTTTCCCGTTTATATTTTTACCGAGTTATGGATAGTGATGATCTTGTATTCCTTAGGGTGAAAATGATCCATACAAGGTTCCCAAGAGCATGGGAATTTTCCGGTTGCTTGCAAGCCCCAAAAATATAACCACTAGCTCGGTAGCCCAAAGGATAATGGCCAATCATGAGGCTTTCTTGGTATTCCTTGTTCTTTTGCTGCATCTCTGTATTCAAAATTTCTTTAAATTTGAGCATCCCATCCGAAATACAAACCAGCAATTTATACATGTTTTGTGTTTGCAAGTTTCATTTATAAAAAGAAATGTTGTTTATGGTTTTGTATCTTATTTTCAATGCGTAAACGCAATGCAAAGAAGGCCGAGAGTGAGAAGAAATACTATGCTCGGAAAAAGTATGTCTCGGGAGACTAGTACTAACATAGATATGAGCGGGAAGCCTAGTTTGGTACAGTTCATCGTCTACCTTTGTCCTCCCATAGAGATGCCTGTTGTTCAATACGTAGAGGAGCCCATACTTTGTTCTTGAAGGATAGGAGAAAGGAATATCATATGAGAATACATGCAGCAGAGACACGGTAGAATTATATTTCTTCAAATTTTGATGTTACTCATTGTAGGATTATAGGGATTCAAATTCTAAATTTATATGCCAATCCGATCATTACCTAGTCATATTTGTAAACATTGAACTCAACTAGTTGTTTAACAATTATTTTTTTATGGCATTTGATTTTGTGGTGGGTGTTATTTATTTTTACAAACAAGTTAAACCGGATGTTTCGCTTGTCTCACCGAGAGATTTATTAGATCATTGAGTGCCTTAAATCAAGTCAGACTCGCTTGCCTAAAAGCTAAAAGCCGTTTGCTAGGCTTTTCCTCTTTTACTTTTCCTTAGAGTGAGGACTGTTTTAGGACATGATTGAAAGCGAAATATTTTTAAGAATTTGGCTCCATCTTATGTACTCAACCTTTAATATTCTCGTTATTTATACCTCTCGCATATAAAAGGCATTGGGATGGTTTAGACTTTAGACTCATTTTGTCACATATCATCATTGTGATGGTCCGATTACCTTGTAGCATACTTGTTTAAGGCATGATTGAAGGCTAGATATATTCAAATAACTTGGCTTCATCTCGATGATTCTGATGTACTCTTTTAGTTACATCTATTCTATGTGAGGCCGGCTTCTAAGAGGCATTACACCCATTACCGTTATACCTAATATTGTCTCGCATAAAAAAGGCTTTGGTTTTTAAAATGATACTAATTTTGCCAATTATCATTACTATTTACTATGAATGGTCTATCGTACTAGACCCAAGCCAAATTTTCTAATTATATTTGCCTAGTCAAAAATACTGGACAAAATTGTGATTGGTAGAATAGAAAATCCCGATCCTTGACCGATTCGCTTTCTTCTCATCTTGTTTTCAACTATGGAGAACGCTAAATGGGCGACGAGCGATCGACGGTCAAAAAGCACCAAGAACATATCCGAAGAAGGATTTAACGTTCGGTCCATCACTTACAAGGCACAATATATTCCTTACAACCACTCTGAATTTAAGTAAAAATTATCATATGTCGGCAGAGTCACATAGCACCCCATAAATATCAAAGACTAAAAATTGAAGTGTTACACGATCAAACACCAAACTCTAAAGCTTATGGAAACTGGATCAAATGATTCAAGACTAGACGTCATTGCGTAAAGGATTAAATTTAAATTATTTAATGGAGTAAAGCTGAAAATATCCATGCCCTTACCCCACTTTCCAATCTTTACTTAACGAAATGGCAATAATTATTTTGTATCCATCTTCCCTCTCACAATGTGTCAACATAAAGACCCCATATATCCCTCCATAATGTATAGACCCCACACCGATTAGCACCGTCACACACTAGTTGTGGGACCTAGATCTGTCCATAATTTATAAAGCCTACACCCACACGCTAATTAGAGGAACTTTATCTAAATGAATTAGCTTCGTATTCGATTACCGGTGGATCACCGATCCCATAAGAAAATGCAAAACCATTCTTGCAATTAAAACACATGAATTTCTACATTGATTGCACATTATAGCACTATTTTTTTTTCTTTTCTTTTTACAAGGAGTTCTCATACAAATGCCCAAGTTGATTGTTGAAGGACATTCTCAATTTCTTATCCCCTTAACTACTACATGGCTACTAGCTCGGCAGCCTCCACTCTCCATTACAACAACAAAAATTTCAAAATGGAGATGCACCCTAGAAATACAAAATGCAATTTCTTAAATTATCATCGAAACCATGTAATGGGAGTGGAAGTGTTCTCGAGGAAACCGTGGCATCATGCGGTGTTGTTGCTGCCACCGATGTAACCCCTCACTTCCGTGCATTTCACCACACACATTTACATTTGGGTGCACTTGCCCTAATCCCGCATTGTGACTTCACCACATGTGACTTCTTGAGGTAAACAAAATATCACTTAATGGACCATTCTAAGCATTATCATGTGTTTCATGATGACTTACCTCTATAGGTAGGAGCTATTGGGATGCTTCTATGTTTTGGTTTCATTTTTCTGTTACAGCTGGTTTATGATCATATTGGTTTATTATTATTTTTTAAATGTCTAAAATTAAACAGGGTTCAGGCCTTGATCTTGTCACCAACAAGAGAATTGGCATCTCGGACGAGAGAAGGTGATATTGGCAATGGGTAATTTCATAAGTATTAAAGTACATGCATGCATTGGAGGCAAGAGTGTGGGTGATGATATCGAAAGCTAGAATTAGGCCATCGAGGTGGTGTACGGAACTCCGGGCGAGTTTGTGACATGATCAAAAGGAGAACACTGAAAACTACACACATCAAATTGTTAATTGTTGTAAGTTTATGTTTTGTGATCCCTAACCTTACTCTTTTAACTCTCCTCTCTCTCTCAGATGTGCAAAATGCCTATGAATGTTGCTGATCTAATATAAGTTTTGCTGGCCGTCTTGTGTGTTGATGCATCACGGTTGTGCGGTTTAGACCATAATTTTCACCAAGCACTTATAATTCTTGCAAACACTAATACAAGTACACCTTTTCATAACATACCAACAACGTACGGCGGGGAAAAAATGAGCAAGTAGACATCAACAACAACAACAACAACAACACTAATACAAGTAGGTTCACAAAACGTGTAGACATCAACAACAACGTTGAATGTTCGTAGGTAGAAATTTTTGGAAGTCATCATTGCTTGAATCGAGAAGTCCGAAATGTCACTTTCATCATCTAACGCGGTAATTTCATTAATAGACTTCATGGCTCGCTCTTGCGCCTTCCCCTTTAGATGCTTCCTAGCTTTTTGGACTGCATGAAAACGGTCTAGCCGCCTTTGCATTTGATTGTTCTCTTGTTCAAGGCGAGCAAGTATGTTGGCAGGTTCATCTCTAGGTAACTCGGCTGAGCGTACCTTAGGAACTCGTAACCCGTGCCATCGACAATACACCTCCAACTCACACCTCTTCTCGTATAGGGTTGACCATGGTGGTTCTGCTACGGTGAACTCCATTGCGGTGGTATCTGTACTTAGTTTTGTAGGTTTGCCGACCATGATGTGGCCAACGCTTCCAAGACTCTCGTACGTGTATATTGGCATATTAACGAAATCTCTCTTCTTTCCAACCCATTTCCCTCCATAGTGGTCTGTGTATGTTTGTAGTTGTTGATCTGCGGAACTTGTGATGATTCATTTATTGAAGTAGATTGAAACTTGTTTCTACGTGTACGAGATGATGTTGAGGCGTTGCGACTCATAGCTTACTCAACCTACAAAGTTAGTGGTGTAGGAATAAGAAAAGAATTGTGGTACATTTATAACCTCATTCCACTTGTGTATTCAATAATAAAATTTAATATATTCGGGCTTGTCATGTCAATACAGCTGGAAAACCACTACACGAATTTTTTGTTCAAATGTTCCCAATGTCACGGTGAGATTCTCTTATTAGGCGGTAGTTGCGGTGTCTTGCCATGACTATTCAGTGAACGGTATTCATGTGAAGAGTATTTAGCATGCTTGTGTTTCATCTGACATGAACTTGACAAGACAATACCGAGTTGTGTTAAATGCATCATAAACTTTTCGGGGGTCTTCGCATCCTTGAAAACGGTGCATTGCAAAATGATGCGGATACGTGTATTGACGTGAGTGTGAATGATATGACTAGATAGGGTTCAACGGTGCCGAGCTATTGAGCGGCACATGTAGCACTATGAATATCGGTATAGCAATGGTGGACGGTGACCCCCAAACTCGAGAATTCGTTTTAATAAATTTAGATTTTGAATAAGGCCTCCCAACCTAACCTTGTTGTCTCCAATTACATATGTAAGTACACAAAGATGGATCTTCCTTACCAAAATGGAACAAAGTGGACTGAATGGACCAAATTAGGCCAAATCAGACCAAATTAGACCAAATCAGACCAAATCAGACCAAATAATTAGACCAAATTATCCAAATCAGACCAAATTAGGCCAAATCAGACCAAATTAGACCAAATCAGACCAAATTAGACCAAATCAGACCAAATCAGACCAAATAATTAGACCAAATTATCCAAATCAGACCAAATCAGACCAAATAATTAGACCAAATCAATGTTCCTATCCCAGACCAAATCAGACCAAGTAAGACCAAATTAGACCAAATAAGACCAAATCAGACCAAATAAGACCAAATCAGACCAAATCAGACCAAGTAAGACCAAATTAGACCAAATAATCAGACCAAATCAGACCAAATAATCAGACCAAATAATTAGACCAAATCAATGTTCCTATCCCAGACCAAATCAGACCAAGTAAGACCAAATTAGACCAAATTAGACCAAATAAGACCAAATCAGACCAAATCAGACCAAATCAGACCAAGTAAGACCAAATTAGACCAAAATAGACCAAATCAGACCAAATTAGACCAAATGGACCGATTTTATTTTCCATTACTCGTAACCAAAGAAACTCGAGTTTTAGAGACTCGAGTTCCACTGGGCAAATTTTTTTTCCCCAACTGCTCTGTTTCAGGCAGAGAGGCAGAGGGCCATGCCCTGTTTCACAAAATTTTGCCCAGTGGAACTCGAGTTTCTAAAACTCGATTTTCACTGGGCAAATATTTTTCCCCAGCATCATGCTCTGTTTCAGGCAGAGAGGCAGAGGGCCATGCCCTGTTTCACAAAATTTTGCCCAGTGGAACTCGAGTTTCTAAAACTCGATTTTCACTGGGCAAATATTTTTCCCCGGCATCATGCTCGTTTCGGGCGAGAGGCGAGAGCCATGCCTGTTTCACAAAATTTTGCCCGAGTGGAACTCGAGTTTCTAAAACTCGATTTTCACTGGGCAAATATTTTTCCCCCGGCATCATGCTCGTTTCAGCGAGGCAGAGAGCCATGCCTGTTTCACAAAATTTTGCCCGAAGGAACTCGAGTTTTTAAAACTCGATTTTCACTGGGCAAATATTTTTCCCAAGGAACTCGAGTGTCTAAAACTCGATTTTTACTGGGCAAATTTTTTTTTTCCCAGCAGAAAATGCTCTGTTTCAGGCATTGTTTTACAATGTAAATGCACTCAAATCACAACAAAAGTCATTCTCAATATATCACCATTCTAAACATGTCCAACCACACTTAATTTGCAATTCTAACCATACTACTCAAATCACAATCTTCATAGAGGTACATTGGATAGAGAATTACAAGTACATTCAACAACAATCAAAAAGTTCACATAGAGCCAATACAACGTCGTCCATGGAAGGATGCCTGAAAAACGTAGAGTATTTACGTTAGGAGACAAGATAGTAAACATCGAATGAACAACAATTATTTAACCGATGCATAAATTTTTGCCAACCTACCTAGTGTGGAACATGGCCGCTTGTGGAAGCACCGCGGGACTGCGGACATTTTCTGCGGTTATGCCCGGAAGCATGACACAGTCCACATGTCTGCTTCGGTTGACTCTCTATCAAATCTGCGTCCTCCCTCCGCCATCCCGGTTCTTGATCCTTATTCCTCACTCCATCCATCTCATTTCTTATTCGTGACTTCACCGGTCGACCTTTGGCCCGCAACAATGCCGGATTAGGCAACCACTTTGGCCCCATGGGATCCCTCCATAATGACTGTGACTTAGGAACCACAAATCCATGCTCATAAGTGCTAAGGGCATGGTTCAAACCATAACATGGGTGAATATACGTGGTCGAATCAATATGTAAATAGTCACATACTCTAATTGCATGTGAACACGGGATCCCTATATTTTGCCATTTCCCACAACTGCATGTTTTTTCCCCTAACCGAACTTCGTAACTGTGGTTTCCCCCTCCTGCGCTAGACACGTTGAGTTGGGTAACTACTTGAAATATCAGCTCTTCATTGCTAAATGGCTTGAGATAGTGTTTCTCAGATTTACGCTTATTTCCATCCCACGTGGATAAGGCATATTCACTCCATTTCTTACCCTCTGACAACTCATAATGGTATTCTTTGCGCCGGTCGTGGAAATATTGAACAAGTTTGCTCCAAGTGAACTCAACCAACGCGGCAATAGGAAGGCCCCGTGCACCTTTCAGCACACCATTGAAACACTCTGATATATTGGTTGTCATTGCTCCAAAACGTCTCCCACCATCGTATGACTGGGTCCACATGTCCACATCCTCGCTCATTAGGTATGTGTATGGAAGATAATCTTGATTCTTTTCCTTACCATCCCTCCCCGTCACCTTCTTCTTCTTCCTAATGGCCTCAATTTCCACCTGCTTAATGGAGTCCATTATGGTAGCAAATTTAACTACCTGACTAGCATATCCCGCTTTCAACGCCGCTGACTTTAGAGTCGAGTTCTGAAAATGGGTGTTGAAGTTGCTAGCAACATGTCGAAGACAATATCTATGAAATACCTTTGCTTTTCCATCATCCCTTCTAGGCCAGTTTGCAATGGCGTTTTTGATACCGAGATGTCGGTCAGAAATTATGCAAATGCCGTCGTCAGGTATCGAGGTGGCCAATCGTTTCTACGAGGCATCGTAAAAACCACCTCCAACTGGACCCTGACTCACAATCCACAACAGCAAAGGCGAGAGGGAATACCTTGTTGTTAGCATTGGTTGCCATTGCGACCAACAACTTTCCCTGATATTTACCATACAGATGGGTCCCATCAATACTGATAACCGGCTTGCAATATTTGAATCCTGATATGCATGGACCGAAAGACCAAAACACATAATGCAACAATACGGTGTGATCTTCATCGGTGGGTGTGACACGATAGCAAAACTGGGTAGTCGGGTCCTGATCAATATACGCCATTAGAAACTTTTGCAGCCTTTGGTAAGATTCTTCCCAATCTCCAAACATAAGCGCAATCGCCTTTTGTTTCGCATCCCATACCTTGTAGTAAGAAGGCTTATGGCCATTATATTTCGCCTCTATCAGAGATCTGAGATGCTTAATTTGAGTGGTGTGATCCTCAAGTAACTTGTTATGCATTTCTGCTGCAATAAAATTACAACTCATCATTCTACCATCATTTCGCACCCCAGTCGGTAAACACGTGTGAGGACCCACATACACGGTGACCATCCATAGATTTTGGAGCTCGGGCTTCATAACTGCGTAGACATACCACTTGCACGACTCATGCACGCATTTCGCACAAAAATTTTTCCTCGTCGACCTAGTGATCTTAAAGTTTTTGTTTTCCTTGAGGGCACAAATTGTTAATACGCGCTTCACCTCCACTTTACTCGCAAAAGTCAACCCTTTGCACAAATTCATCCCCTCTCTCCAAGTAGACACAAATGGCATCTCAATATGCGAAGGATCAACCATATTTTCCCAAGTATTTGCGAGAGAATGACAACGCAGGAGGTGCGTAGGCGGGGATTGTGTTTGTAATGTTTTGGACACTAATAACATTGTCCGCATCCGGTTCACCGCCGTCCAATGTCTCATCGTCATCAATGTCCCTCTCAAAGTCCCCAAAGTCCCGAAAGTCCCCTCTCTCAATCATGTCTTCATAGTCATCTTTATCGGCAAAATCTTCACCGTTAATGGCAAGATTCTCATCAACATAGTCGTCATCATCATCATCATCATCATCGTCATCATCATTGTTAACGACAGTAGTCTCATCCACATAGTCGTCGTGGTCATCATAATCGTCATCATCATTGTTAACGGCGGTAGTCTCATCAACATAGTCGTCGTCGTCATCATCATCATCATCTCCATCGGCATGAACATCATCATCCTCTACATGTGTAGAATACTCATATTGAGCATCCGGAAGCGCAACTTGTAAGCTTCTAGTTGTTTGTTGGATATCCTCTTGCCATCCTGCACGAGGCTCCAACTGTATGTACAACTCAATATTACTTACTTCAGCTATACTCTCCAACTTGTCAAACATGATCTTCACATGTTTGTCTTTTTCTATCAGCATATACTTGTAATTAATCCGGTGCTTCATGATTTCATTTGGCATACGATAAGTAATTTGCATGTTGTACGCATCAGGATTCTTACCCAACTCTTCCATGACAAGTATCTTCAATTCATCAAGGGTTTTCAACCTACGATCAACTTCGGCATAATAGGTTTTCATACCCGGCCCCTCAAATGGCAATCCCTTGTTGGCATTGGGATTCTTAAGCGGACCACCATGGTATATGATTATAAGAATATCAGGCATTGTGAACCTGTTCAAGTCAAGTCCTATGTTAGTTAAATCACATAGTCGTAAAGTGAGGGAAAAAAGTAATGCAATCTTACCAATGAACATATTCAAGTCGTAAAGTGAGTGCCCATTAATATCTAAAGGCCAAGACGTAAACCTTCTAATCCTAGTGGATGGAGAGACGGAATTATCTATTACTCCATTGTGTGGTGACCTATAATGCCTAAAAGGGTTCTGAAAGAACTAGGTGGGTAGAGGAGCATGATTACATACCCATTCACTACATTCATTCACTACCCATTTCATACCCAAACCAATGATAAATAAAGTCAAAGAAATTTGTAAAATCATGATAAAAATAAAAACCTAGAAATGATGAATAAAATTTTGATAATTACATACTCATTCCCATTCATTACATTCATTCACTACCCATTTCATACCCAAACTAATGATAAATAAAGTCAAAGAAATTTGTAAGATCATGATCAAAATAAAATGATGAATAAAATTTTGATAACAAAAACTATACAAATAAATACTCAAAAAATTAACACTAACAAAACAAAGTTCTATAATTCACAATATTGATAAATTAACTAAGTTATGTTAACTATATACAAAATAAATGGTAAAACTCTTTAACCCACACCCATAGACAACATACCCAACTATAATGACAATCAAATTATGCAAACCCTTACCTTAGATATGAATTTGCTGAGAGGGAAGAGTAGTGAGAGTGGAGAATGTGGTTTTGTGAGAGTGAGTGGTGTGAGAGAGTTATGGGTGAGTGAGTTAGTGAGGGTGAGTGAGTGAGAGAGTTAGTGAGGCTGAGATTTTAGGTTTTCTCTGTGTGTTGAGGAGTGAGAGTGGAGAATGTGAGAGAGTTAAATGCCACGGGCTGAGTTTTAAATAAACATGCCCAGAGGAAATCGAGTCTATAAGACTCGAGTTACTACATAAAACTCGAGTCTCTAAGACTCGAGTTATATGCGTATAAACTACATCATTTATAATAAGATATATAATTAAACTCGAGATTATAAAACTCGAGTTTAGGTAGACTTAAAACTCGAGTTTATAAAACTCGAGATCTAGGTGGCATTTTTCCACCTCAGCAAGCCCAAAGCGAGCATAAAGCGAGTTTTTGAAACTCGATTTATTATGTAAATCTCGAGTTTCAAAAACTCGAGTTGCTATTTTCCTACATAGTTTCAAACTATGCCTAACTTACTATATTCATGCATCCACATGCCTAATCTGCACATTCCCCCTATATTACACAAGTTTGGACTAGAATGACAGACCAAAAATCTTTTAATTCAATGACATTGTCCAATTTCTTTAAGAAAATCAAGGCTCCAATTTCTTTGTCCAAATTATTGTAACAATTATTAAATAAATAAATATTAAAAAAAGAAAGAAAGAGGGGCTAGAGCCTAGAGGACATGACCGGTTAAAACAACACTATATTCAAGGCCCACTTGCTGCAGAAATGGGCTGCGTCATACTCTTCTCTAGGGGCCCAACTAAAACTGCACTGAGAGAATCTCTGGTAATAACTGTAGCAACTATTCATTGAAGGAATGACTAATGGGAAAATCAATTTTCTTTCTTTTTCAATAGCAAAGGAAGGTAATAAACAGAGGCATAAAAGAATGGTTCAGAAAATGTTTTCTTAATATATGGTTAATACCAGCAATCTGCTATATAATAAACCATATTAGAAATGTGCAATTCATTACATTCTATGATCAGAAACAAACAAAAAAAATAAAACTACAACGAAAATATTTTGAATGCAGGTTGTTTTCTGCACAAAACTTTTGCTTCCACGCAACATTCACGTACAGATGGTTGATTCACTGCTTGTGTTTGAGATGTAATACCTTGAACATGATCTTCAGAAGAGTGTTTTCTATGAGATTCGTGTCAAACTCACCTGCAAAATATGGAAACGGGAAATGGGAAAACAGATAAACACCCAATCTTTTTCTTGTTCACAGTCAATGGTGTGGTCTCGTTACTCTCGTAATGAGAAATACAATGAACTAATGAAGTTAGATAAAATCTATGACGTTAAAAGCTTTACTATCTTTACGAGGGTTCCTCTTCATCTTGAATTTCTTGTGGCATTTGGATCTACATAAACCAAATATATCTGCAGAAAGTTCTTGAGTGTGTGCGCACTTTATACTTGAATTTACAGGATTTTTTTTTTTTTCCTTACTGCTTATTCGATAAAGATTTTAGCTGAAATCTATGATGTTAAAAGCTTATTCAAACAGAAAATTGAGAGAATTTAATCTCTGTATATTGATGAGAGTTTAATCTCTGTATACTAATCTGTAAAACTTCTAAAATTTAAACTAGCCGTTAGAAAATGAAAACAGAAATAACTAACTGATTTACATTTTTTTTTTTGTTTGATGAGACTGATTTACAACTTTAATCTAATCACCTAATAACGCGTGGATCAAACTACTAAAAAACACGTGAATGTCTCGTGCTCCGTTACTAAACTCTCTTATAACTCTGTCGTTTAGTAGCTTGCATGACCTGTAGTTTACGCAGCAATTGAGGCAAGCTGCATCTTGAGCTCTTCCTCTTAACATATGAAATTCCTTGGTTGCATTAGTTGATTTTCATTTTTTTAGTCTTAAAATTACCTAGATCTACAAAAATTGTCATTGGAAGTGTGCAATTTTATGCATTTAAAGTTACTTTTGAGATGGGCTTATTATTTGATTTATTAGTATTTTGCTATCTTGAAATTGAGCTACTGGTCTATTTACATCTACATTGTGCTCTTCCTTTTCGATTTTAGTGTTATTAGTTGCGGACCTATGTGTTGCGCATGATATTTTTTTAGGGTGATCTCTTTAAATCTATTTTGTTGCAATTTAGATTAATTTAATAAAGAGTAATGTATTTCATAATCATATTTTCATTTATTATAGAAACAATTATAAAAGTAAAATATATATATATATATAATTTATGTTGTACAAAAAGTAAGTTAGCAAATATATTCATTTTTTAATATCATAAAAAAAGTATATAGAATTTGGAAATTATTCTTTTAGTTTTAAACAAATTTTCTCAAACCCAATTTTTTCTACCTACAATTCAAAATACTGAAAACGTATATAAAAAATTAATAAAATTTAACAAAACTACAATTCAAAATAAAACAAAAAGGGAAAAAATAAATATCACATCAAAGTCAAACTCCAAATATGTAAAATATATAAAATGTGATGCAATCAAGTAAATTATTCAATGCATAATCAAATTCAAAATTTTTAATGAGGCCTTGAAGTCATGCAATAGAAATATGTGACTGATCCCAAGCAAAAGTGTCGATTGTAGCTTTAGCATGATAATTGTAAAATAATACTTTTTATTATTTTATTAGGTAGTTTATATTATTTTATTGTGTTGTATGTAAAAATAAAAACTGAAATGTAGAGTGAGTTGATAAAATAGTGTTTAAGGATGTTGGAGTGTGAACATCTTCAATCTCTTTCAACATCAGAGGGATCTCACCAGGGTCTTACTTCTCTCACTTGTTTGGAAATCAGGAAATGCCGTAATTTTGTGTCCTTTATGGAAATCAAGAAATGCAGTAATTTTGTGCCCTTTCCCAGCAAAGGACTTTGCGCCCCAAATTTAAGAAAGATTGAAGTCTCTGATTGCGAAAACTTGAAGTCACTGCCTGAAACGATGCACACCCTCCTCCCATCTCTTATGACTTTGAGATTGGTTAGGTGTCCAGAACTTGAATCAGTTGCTAATGGCAGTTTTCCCTCCAACTTACAAATACTTGAAATCTGCTACTGTAACAAATTTTTTCCTTGTTACATGCAGTGGAGTTTACAGAGTCTTCATTCTCTCAAAGAATTCATTATTGCCTATCAAGGCAATAAAGTGGATTCCTTTCCGGATGAGGCATTGTTGCCCCCTTCTCTTATCCGATTCTCCATCTTAACTTTTCAAAATCTGAAATTACTGAACGGTAAGGGACTTCAACACCTCAGCTCGCTCCAAGAGTTGTCGATTAATAGGTGTAACAATCTCGTGAGCTTACCAGAAGAGGGTTGGCCAGCCTCACTTTCTTTTCTATATATTGACAATTGCTGTAAGCTGAAACCATGGTGTCAGAAAGATAAGAAGGATTGGTCCAACATTGAACACATCCACAACATAATGATTGACGACGTAGTGATTTCACAAGCCAGAAGCTAATAAGCGCTTTTCCCCAGGTACTTGTTCTGCATTAGTTTTAAATTTATTCTCTTTATTGCTCAATTTGTTTATTCTAATGCACCATCACAACCAGCATTGTAATTTTGTTTGTTATCAGTTATTACCAAGAATCCATATTGAAAGAAATTGCTTTTTCTATTATTTTATTTTAAATTTTAAATGGAGATTGCTGCCCTTTATCAAAATCAAGCTTGCATTTAGTTCAGGAAGCATAAATTAAAATCTCAGATAAATTTTTTTAAATAACTCATATTGTGTATTTTTCAAAAGATTATTTTTCTATTCATCAAAGCTTGGTAACTCGTAGCCATAAAATAGTGTCATCAATATTTTAAAATCTTTTGTACCAAATTATTTATGAGAAGCTTGAAAAAAAATGATAATACAATTAATGAAAACGGACAAATAAAAATGACTTCATTTTGGAAAAATTCAATTTCCCATAAAGAACATATATATATATATATATAAATAAATAAAAAAAGGCCTACAAACACACAGCTAACTCAAACTAGCAATCAACCCTGTTTTACACATAGAGAGGAAAAAAAGAAGAATTTTTCTTCAATTTATTTTATTGAAGTTTTAACCAATGGCTATTGTAGCTATTGGATTTTTACATGATAATGTTTTGTGGTAGAAATATTAAAATTGGGTTTTATGATAATTTATTTAGGCTACATCCTTTACGTTTATAAAGATATCACATGGCTTAACTCTGCATACCACATTTTTAGTTTTAGTTTTGGTTGGTTTATTTATTTATTTTAAAATAAAATAAAATTATAGGAAAACTTCAAAACATCCAGAAAGAGGTTTAGAAAAAAAAATTGTGGTTTAAATCAAATTGTTGAAGTTAAAATATTTTTGGTTTATTTAGTAAGAGATGTTAAATGCTTTTCTACCTGAGGCCTTGGAGAGAGATGAAAAAAAGAAGCACTAGATCATGCTAATTAACAAAAAAAAATTAGTGACCTACACGATTTTCACATGGCGGTAAATGCTCATTTCCTTGCCTTTCTTTTGCAGGGTCACTATCTGTTGTCAATGACAAGTGCCTCACACACTTTGCCGTCAATTTTATGCCACTGCTAGTTGCTGATCCTTTAGCATCGTGTATGAACTCTTATATGTCTTTGAGTCATATACAGTTCATCCTTGTTTTAACCCCACCAAAAAAAAAAACTTACTCTCATTCTTTCTGGAGTTGCTTTGGCTTCATTATACATTCACTGCATTTCTACTTTGGACTTTTGAAGTACAAGACAAAGACCTTTAAAGAATGATTAACCCAAGGTGGGACAGTTTTACCAGCATATGTATTTGATGATTAAAAAAATTGTTTTATAAATTTTAGACTAATATAAGTAAATATTGGGATTTGACTTGGGCAATATGGTGTGCTATTTAACCTCAGGTGGACACTGAGGCAGTTGAAAGCTATGCTGCTTCAATAACTTCCTACATTTTAGTTGAAACACACTGCTTGTGTGTGGAGAGGGACTTGCTCAGGCTATGTCTTTGAGATTTCAAAACTTGTGGTGAATTGGAATATGTAAAGTCCTCTCCAGAGGACAGGATGCTGCTTTTGGTTATTTCTTCTCTTCCTAACTTGAGAGAGCTTAAAAGGTTCAGCACTTGACTACTCTTGCTGTCCTCCCCAGTTGGAGCTGTCAAACTCCCTCTCTTACTGCCATAAATTTTATTGCCCTATGGTGAGGCATTGCAGCCAGATTGCTCAGGTGCCTGTTCAATTACAAATCAAGGCCAAATTCAAGGCACTCTCATGTCATTACCAGCAATTACTAATACACATTTTAAAGCCAAAGATGCTCTGTGACTGTGGTTGTTAGGTTTGTTCAATTGAGTTGTTTTTCTTGGTATAAACTTCAGACCTATAATGATAAATGATTTTTAAAACTTTGTCAACTCTTCCGCAGGTTTGCAGATGCAAATGCACAAAATATTGATGCATCTGACAATATTATATGGGACAATTCCCATCTCATTTAAACGATGAATGGAAAAATTATAAACCTGTTTGAGATCTGAGGGGGTTGCTACCATCCAAATGAACCTCCTGCAATCAAAACTTCCAAACAGCTATTTATGTCCAATGAGTTGATGTCTTCTGCCAACATGTTCTGTTTATTCAAGTTTGGACTGCCATATGAAGAGCATTGAAGGTAATGGTGCCTCTTAGCTCCAATTTCATCTCATGAGTTTGTGACACCTTGACAACCAGATCATTTTCCACGTGAGTTTTCTCGGACGCATTTGAAATATTCCTAAAATTTATAACTTGATTTGTTTGTACTTTTGCAATGCTATTCAGTATTCTTCTTGCTTCCAGCAATTTTGTGTTCTTGTCTATATTTGTTGCAACGCAAATTATATACTCATTAAATTAATTTTTTGTCTTTGTACTTGTAAGTCCTTCATTGACAAAATTATACCAAAGAATGAAGGGAAAACAGTGGCACAAGATACATCCCTTGCATACATGCAGATGATAAAGTCATTATATGAACTAAAATTCCAATTTGAACCAAGCCACCATTTTACAGTTAGGTACTTCATTCTACTCGACCAGTTTCAGTTTGATTTTATTTATATCTATTTTTGAATTTATCTTTTGATAAATATATCTCAAAATATGTTTGAAGGATTAGCTGAAGAATGCCATCAATAAGATGGGATTTGCCTATTTCCCTTTATTGAGCATTGTTAAGTATTGTCCTTTCTTGAAGGAATGGTGCCATAAGAAGATGTGAAAACAAGGGTAAATTTTTCATTTTTACAGCAAGTGAATCAATAATGAAGGGATCATATGAGCTGAAAGTGTAAACTGAGTCCCCATCCGCTGTTTTCTTCATTCACATCTCAACATTTTAATATTACAGTTAGGTATATCCTTTTCTACAGAAACCAGCTAGTTGTCAAATTGATTTAGTACCTTTTTTACTGGATAATCAAATTTTGATTGGTGTTAATTCTGACAAAGCAAAAGGCTTTCCTGCTTGCTTCCTTCTCAGGACCTCTTGCTCTAATACCATATTAAATTACATATTTTCCCAAAATCTGAAGTTATTGGAATATGGTAAATTTAATCATTTAACCACATAATCCTAACAAATTCCTCATTGTGTTCTTCTGCAGGGGAATTTCTTTTTGTCAATAACATTTTCCTCACAATCAGGGGGAGGTCTGCAATTCTTCAGGTTTGTTCAGTTGACAAGTGCTTCTATTAGATTCCCATTGCACTGTGCTCAATTCCTCATTGTGTTCTTTTGTGGGGGAATTTCTTCTTGTCAATAACATTTGCCTCACAATCTGAGTCAAATTTGTGTGACTAGTTGCTTAAGATTTCTAAAATTCTCAAGTAGTTGCAATTCACCATTAAAATTAAAATTGAAAAAAATAATGAAAACCTATTCTTGAGGTATCTGTATTGAAGAGTCCTTTGCTCACCAATGTATTTGTTGACTAACAGATATTTTTTGAGGTTTGAGTAAACTATGCTTTGTAGCGTATAATCTCTTGTAGACATTGTGGCAGTTTGAAGCAACTTTGTTTGGGTACCTTCTTACCATAGACATGTTTTTCATGGCAGACAACTACTTGATCTAACAACTCTGGTCTGTGTTACATAATCTTTCCTTTCCTTTTCTTTTAATGTTGTTGTTTGTTTCTTTTCTTTTTCTTTTTTTAAATTTTTTTTAGGAGAATAGGAATGGCTTACAAGGGAGAAAATTGAACAAGGAATAAGAACTCAAAAATGTTTCAAAAAATAGAAAAAAAAAATGTTTTCTAAAAGACAATCTCCCCCCCCCCCCCCTAAAAAATCTGTTTCCTTATGAAATAACAAGAATATGTACTAATACTTGTGTATTAGTACATATTTTTCTACTGCCTATGTTTTTAGATATTTAATCATGCCTTTTATTTTTTTTCTCAACTCCTTTCTTGGCCTGCGTTTTTTCTGGATACACTGGAATTTTCCAGATGCTGAATATTTGGCTTTTGTCTTTAGTACTCAAGTAACCTAAATCATATTTCTATAAGAAATTTCAAGTGAGCTTTCATCTTCCATATTCATTGGGAAATATAAGGAATGATGTAAATATGTAATTGCGGTGGACAGCTAGATACTAATTAAATAAATACAATCATTGGTTACTTATTTCTTTAGATAGTATGCTAGTGAAGGATAAAACCTTGTTCATTATTTATTATCTTTTCCAATTTTTGTTTTGTTAGAAGAATCTCCTTTTATTGACCTTTCCCAAGAAGAGCATTGAACTGGTGCATTTATATAGGAAGTGCAATGGTTTTGCAGATGAGATTTGAAACTTATAATTTTAAAGCTGTCCTTTGCAACAATGATTGTGGCAGATGGAGTCTAGGTAAGCGTTTCCCAGGATTGCTGATATCTATCACGTATGGATTGACAGCCTTCACAAAATGAAGTTAATGTGCAACAATTTAATTTGGCACCCAGAGAACTTCAAACAATTTATGGTGTGTTCCACTTTTTTAGGCAATGTTTTGGCTTTCTCAGCTCACTACCAGCAGTTTCAGCTAAATTAAAACTAAATTAGAACAAAGAATAATGTTTATCTGAGAATGCTGGTAGTGAGCTGACAAAGCCACTACCAGCATTATTTTCAAGGATGCTACATCATTCTAGATGTTTTCCAGTTGACATGTATTTCTTTGCATGTTCTTCAAGGGGTTCTTCCAACAATAATATCTTGTAAATAGCTCCGTGAGATTCAAGCTTGTGATTTTCAAAATTATCACCTTGCTTTTAGATTCGGAGGTGGCTGCAGCGAACCAACTAAATCTTCCTTTGCAACCAAGACTTCTGGTAAGTATTCTAAAGAGCTGTACTTCCCCCTTTTTATTTTTCTTTTTTTCCCAAGAATTCTAGCAGAATTTTCCTAAGCTCTATTGTTGCTGGAATTAGGAGGTAGGCTCTGAGAGCATGTATTGTTTGCTTTTGTTTGAGATTGGACTTCCCAAGAGCAATGGAAAAAGTGACTACAGTTGGTCCTCAGTTTCAGCTTTGAAATTTGATTAAAGGAAAGCATTTCCTTTAGGCAAATTGAGTATGAACCATAATATTGAATTTTACAACTTGATTATTTTATAATTCTGTTCCTTTTTGCACATGGTTATTGAACTAATTTATACTTTATAGGACTCGTCATTTGCTCAGTGAGAGAATTGAGGTTGGGAAATTTGGGAGAAAGAGTACCTTTGAATAAATATTAACAGTGGCAGCATTTCAAAGCTCACCAGGTACTCCATCCTCGTTACCACTAAACTTGTTTGATATGAAAATCTTATAACCAACAAGACTAACCCTGCATTTATGCATTTCCATGTTTCAAATCATTTGAATCCTTGTTTTTCCCCTTCAAAAATATTTAAAAATTATAAGCATCATATCAAGTTTTTGGTAGTCTGTCACTAAAACTTTTCCTTACCATCACCATCCTTCTATTTCTTTAACTTTTACTTTGTTTATGCACACATGAAAAAGGCCAATGTTCTGGCTTTTTCAGCTCACCACCAGCAAATGCCCTCTTTGGCTTTGGATGGGTTTGGTGTCTTATTCACAGACCACTAGAAGTTTTTTGTTCAAGCAATCCAGTAATATAACATTGCAAGAGATTGTAGAAACAAATCTATCTGACTTCAGGTTAGTCCTATGTGCCATCCTCTAATTTTCTTAGAGATGCATACAAGTGCAATTTTGTTGTCGAATTTTCAAGGCCAGAGCAGTAGTTCCAATGAGAACTATGCGGGCTTGCAAGTCATGGAATGCATAAAATCCATACAAATGGATCATGCAACTAAATGGGGTTAGCTCATTTGCTTCAAACCATTGCTCTGGTTTGTCATTGTCTAACAAATAGAGAAGCATTTATGAGCAATTCCTTCATTCCTAAAAGAATTTCTTCTTCTGTTTTACTAGCCAATATTTTGGTGCTTGATAATGCCAAGTTATATCCCATTGAATACTTATCAAAACAATTATATCCCACTAAACATAATTCTTTTTTTTATTTATTTTCAACATTTGACTGTAAAAATCCACCATCCAGAATGGATTTATCACAAGCAGAAAATGATGCATTTCAGAAAATGAAACGGTGGATTTTATTTTACTTATTTAATTAAAGTGGGGTCAGGGAATAAAATTCAGTATATTTCATGTGCCTCAGTTTAAATCCAATTTACATAATCAGATGCAACAAACACACCTGCAAGTGGATATGGGCTTAATAAGATACACTCTTCAAGATTTTGGAATTGGTGGTGAACTTGAAGATGTGAAGTCCTGAGGACAGGTTTCTACTTTTGGTTTTCATCTTTCTAACTCCAGACAGCTCAAAGGATCACAAATCACTACTCTAGCTGTGGTTGCTATTGTCACCAGTAGGAGCTACTGAACTCTCTGTTTTACATCAAGAATATTATATAGTTCTATGTTGAGACAATGTTGCCTAAAAGAGAGGAAAAACTGGTTGCTGTGCCATTCTTGAGGCACTCATGTCAATACCAGTATTATGTGATCTCCAACTGGAAGAAGGTGCTATGTGATTGCAGGTTCGTTCAATTGATTGATTTAGTTATTTTCACCAAGTTAAAAGTAGATTAGTAAATGAGCTTTATAGATGTTCAATCAATTTATGTTTCTTAATATAAGCTTTGGACTTCTATCGACAATCAAGTGATTATTGTTAAAATCTTTGCAAACTCTTCCACAGATTTTGAGACGCGATATGTGCAACATGTTTAAGGCTTCTACAAATGGTATACTGGCAATTGGGTCACATAATTCTATTTAGTGCCTGGTTGAAGATCTGTGATGGTTGCTACAAGCCACGTTTACTACCCGCAGTAAAAAAGTCCAAAGAGCGAAATTTGCATCAAATGAGTTGCAATGATGAATGTCCTGTTAACATGTTCTGTTTACTTCATTTCAAGTTTAAACCTCCCTTTGCTCAGTTATACTATGAAAGAGCATGGCGCCCCAAAACTCCAATTTTCAGCACCTATATTTGGTTGAAAAAAAATTTCTGTAG
Source organism: Castanea sativa (assembly GCF_040712315.1). Classification (NCBI taxonomy): domain Eukaryota; kingdom Viridiplantae; phylum Streptophyta; class Magnoliopsida; order Fagales; family Fagaceae; genus Castanea; species Castanea sativa. The sequence continues at coordinate 3,607,108 of NC_134024.1, read as the reverse complement.
GCAATTTGTATGATATCATTTGTGATTGTGACACGTCTAGAACTTTTTCATTTTCCGTGAGTTTCTAGGATGTCTTCCAAATATATTTTCCTGAATTTGTCTTCCTTTGTTACTTCTTCAATGCTATCAAGTATTCACCTTATTTTTAGCAATTTTGTTTTCTCTTAAGAATTCTATATATTGTGCCCATCTTTGATAATTTTGGCATCTGTCTTGTTTGTTAGTTTCGTGGGCTTTGTATGGTGTTCGATCCAGCCTAGGAGCATAGTTGTCAAAATCGCGATCCGGATCGTAAAATCGCACGATTTTACGATCCCACCTCACCAAAAAGTTTAAAATCGTAGCAGGATCGCAAAAATGTTAGGATCGTAGGTAGGATCGTGTAGGATCATATAGGATCGTAGGATCGTATGGGATCCTACCGATCCTACCATTTGGCTTGAATTTTTTTTTTTTTTTTTTTAAGTGGGATTCATTTGAGTAAACCTATTCCCACAAGCCCAAAGGGTTTTAGAAGCCCAATAATAAATTGAAGTCCTAAATTTACCCCTATGTCAACATAAAATCTCAAAAAAAACCTATAGTATAAGTTTAACGTTTTCAAAAACAAAACCTAAACTATTTAGAAACACAAAACTCCAGCACGTACCTCTGTCCCGCGCCTCCTCAGCCCTTTGTCAAAAACCCAGCACCTCTCAGCCCTGTTAATGGTGATCCATCACTGCCTTTAAGCTTTCTTAACTTAACTTTAATGTTTAAAAAATAAATAAAAAAACCCAGTCAAAAACCCAGCACCTCAATCCTACGCCTCCTCACTCCTCTGTCAAAAACCCAACACCTCTCAATCCTCTCAATGATGTTGGCATGAGCCATCGCTGCCTTTAAGCTTTTTGGTAATTTGTTTTGGTAGTTAGTACTTAGTAGTTTATCATTTATGTGTACTTTGATAGTTTGATTCCATATTGTTGTGTTGTGTATATGATTTTGACAAAGCTTTTAGGGTTTTTATTTTTCTATTTTGTTAACTAAATTAAGTCAAATTTAAAAAATTATGAAATAGGATCTTCATTATTTAATTAGCTAGTTAACCTTAGATTGAAAATTCTCTTTTGGATTACATATTGTAAAATTGTTGTTAGCTAGGTTTTATATGCTAACTAGCCTAACTTATTTTGGATTTGGAACTTAGAATTTGGAAAACATTTTCCATATGTGTAGATAATATTTTGGGTACTTAGTTGCTAATTAAACACGTACTGAACTTTTTAGATACATTATGTCAAAAGTTAAATATATTTTGCTTCGTTAGAATGACATAAGAACGATGTAGTGCGTGCAAATTACATTTTATGATGCAAAATTTTTTTTTTAAATGGATGAATTCATATTTTAAGTGATTATATAACATACAAAGTCACTATCAATAGGTTTTTTGCTTAAAATTTGAAAATAAGTAGGATCTTACGATCCACGATCCAATCCTACGATCTCCGATCCTACCTACCTTCCACGATCCTACGTAGGATCCCGATTTTGACAACCTTGCCTAGGAGGGCTAATTTTTCCTTAGAAATTGATACAAGTTCAAGATTTGAAAATACTAAGCGATTTAAAGGCATCACTTTATGGAAGTGCCAAATTTGCTTAGTCAATTGAATTTCAATACAAAATGTTTTGGAGATCGTAGTGAGATCAAAACAATTTCAACTTCAATTTTCCACAAATTGATATGACAAAGGAGCATGAATTCTTCAATTTTGGTTTCAAGTGAGAGACATTTAGGTATTTCTTCTCAAATAAAATAATGTAAGACATCTATATCTGGCAAACAAGTTCGAATTAAAAACTTTGACTAAAACAGTTGTTCTTGATAGACCAAATATGTATTGACTCTTTGTGATGAATTAACTAATTAATTAGCCAAGTTAATTAATTAATCTGATTAACATGCAATAAGCGTGGTAGCACAAACAGATCACCAACTAAATTAATATGCAGCGGAAAATAAAATTGACACAGTGATTTGTTTATGAATGGGAAAAACCTATAGGGCAAAAACCCCACCGAGTGATTTTAAGGTCACCACTCCCGAGAATCCACTATTATCATAACAAGCGGTTACAAGTAAAGGAATCCCAGTACCTTATACCAACCTACAGTCGAATCCTTATCCCAATATCCAATTGGACTTGTTCTGTAGTGACAATCTCTCCTTTTAATGCATGGTTCCCAGTACGTGACTAACCAATTGATTCACAGATCCAAGTACGTGACTAACCACCAACTTAAGAAGGATGTTGGCTGCAAAGTTCTTCAATTCATCAACACGATGAAGATCATGAAGCTCCTTGATTACAAAACCCTACGGTGTACAAACGCAACAGCTTTTTGAAGAAAAAGATAAACTAGGTCTCCGATCACAATATGCTTGTGAAAAACTTTTGCATCAAGTTGTACTCACTTGCACCAGCTATGACGGCCCTTGAAGCAATTCTTATATATGTTTAGGGTTGTGAGAAAAGAAAGCCTAAACATGTATACACAGATTTGAGTGAAATCAAAACTGAAAATCTGATTTTCATAAATATCAATAGATAGGGTATCTATTAAGCAACTGTCGAGCATTGGGTTAGGCTGCCTTTTAAACCTCGATAAATGCCATCTGTTGAGCTAGCTGTTGAGCTTTATAATCCAGCACTTCTTCACTTGATTCTTGAACAGATTTGGCTGGGTTTAACACTTGGACTTGAAACCTTGTTCCTTGAAGCATTAAACACATCCTAGATCTATCCAATTACAAGTAAAATGCATTTTGTCAAAAGATTAGCTAATTCTATATTAACATATGTTCCTAACATGATTCACATATATCCTAACAGTTCCTATGACCCTTTCCTAGATCTATGATAAACCAGGTCCATCCAGAATGATCCATATTTTTGTTTACATAAAAAGAAACTTTAACATACTTTCTATCCTCTTTTTCATATTTCTTTTAATACCAATAGTTTTATTTTTATAAGTCATAGATTATAAGTGGAAATACATAATTCCAATAACTTATCATCTAATAATTGATTGTAATAGTCTTTTAGTCTAATAATTTCACAAAAGAAGAAAAAGAAAATGCGTATATATGCAACATTAAATAAAGTAAAATGGCTTATAAACTAAGTATGCTTTTGGATTAATTTTTTGTTGAAAGTAAGCAAAATTGTAGTTATACTAAAAAAAAAAACCCTGTACATAAGCAAATATTGTAAAAAAAGTTGAAAGAAAAGACTAATCGAAACTCATATAATATATATAGTTTTAGGTATAAAATATAACTTGTTCGATAAAGTGAAAAAAGAGTAAATAAAAAAAAAACTTACGAGAAAACTACCTAATGTTAGTAGTGGATTCAATACTAAAAACATTAATATTTGAGAATTGCTCATCAAGTTGATGAGTAATGTCATAATTATTTTCATTTACAATATGGAAAATTTGATACAACTATAATATACTGATGAAGCACAAGCTCGTCAATCACAGTGAGTGCGTCCAGATGAAGTCGAACCTTAACTTCCGCTGTGGTGGAACCGATGAAGTTTCTCCTCTAATATGGTCACCGGTGTGGTGTCTACCACAACGCCTCTAATCCCAAAGTTATGATAAGGAAAGAAATAAACAATATAGTAAAAATAGCAAGTAGTTTTTCTCAGTGTGTCTACCTCTTTTTGGAGCTTGTGAGGAGCTTATATTTGTTTTTCACAATCCCTAGCCGTTGTGGTAATTATTGGGGCTTTAATGCCTCTTGCTCTGTAATGTGGACTTCAATAGGTGTTCAAAGGTCTGTACAGCTTTTTGGTAACCGTTTGGGATATTATTGCCTATATTAAAAGGTTTGGGTATCTTTGTCACTGATGTGGGCACCTGAGGCAAGCTCGTCTCAGGGACTGGCCTCGTCTACAACGCTGATTTCGTCTGTGGGAGTCAAATTCGTTAGTCCCATCATATACAAATATATGGTGAAAATAAGTCCAAAAAAATTAAGTTTAAAATCAAGTACGGGTTTGCACTAGAGGAGTTAGGTCAAAATCAAATACAGAAACTTATCAAACTAAACCAGTTGCTATTTCCATATCCTATTTTTTCAATTGGGTTTGGACAGAGTAACAAGTTCAGGTAGGGACAGCAAAAATTTACTGGCCCAAAATGGCAACGGAACAATGGCATATGCCGTGAAAGTAATCTCATACTATCTCCTCAATTTTGATTTCTTAGTGTTTGCTAACTAAAAGTAACACAAAAATTGTAAAACCGCACTTGGAAATTTTTTGAACGCCAAAAGCCCATTCACATGAATCGTATATGGCATTTTTTTTACCAACATTTTCAATCCCATACCCGAGCTTATTTTGGTTTAACTCGGGGAAAAAAAATATTTCGGTAGATAAGCAACCCCAATAGAAAATTTGGGTCTAGCATACCTAGAGCCTAGAAACTCCAAGAGTCGAACCTCCACTTAAAAAACAACTAATATCTCCGTGTCAAGCTCATTTTAGTTCTTCTTTTTAAAATTTTTTTTTTTTTAAAAAAAGCTCATTTTAATAAATTTCCCATATCCTCAACTTATTCTCTTTTTTATTCATTTTTTATCCTTTAACTTATTCAAAAACTTTAATTATTCATAAACTGATTATATATCAAGCCCAATTGAAGTTGCAATTTACCAAACAGGGATCTTAATCACATTTTTTTTCAAGACCTTTCTATTTGATAGACTTAAAACACCCAATTTGAGATAATAGTAACTGAACAAATCCCAAATTTCTTACCTAAACTGAATCTTATATTCAGTTCTATAATTAATCAGAATCTTATCATTATTCACCATATTGAAGGTTCATACACGTCAATTCAGGGCCTCAAGTTCACATTATTAACATATTATCTTTTTTTTAAGATAAGTAAATATGTATCTTTCGATTACAACATGAGGAAAATTAATGACAACAACAACAATTATAACTTGAGTTTAGTCTTGCATATAGACTCAACTGTCTGAGGAGTAATAAAAACAGATATATTACAATTGTTATAAACAGTGGCATGGAACTTGAAGATGTTTAACACCATCACTTTCCCAGGCAACACCGCTGTTGAAGTCAAATTCAAGCTCCCACCAGCAAAATCAGATAATAAATGGGGATTGATTAGCAATTTACCAGCCTTAAGCTCCACAGAAGTTGTAATGTTAAGCTTGTGACGTGCAGGCACATATCTTTGCTCAATTGTAGCTTCACCCACAACTTCCCCATGATAAGTAACATAAGATGTGGTGTTTTTGTACTTGAAGCTTCCATAGTTTGGGTTCTCAATTGCAATAACAGTGCCTAATGACAGTGTGACATTAGGTGTTAAGGCTGAGAAGTCAATGTTTTTTATGCCTTCAGGGTAGAGGGAAATTTTGGGGTCTTTAGGCTTGAAGATAGTAAAGAACAAGGTCATGATAACAATGACAATAATAACAAAGAAAATTGCCGTTACAGCACAGCATAGTTTGTGACTTCTACCGGAAGGTTTGCCATTAGCCATGTTCTCAGGTTAACGATAGGCTTTAAGAGATTCTTCCCAAGAGGAATTCTATAAATTAAGATACTACTAACATATTATTTTATGAAAAGTGAATAGCAAATATAATGTGAAAAATCCCAAAATAGTACAAACACAACCCGAGCCTCAAAGTTCTTTCAATTCACACCATTACAGTGAAATTCAACGGAACTATGATCAAAACAAGAAAGAAAGAAAAGGGTTGATAAACATGCATGTGGGGTGGTTCGATTTGTCATAAAGTATTCAAAATCAAGGTCGTTCACTTTCGGTGGAGCCGATATTTATTAGCAATAATTCTGACCAAACAGTGGCCCCGGTGACTTACTTCGGTTTATGAGCCACACAACATCGATCACTAGCTCAGAAAAGGTCGTTGACGCCAAGTCCACACTCGTTTGAATTTTGGTTTGAACAATCCAGGAAAAAGGGGGCGAGTCTCTGTTTTTGTTTTTCAAAAGGGCTGGTGTGAATGAGACAACTTTTAGATAAAAGTGTTGCCAGTGGATGAAAGTGTGGTGACTTGTGGGGTCTATCCCTTGTGAGGGAGAAGAAACATGTATCGGTAACAGGGTGAATTTTTTCGGTGGTGTGGGCTGGTTTCAGTGCAAACTACAAAGAAAAAGAGAGAGACAGATATTTAGAGAGGAGATAATTCAAATCCATGTGATTTAATAAAGAACAAGTTCAACTGCTTCTATGGACCAAAATAATTTATAATTTCCCATTGCAGGTGATAATTGCAAGGTATAATTTACAACCTAATTGAAAACAAACTTATGTTAAAGATTCATGGAGTTAATATTGTTGCCAATACTTGCCATAGATAATACATTCCAATTGAATAATTAATATATAACATATATAAACACTACTTAACCAAAAAAAATTGAAGTCTATGAGTTTGAACTCAACTATACTATATTAACCACTCACTTTTTTTATTTATTTATTTAATGTGAGTTTACTGGCAGACATATATCCAACATTAATAAACAAAATAAAATTGTGTCAAAATCCAAGATTGCAAATTGTTATTTATTAAAGGCCTAATTCTCTCTCTCTAAAATCCAAGCACTAATTAGATGATTATGCTGAGAAAGCATGTAAATCTTCATATTGAAATTTATAGGGAAGAGGGAGATATATGTGAAAGAAGAGATCAAGAGAACGATGCAAAAGAAATTATCATGATATCTCATCTATGGAACAATTTTTTTGTTATTTTCTTCTTATTCGTATATAGAAACAATATTACATAAAAATATTATAAACAATATGATTTATGTTTTACTATCCTAAGAAGGATCCTATATTTGATGTCTTGGATGGTAAATATTCATTCAATAATTTTGTTTCCTTTAAAAAAGAAAAAAGAAAAAGAGTGTTGTTTTTCACTCTGTGATGAGACAAGTCACGTATTAACCAAAAAAAGAAGAAGAAGAAGGAAATGAATGCAATTAAGTTAACTTTTATCAAAAAGAAAAAAGTTAACTTTATCAGATCTCATATTCAACCGAATGGCATCCCTAAAAGCACCAGGTCCTGATGCCATCCCTATTCTATCAACACTTTTGGGGGATTATAAACAGAGAGGTAACTTCCACAATACTAGCTTGGTTGAATTCAGGTAAATTTCCTTACCTAATAAAACATACTTTTGTCACCTTAATTCCAAAAATGAAGAATCATGTTTCGGTCTCTCAATATCGCCCTATTAGTCTATGTAATGTATTGTACAAGATCTTTTCAAAAGTCCTTGCAAACTAATTAAAAAAATTCATGCCAGATCTTATAACTGAGCATCAATCTGCTTTTGCAAAGAATAGGCTAATTTAAAATAATGTTTTAGTTGCTTTTGAGACCTTGCATTGTATGAAAAATCACAATTCAAGATAAACAGGTTTTATGGCACTAAAACTAGACATGAGCAACGTGTACGATAGGGTGGAATGGAATTATCTTCAGAAACTAATGGAAGAAATGGGATTCTGCTCAAGGTGGATCGGTTTGATTATGGAGAGTGTTCGTACAGTCTCATACCCAATTCTGGTGAATAGTGATCCAAAGGAGTTAATAAACCCAACAAGAGGCATAAGACAAGGCGACCCACTCTCTCTATTCCTTTTCCTATTATGTACGAAAGGATTTCATGGCTTAATCAAAAGAGCTGCAAGGGCAAAGGAGATCAACGGCTTCTCAATATGCAAAAGAGGCCCCAAACTAACCCACTTATTTTTTGCAAATAACAGCTTGCTTTTTTGTAAGGCAAATTCTCAAGAATGTGGAAACGTGCTCAAAATATTGGCGGAATATGAAGAGGTGTCGGGGCAAAAAATAAATAAAGATAAAACTTCTCTTTTCTTTAGCAAGTCCACAAAAGATGATGTTAAAGAGGAGATTAAAAATGTGTTGGGGGTGAATGAAATAAAGTCTTATGAGAGGTATTTGGGGCTGCCATAATTGGTGGGAGGGATAAAAAAGCAAGCTTTAATTATATTAAGGAGAGAGTGTGGAGAAAATTACAAGGGTGGAAGGGGAAGCTCCTTTCGCAAGCCGGTAGAGAAGTCCTAATCAAAGCAATTGCTCAAGTCATTCCAACTTATGCCATGGGTTGTTTCAAATTACCCTTGAGCCTTTGCCATGAAATTGAAGCAATGGCAAAAAATTTCTTTTGTGAGCAACGAGGTGATAAATGAAAAATACATTGGACTAAATGGTCGGAGTTGACGAAACCAAAAATAGAAGGAGGATTGGGTTTTCGAGATCTTGCTCTTTTCAATGACTCTCTCCTTGCCAAGCAAGCATGACGGCTCTTACACAATGAAGGTACTCTTTTTTACAGAATTTTTAAGGTGAGATTTTTTTCTCCATTGTTCATTCATGGAAGCAAAAGAATCGGCAACCGGTTCCTATGCTTGGAAAAACATTTTGAAGGGGAGAAAGGTGTTACAATTGGAAGCTAGATTCAGGGTGGGTAATGGAAAGAGCATCAAAATCTGGCAGCATCATTGGCTGCCCATAAAGCATCCTCCATTGATTTCATTCCCAATCATTGAATCTATGGAAGACGCCACTGTGGACTGCCTCATTGGCAACAATTCGGGTAAATGGGATGCTGAAATGCTTAAGGGTGTGCTCATACCAGCTGAAGCGGAACTTACTCAACGGATACCATTGCCTCGTTGCCAAACAAAAGATGTTTTGTATTGGCCATTCACTGCTGATGGACAATACAATTGCAAGTCCGGATACAAGTTTCTAAAGGATTTGGAGGAAAACTCAAAGGATGGCACTTACTCGGAGATGGACAAGAAATTTTGGAAGAGCATTTGGTCCCTGGAAGTTCCAAACAAATATAAAACTCTGCTGTGGCGTGCGTGTAGGAACTCACTTCCAACTAAGCAAAACCTGGTACGGAGAACAATCCTACAAAATTCCAGTTGTGACCGTTGCTCCTTACAAGCAGAGGATACCTTGCATGCTTTGTGGAGTTGCACGAGTTTGAATGAGGTGTGGGAAGGTGATAGATGGAATTTCCGTTCAAGGATTCATTTTGCCGACTTCAAAGAGTTGTGCAGCTGGATTCTTGATAACAGGAAGCCATCAGACTTGTTTGCTATTTAGGTGTAGAGCATATGGAACTAACTCAATAAACTCAGGCTGAATCACTCTTGCTACCTTACCAAAGAGCTGCAAAAGATGACAGAGGAGAGCTAGAATGAGATTCGTAGAAGCAACCTCAGGCTTAACCGTTTCAACTCAAGCTCAACGCATCAGACTTTGTGGACTGCTCTTGCACTTGACAGCTACAAGATCAATTACGATGGAGCGCTTTCAATTGCAGACAACAAATCTGGGATTGGCATTGTTGTACGGGACTGTCATGGAGAGCTTATTGCTTCACTTATTCAACAGCTGAACCAGGCTTACCAGCCCATGGAAGTTGAGGCAATGGTAGCTAGTAAGGCTGTGGAGTTTGGCAGTGAGTTGGGTCTTCATAGAGCCATAATTAAGGGTGACTCGAAAGTGGTTGTAAAGGCCCTAACATGCAAGCAATTCGGGTTGGCTCCTTTCGCCCATTTGATAAATAATGTGTCGTTATTTTCCAGTTTATATTCACAATTGTCATACTCTCATATAAAGAGAGATGGTAATAAAGTTGCTCACAGTTTAGCTACGCTAGCTTTGACAACACAAAGTTGTATGGTGTGGATGGAGGATGTTCCATCTTGCACTCTACCTTTTGTTCAGGCTGATTTGGCCGCTCTATAGTCAATTTCAATAAAAGTCTTCCTTCTCAAAAAAAGATCTCTTATTCAACCATCATAAATTTTACCAGTTGAGTTAATTAGAATCCACGATTGATTTTGACATTTAACTGTATATGTATGAACCATTCAGTCCCCCAGCCATTCAAATCAAAGCATCAGTTTTGGTAAGATGGGCTATTTCTTCCTCCTCTTCATTTTGACCTTCTTTTCCACTTTTAAAGGACATTCAAACCTCTATTATTCACCAAATAAAAGAACTTGATTTGGACTAGTTGACTAGCTTTAGAAATAAAGACCGTTCTCTAGAAAATTCATCAAAAGCTTATATGCGTGTCCCACGAGTGGCACACATTCAAAGAAGTGAAAAATGGCAGAGACCCCCTGAATTGTAATACTGTAATGGAGAAAGTGAACGTTGAGATTGGGTTTAAATTCTTGACTATACATGCGTGATATGTTATATATATGTCGTTTTACTTATGTCTTTGATGATAAATGTAAAGCTACAGGTTGTTTAACAGAAGTTATTAGTTTGTTGCAATTCAGTTTTTACTTTATACTTCTTCTTCTTTTTTTAATGAAAAAAGGGTCTCCGTTGTAGATTCATCATGAACCCCACATCACGTGATTGCAATGGATAATACCACATATACCACACAAGCTTTGTTGAAACTATCGCTCTAACTGCTCTTCTCTGGGACTCCTACCATCAAACCATGTCCGGTGTTCTTCACAAGTTTCTGTAACCAGATTAACTGTATAATATTGTCCAGTCTCCATTGAGATTTCTTGGCCTAATCAGTGTATCCTCCTGGGCTTGTTCAAATGAGAATCATTAATGATGTGGTTTATGACTTGCTTTGCTGCATAAAGACAAGGGCAAGTGAGTTCTAGAATAACCTCTCCTTTCATTAGTCTGCTGCTCTTCTTTGAATGCTATTTTTTAAGCTATCCTGTGCAATCGGTTATGCTTTTGAAAACATTTTGTAATAAATTATCTCATGCACATATTTAATACTTATTATATTATTTTGGGAATCAACTTCAATTATATAATATGTCATTAGAAATATTTTGCAAGAAATTATGTTATACTTATGACTTATGTTTAGTAATTATAAATATATGTTATAATATTTTGAGAATTAATTTCAATTATATGACATCTCATTAGAAAGAGATAAAATTCAAATTAGTAAAATTAATATAGTTATGAATATGAGCTCATTATGCAAGTAAATTGAAAAATATTTAATCATTTTCACTAAATTAAACATTCAATTTTTGTGTGTTACAATTAGCTCAACATGTAGTCTCTTAAAATTAATGTTTTAGTTTGATGATAAAGAGCAATTATTATGGTAAACATCGTAAATTGAAATTCTATGGTCACTATATTCTCAACGCATGTTATTAAACTTGATTTGTAGAATGTTATATTCCAAACAAATTGTTTTTTATATAATTCTTTTAAAAATAACTATGAAAATTTAATGTAAGTTCAAGTTACATCTTTTTTACACCACAGGTTTCTAAAAGATCTAACCATTAGAAAAATAACTCTAAATATTTATTGTTTTCCACCTCATCTACAAAATAAATAGCATTTTTTTTCTCTCCTTGTTAATTGCTTTCCATCTACAATTTTATTGCAATTTTACAAATTAACAAGGAAACCACTTCTCTTTCTCTAGTATCCTTGTTAAAAAAATAAAAAATAAAAAAGCAAAAACTTGTTGCGCACACTTCTACTCACGAGAAAGCAAATAAAATTGCACTACTTAAAAATAAATAAACACTACGGCGACTGCAACACTAATTGTTCATAGGCATTCAACAGCAACAGAGAACTTCCCCAGGGCCACATCCCCTATCCCACATTATATCAATTGGGTTCAGCTTTAAAATTATCAATTACAGTCCAAGAAAAAATTTATGTGTGGATGGTTAGATCTATAATTAGAACTTCCCCATGCCAAACGTCACCGATGCTCTGTAACATATCTTGGATAAAAATGACTCCATAAAGTGGTACAATAAAATGTCTGTGGTTCACGTTTTGGAGAGTGAAGGAATTAGTGATCTCACTTTTATAAATCTCATCAAGTTCCTAACATTCATGTTCTTGATGATTTTCAAGTTTTTCCATTATTTTGTCATCTCATTATCTCTTTTGTCAATCCCTCCATCTCCCTCCTTATAACATCTCCAACTTTATTTTCAGTTTCATCTTCAGCTCTTGCTGCAAAGTATAATCCCAGCCTCTCTGGAATTGTTGAATTTAATTTTACTTCGAACTTCACTTCTTGTCAAATTTTCATTGCATCTGTAATTAGTGGTTTCCTTTAGATGATCTTGTCCTTCCATTCAAATGAATTATAGCTTCAAAGATACTGAATCTTACGGGACAATTCCAAGATGCCATTTGCTTTTGAAATCAGTTTTTTTTTTTCTTTATTTTATTCGCAATTTTTCATCCTCTAGAAAACTTAAACCAAAAAAAAATTAGAACAAAAATAATACTAGAAGTGAACACAGCAGAGTCATTCTCCGCTAGTAGAATGAAAATGGTGAACTGGTGGTTTACTCAGCACATACAAAGTCCTCTTTTTTCTTTTTTTATGTTGCACAACATGATATTATTGTCAATGTTCACTTTCTTCTAGTCCTATCTCAAAACATGAGCTGCAATGCAAGGCATATTATAAAGAGAGAGAAAAAATTGCAGAGAGAGAGACACTGCTGAAAGAAAGTTATATCGTTCTTAGACTTAATCTGTTATACGGCATGCCGTTGAGAGATTGGTTTTGACCGTTTAAGTTCTTGGCTGTACTGCGTGATATGTTACATGTCGTTTTACTCAAGTTTTTAATGATAAAAGCAAAGCTACAGGTCGTTGAGCAGTTAGTTTCCCAATGCTCATTTCATCTCTATCTGAAACTTTTATGCATTTATATTCCTGTTCTTTGTTTTTCCATTTAAGTTCATTGCTCTGCCCAAAAAACACTACATTATTGATTAATTGAATGTCTCTTAATTTCCACTTTCAATCAAATTGTTTTATGTTCCTATCCCATTTCTAGTCAAATGTTTCTGGACATGAGATTATATTTACTTTATCCCATTTCCACCAAAATTCCAAACACGTTAAAAATTACAATAATCCATTTACAAAGCCTGCTTGTCCATAATGCTTGATTGTGATTGGTTTTAAAAAGGAAAATTTATAAGATCCAAAACAAACAAAAAAAAATTGCTAGGCAAACGTTTACAGGAGGTAAAATGCAGTAGGACATTCTTAAATTCTTCTTTTTTTCCCCATTTAATTTTGTACATAAACTTTGATAGTATAGCAAATGGACTCCTTACGTTAAAAATTCAACAATTTGCTAATGGAAACTAATGTGGTAGCCCATAATTTTAAAAAACTCATGCCAAATTTTTTATATTGAGCTAAAATAGCAATATAGCTCGATAATATTATTTAAAAACAAGTAAAAAAAGCATTCGGCCTTAGATCAAAGCCCAAAATTTTAGTAAAAAATTCAATTTAAACCATATGTGGGTATTACGATATATACGAGACACACACACACATGCATATATCATAGGATTCATAAGCAATTTTGATATGTTTTGCGATACAAAATTTTTTTTGTATCATAGTATTGCCTACGTACGATGCTGAAAACTACCAAAGATATAGACATAAACCATCCAAGTCAAGTTACTTTAATTCTCTGTTCTCTTTCTTTTAGTCTCTCTCTTACTTCAGCATTGTCTCTCTGCATTATTTTATTTTCTTCATTCTATTTCACATCAACTTGAAGATTTTTAAATAAGCATTTGAAATTTTCTCTCCTAAACATATATTAAAATTTAATATTGACCCAAAAAAAAAGGAGCATCCTTGTAGATCGTGTGATTAGACTAGTCATGTATGAACAAGGAAAAAGGAAAAGAGAGCACTTATGTTAAGGTGGTTGATTTTGACATTTGACTGTACAAAGCATCAGTTTAGTAAGATGGGCTATTTATTCACCAATTGTACTAGTTGGCTAGGTTGGAAAAAAAAACTATGTCGTGTAGAAAATTCATCTAAAGTTAATATGCGTGTCCCACAAAGTGGCATACATATTCAAAGAAAAATGTCAGGAGATCCCCTGAATTGTAATACTGTGATGGAGAAAGTGAAAATTGAGATTAGGTATAAATTCTTGACTATAAATGCGTGATATGTTATATGTCGTTTTACGTGTGTCTTTTAATGATAAAAGCAAAGCTACAGGTCGTTTAACTGAAGTTTGTTAAATAGACGTTAAGGCTTTTAGTTTGTTGCTGTTCAGTTTTTACTTTGGCGCCAACCTCTGTTTCCTATTATATAATTAGTTCTGTAAGCTTGTAGTTAAGCAGAATCATTTTGCTCAATATGAAAGTTTCCTAGTTTGAGCACTTTGACTTCTTTGTTTTTTCAAGTTATTGACTTTTAGAAGGGAAGCAAAGCATAAATGATAAACCATAGGAATATGCTAAAGCTACTAAATTTAGTGGCATGTGTGTAACACGTGTGTGGCTGGGTATGTTCAATCCACTCTTGATATCTTTGTTAAATATATAAAGTTCCAATCTTGATAAAGGTCAAAGTCTGTTGTTGTCCATATTCAATGTATCTAGTTTCTAGTCCTAATTGGTGTACAAGCAATACAAGAAATTGGGTTTATTGTAGTTCAAGTATTTTTAGTATAGGATTTATTTAGCATAACAACTAACAAGGACTTTTCGCTATGGACTTTTCTGCTTTGTCTCTCTACATTATTTTATTTTCTTCTTCATATATTCACATATTATGAAAACCTTTTCTAATAATCTATATATATATATATATATATATATATATATATATATATATTAATAGGTAAAACTTAAAAAAAATCAAATTAAATTCTATAATTGAAGTCCAATTTTTCATCATGTGTCTTAAATTATTTATTTTTAGAGAGTTTTATTTTTTAATTTTTTTAAAAAATCCAAACAATAGATTAGTGGAAAACTTACAGCTTAGAAAATAAGGTAATATCTTACTTTTCAATAAATCGAAAAAGGAAAAAGAATATTGGTAATGACTATATATGTTAAATAATTATTCTAATAAAAAGAAAAATTCAAATTCAATATAGTGTATATTCTATACTTTATAAGAATACCTTTCTATTAGCTGAAAAGATAAATATTTTTTTCCTAAAAGCAGAGTCTATCTATGAACACACAAAAAATAAAAAAAGACCATCAGCAACAACAATAATTACACAATATTCCTAAATTTGTCTACCTCCTCATATGTATAGGCATTAAAAAAATTCGGGCAAATTACAGACACTGCCTCTGTGGCATACCCTTAACATAGAGCTTCTCTATGTTTTATTTTGCAACTCTTACCTTCATTGTGGTTTGCTTTATAAGGAATTTACCACCCTTATAATTTGTTTTATGAAGTATTTTCGCTATCTTTAACAAAATTTGATGAAGTTGCAATTGCCAACAACATCCATCAGGAAAACAACACCCATCGCGAACGAAGTAAAGAATAAAATTGTTCTACCATAAAGTTTACGCCTTGAGAAATGCACTAATCCAATGCAAACAATTTAGACCCCAAATTTTACGGCTAATGTCAATTTTTATACTAATTAAAATTAAACCCAGTTGTTTACATAATTTGTCAATTAACATTAGCATGCATGGATAAACATAAAATATTCTTGTAGTGTGCTTTCATCATATAACCATTGCTAGTTACTCGTAATATGCTATTACTTTGTACATAGCCTAAGGCCAAATTGTTGTAATGTACAGTAAATTAACTTTGATGGCAGTGATATTTATTATATCATATTTGAGAAGTATTTTTCTCATTTTAGGACTGATGAATTTAAATATCTAATTTTGGCACATATTGTGTGATTTGATTTATATTATACAAATCACACACGCATCCACGCATACTTTTTAAAGCCAGCAGTCTTGTTCAATTGGAAGCATCCTCCTCCTAACTTATTGAAGACTTTTGACACAAAGCAATTCTATAAATACCCATTTGGTTAACGAGTATTTCATTCCCACTTTTGTCTGAAATCAGGAAAAGAAGCAAAGTACACAGCATTCAAGGAGAAGGAATAACATTATTAAAAATGGCTGCTGAAGCTCCCACAATTCCTCTTCTTACTCCTTACAAACTGGGCAGGTTCAATCTATCCCATAGGTATACAATACACCTTTCAAAATTATTATTATTATTATTATTATTATTATTTTTTTAGTATGATCTGAATTGTCAAAATGTGTGATGGGTTCTGGTTTTTCTTTAATCTTCTTGGGTTGAAATCATGTTATGGGTATTTTTTTTTGTTTGACTTTCAGTTGCCAAAAAAAAAAAAGGAAGAAGAAAGAAAAAGTTTTTTGTGACAAATCACAGTTGGGACAATGAATTTATCTGCCATAATGTATCATTGTTATCGTTATACTAGGAAGCACCAACACAGATATAAGTACGACATGGTGATACAACAATTTCTAAAAAATTAGAACAGTCAAGAATATGTATTTTAATTAATTATTAAATATATTATTATTCTTATTACTTTTTATGTGTTGTTAAACATTTATTTTTCATATTTTTTATATTTTTTTATAACAAAATCCAAAAACCAAAATATACCCCAGCCGTGTCCTGTCATATTTGTGAAAAAACAAAAAAGGCTGGGATATGCATGTAGTCGTGTTCCAGAGATGTCTGCATGATCCAATACGTGTTGGCCACTGACACAGCAACTCAAATGAAGTGCCTATGCTTCCTAGGCGTTATATACATAGGTTGTTTTGTTTACAAAGGTTTTAATAAATCCTAGTTGATTATCATATTGTAAACACTCTTGCGCTATTTGATCATTTTCTTATCGGTTCCCATCTGTGTTTGTTTCATGTTTAACCAAGAAATAAAACATTTTTCTAATAATTCTCTATATTAATCTGCTAAAACTCTGAGACTTAATTAATTTTGCAAATGTTAAGATTTATGAATTTAGTTAGAACTGTATTTGCTGTCTTGCTGAGCTACTCATTTCACGAGTTGTCAGTGATGATTTTTTCCTTGATCTCAAAAGGGACAATCACGCTGTCATTTGGTTTGTCCAAAATTTGTAAATCATCTCTATTGTGTAAATTGGTTTTAGATTTGCAGATTAGGGTATCTGATAGCCATGGCAATCAGGAGTCTGTGTGTTTTCAGAACCTCTAAGTAATGTATTTGTAGCTTCATCATGAGAGTGCTTACATTTATTTACAGTTTCTGTGATTATATAATATATAAATCTGTAGTTATAAAATCATTTCTCAACAAATTAGGGTCAAACTGTTTTTGGGCTGGGGAGGGGGGATGAGATCCTTCCATTTATCGGTGTTATGTTAATACCTATGACTACACATTCTGTATGATGAAAAGCAATCCAGTTTTGTTCCCTCCTCTATATCCGACCACAGTACCAAAGTCATTCTTGAAATGCTCCATGTTATCATTTGATGATCTTGGATCTACATGTGATTAAAAGAATTAATCACCTTATTCTGTACATAAAAATTAATCAAAGTAATTGGTCCAACTTTTTACTTTTTCATCATTCATCTGTGATATCCCTTCCATTTACATGGTTGATTTTGTTTCTTACTTATCTTTTCTGGAATTTTCTTGAAGAAAAACATGGCCATGCTAGTATTACACAAGCCACGGGCAGCAAATAGAAAATATACAGTACTCATTGGATTGTACTCAAGGGTGTTTATACTAGACAACTGAGAAGTCCAAACTTCCTTTTGGATTTGGATCTGCCAAAAAAAAAAAACTATAATTCTCCAGATAATTTTCACCTTCATTTATGATAGTGATACTTCTCTTACAAAAGAAATGACTTTAATAGCAGAGGTCAACTGCTGCATTCAGTTTCAGTTTGGTCAGCTTGTACAGGGTTGGACCTGGAGTGGAAGTGACCTGACCAATTTAACTTGCTGTAGAATAAGATTGGGCTAGGCTTGGATACTATAAAAGTTGAATGTCATGAAGCATCCTATAGGTCCTTCAACTATGACAATATCTCCATTCATAACTAATTTGTTATGCACTTGAAAATACTTAGTTTCAAATTCAGTGCCTACGGTTTTTTTATTTTTATTTATTTATTTTTTTTTTATTCTTGTGCCTTTCTTTTTAACCTGTCTATGTCATAAACTTACATTTTTCCAACACCTACAAAGCTGCAGCAAAGAGCACTTAGTTTAGGCTTTTTTTTTTTCTTTTTTTTTTTTAAAGAAGATGGACACTTAATTTAGAACTGTTTTCAAACATAAAACTAAATAATTCTAATGAGAGCATTTTCAAAAGTAACAAGTATATATATTTTTTTTGGAGTATGGACTTGAGGTTTCCCTCCCCCGCTCCAATACTGCATTTTGTGAAATATATCCTCAATACACTACAATATGGTTGTAATTTACTGATGAACAAACTCTTAAGGAAAAGAATTTGGGGATCATATCAAACATTCTCTGTCTCTGTCTCTGTCTCTGTTAGTCTTTCTCAATTAAGTATTTATTTTTTTACTCACAAGGACAAGCATTATAATATATGTAGAGTTTCTCTGATTTGGTGTTTTTCTTTAACTTCTCAAACCTTAATTATTGTTTTATATTTTAGTAATCCATAGGAGAAGTTGTGAAGCTGTCCTTAATTGGAATCATTTGTTACTTACCTTTTGTATTTCTTAGTATCTATTATAACATATAGAAAGGGGCTTAATCATATTATTCTTCCCGACTTTGCTACAGCTTATAAATTTTTGATTCTTATAGGGTACTACTTTCTTAAGTTGGAAAGATTACTTACTTGATTTACTTAATTTATCATTTAATTTGTATTTTCAGAGTTGTTATGGCACCATTGACGAGAGTGAGATCTTATGGCAATGTTTCTCAGCCACATGCTATCTTATATTATTCTCAGAGAGCCTCCAAAGGTGGTCTACTAATAGCTGAAGCCACTGGAGTTTCTGACACTGCTCAAGGGTAATATTACAAATAATAGTTTGCCAATTTCTTACCATGTTTCACAGTGAATGAAAATTTCCATTTTGAGGGTTCCCTTTCTTGCCTCGAAAATTTTATGACTTGTTAGGTTTCTTTGCTATTGTAAAGGTATCCAAACACACCCGGTATATGGACAAAAGAGCAAGTTGAAGCATGGAAACCCATCATAGATGCTGTTCATGCCAAAGGTGGAATTTTCTTTTGTCAAATTTGGCATGTGGGGAGGGTTTCAAATCAAGGTATATCTTTGACTAAGACCACCTTTATATCTTCTCTTCTAATATTACAAAAACTTTATGCTAAATAAGTCATAATTTGCAAATGAGTAGTTTTGGGTTCTCTATTACATATTGTGGTACCAAACTATTGATTGTTGTTGATCCTGAAGGAAGTATTGCATGTAAAACTATTTAGTAGAGAATCAAAATTAGATGGAAGTTTTGATTAACTTCTAAAATAACATGCGTGGGTGTTCTAGAATGCTATTCCCTGCATAATGAGTGACACATTTAAAGAAAAAGAAACTTACTTTTTGAGGAAGAGAATCACATTTGAAAAGTGATGATCATCGTTGGACTAATGGAGTAAGAGAAATTTATGTAATAATATAATTATTTAGAAAAAAACATTGATCTATCATTGTGGTGTTGTTATTTTTTGCATTATCCTCTGTACTATATGCGGATTTGTTATCACAAGGGGCTTTTATGATGATCATTGCCTCAGCGGAGGGGGCATCTTCTATTATAAGTCTGATATGTTAAATGTCATTTTGTTGTCTGCAGGTTTTCAGCCAAATGGTCAAGCTCCAATTTCTTCCACTAACAAGCCTTTAACCCCTCAAGCTAATGGAACTGACAATCCAGAGTTCACTCTTCCAAGGCGACTAAGGACAGAGGAAATTCCTCAAATTGTCAATGATTTTAGACTTGCTGCAAGGAATGCTATTGAAGCTGGTAAGTTTTTTGATGTTTTAATGATTTTGTGAGAGTTCAACAGAGTGAAGAAATTTAATTTGAGACAGAAAAATTTAAGATCCATGGGGCTTATGGTTACCTTTGTTATTATACAGTCCCTTAATTAAAAATGTCATCATTTGTCTTATACACAGGTTTTGATGGAGTTGAGATCCATGGGGCTCATGGTTACCTAATTGACCAATTTATGAAGGATCAAGTGAATGATCGAACAGATCAATATGGTGGGTCCCTCAAAAATCGTTGTCGGTTTGGTTTGGAAATAGTTGAAGCTATTGCTAATGAGATAGGAGCAGACAGGGTTGGAATAAGGCTATCTCCTTTTGCAGACTATATGGAATCTGGAGACTCAAATCCAGAAGCTTTGGGCCTTTACATGGCTGAATCCTTAAACAAATATGGGATTCTTTATTGCCATATGGTTGAGCCAAGAATGAAGACAGCTGTAGAAAAGAGTGAAAGTCCCCATAGTCTTCTACCAATGAGAAAGGCTTTCAAGGGTCACTTTTTTGTTGCTGGGGGTTATGATAGGGAAGATGGGAACAAAGCTATTGCTGAAAACCGTGCGGATCTTGTTGTTTATGGTCGTCTGTTTTTAGCCAATCCTGATTTGCCTAAGAGATTTAAGCTCAATGCTCCTCTCAACAAGTACAACAGAGACACATTCTACATCTCTAATCCTACTCTTGGATACATTGATTATCCATTCCTTGAAGACACTGCTTAGGTTTCCAAAGGATAAAAGGGAAACTGAACTGTTTAAAAGCATTGCTCTTTGTAATTTCAAAGTGGTTATTGTCTTCTAGTGATTATATTGTTGGTGCTGATCTACATCTGTGCCTGACTAATCATAATTTTGAAGCAAAATTTGGCTTTTACAAGCAATGATTCTTTACTTAAATTGTCAACCATGCGTATACGTTTTTACCTTCAGCTTTAGGCACAAAGGACTCAGTCTCTATATTTAAGGAATGTAGCCTAATCTTCTCACTTTCATTCATAATATAATGACTAAATTTCAAGTTTGCAGTCAACCTGCTGTTTATCTTTCTGAGTTCAAGACTGGTTGCAAACAAAATATATGACATTAAGCACAAAGGCAAACAGAGTTTTATCTGTTCACTTCCATTCGGTTCCTTAAAACTCTAGTTAACACAGAAACATATTTCAATGGCCAAAGATTCATGTCTAACAGAAAACATCACGATATTACAAATGCACCACATTGGAGGCCTGAATAATGTTTCTGTGCAATTAGTGGACAACAGGAAAATTGGAAATTCTCAGCTAAATAACCAAAGCATAACCTTCTCTTGTAAAATGGCATTATACAGGGGTTGTTTGACGAAAAATAACCTATTCAAATAATGACTTGACAATATGTATTAGAAATTCCTTTTTCCACTCAATTTATTGGCAACCATGCAGAATTTAAGAAAAGTTATTTGTGATTGACAAATGGTATCATAAGGTGAGCCCCAATGTTTAAATTTGAAAAGCAAAGAACATCAAGAGGATTATCTCTAGATTGAAGAGAATCTATTGCTGACATGATAACATGGTTTTAGTAGTCCGTAATGGGTTCTCCTTATTCTCTTTACTAGATGAAAAAATGAATATACTGTGCCAAGATCAATCAAAGCTACCGCCAGTGTTGGTAACATCTACAGGAAGTTAGGAACCAATACATCAAAATCACTAACACACCATTCTGCAGTCACTCCTGCGCGGCTAACATATATCTCTGTACCAACATCGATTGAGGACCATACATGCCTTGCTGGTTAAGTTCCTGGATCTTGTGCAATGGTAATATGGTTCCCATTAGTGCCCTATAATTATATTGTCCCTCTTGAAGCAAAGGGACAAACTTAGCTGAACTAATCAAGTTAGACTAAACTAAGAAAGTTCACTATTATGAATTAGGGATGAAATTGCTCTAATGGGTTCAGGTCCTTCAGGATGCTAGGAGTGGGTCTAGATAAATGAAAAAACCAATGCAAAACTATGATATATTTCGATTGCATCCAATCTAAAGATTGAAAGCTGCATAGAGTTAGGGCAAGAATTTTTGGACAAAGATGTTGCACCTCAAAGATAGCATATAGAAACTAACCATTTCTGGTAAGGAATTACAATTAGTTGAATTGTCTATGCATAGAAGTTGATGATTAAAATTTCAAAATGCTCCTAGATGCATAGCACAGAAGCATACATTTACCATGACACATGAACTAGGCATGTAGCCAAATTTTGAGTCCACATTTGCAAAACATTCCTTTGTGTGTGTATGTGTGATTTCAACTAGGATTCTATAACCACTTTGAAAGCTCGGATTTGTGTTAAAAACACAAGAGCTGTTTAGATCCCAAATTAAAAATTATGGCTTGATTGATTTTACTCTAACTTAAACTAAGTGTGGAATAGAGTAAATGCGAGCGAACAAACAATACAGCTACTCTAAGCCATATTCATTAAAATACAACTATAAAATGAAAGCTAAAAGAGTAGGGAAAAGAGTAGGGAAGAGAGATACAAACACAAGATAACACGCCAACGTGTTATCAAAGAGAAAACCTAAAAATTCGGTGAAAAACCTCTTCACCGCCCTCCAAGCGGTAATTGATCCGCTAGAGAATAAAGCTGGAGTACACGAATAACAAAAGACCCTCCAAGCCTAATCTACCCAATTTACTTGAGCCCTCCAAGCTCCTGCTACCAATGGACTTCACGGAGTCACGTCTTCTCTAGCTTTTCGAATTCCGCAATACGTCCGATTGCATCCGTCAAGCCTCACTGGTTTCTTTTGGCAAATCTCCAAAGTTTCCCAAGCTCCAAAACACTCCCTACACTTTGAAAGGGTGTGAATTGTGTTTGGGTTTAAATTTCCTCTCAAGGTATGACAATAGAAGAGGGAAGGAGAAGAGGCTACAATGATTTCTTACTAAGGATGGGTAGCTCTCTCTCTAAAAGATGGGTGTGTGTCTTGTTGAAAACCTATCTAGGATTTTTCTCTCTAAATGGCCTCCAAAAATAAAAATAAAATTTTTTTTTGTGACAAATCCCAGTTGGGATAATGAATTTATCTCTCATTGTGTATCACTGTCATCTTTAAATACAAAGATTTCAAGAAATCCTAGTTTATAATAATACATATCGTTATCATAATGTAACACATCACTCTTGGCTCTTGCCCTATTTTTGCATTTCTTGTCAGTTCACATCTGTGCTTGTTTTGTGTTTGACCAAGAAATGTGCTATTCTGCTGATTTTGCTAATGTTAAGATTGGATGTACGTATTAGCTGACTTGCTGAACTACTCATATTTCCCTTGATCTCAAAAGGGACAATCACGCTATCATTTGGTTATCCAAAATTTTGTAATTCATCCATATCGAGTAAATTAGTGTAAAATTTGCAAGTTAAGGTATCTGATAGTCAAAATCGTAGCTGACTAGCTTAATATTTAAAAAGTTAGTTGCGCATTCGTCTTCAATTTAACATCTTTATATTAAAGAGACAAAGAACATTGTTAAACAGAAATAATTAACTTATCAATAACAATTAATCTTATTGACTTTAGATTTTTTATATTCTTGTTATTTATTTATTTATACTTATTTTAGCTTTTTTTGTTTTTGGCGCTGCACTGCTCCACAATCCACACTGTAATTAAATTATGGATAAGGATTTCTACACAATAAGGATTTCTTCACACTTGCGTACAGGAATTGCTACAAACAAGGTTAGGTGGCAACAATTCATGGTGACACTTGTCCTAATATAATGTGAAACGCACATGATCAGTTTTAGTTTGTATTGTCCGTTAAGCATCTTCAATAGATTAGCTAAATCTATTTTTTGGAGAGCAAATCCCAAAAATCAGCTCCAACAGATTCTCCAAATGCAAAACTTTTCCAAATATTTTTTGAAGTTGCTATAGTGGTTCTCTTAATCTAGCGAACACTGTAGCAACTCCAAATAAATTTTTCTACTTAAAAAAATTATACAACTCATTAAAAAACAATTCTTTCTCTCTCCTCTCACAATGGCTACAAACACAACAATCCTTGCTCTTAAACATTTCTAAGCTCAAGCATAATTAAAATACAAACTCAAAAATACAATTTTAAAATTAATCAAATCATAACAATAAAAGCAAAAAACGAAGAAGACAGAAGCTATCTGACCCATCTGAGCTATGTTGGGGAGGAAGACGTGCAGCGCGAAGTGGAAGGTGTGACTTGACACAGTGAACACTAGTTAAGAAAAAGGAGAGAGAGAGAGAGAGAGAGAGAGAGAGAGAGAGAGAGCTGGAAAGAGTGATCCAGAATCAAGTATTAAAAGAAAAAGAAATAGGAGTGGGCATACGTGTGTGGTAGAGAAAAAACAAGAGAAAAAGAAGAAAAAAATGGATGAAATTAAGGAAGGAAAAAATAATATAAAGAATGATAGTTAAGAAATGCTATCACCGTATTTTCACAATAAATCTTAAATACTTTGTAATAGATTGTTATCAGCTAATATTGGCGAGTAAAAAAATAATTTCAGTATTGGGTTCAAATTAGAATTAATAATAACTTTTCACATAAAATTTTGTTGTGATTCTTGTGAAAGTATTATAAAGAATATTGTGAATAAACATAGAAAAAATGAAAGAAGATTAAAAAAAAAATGATTGAAGGAATAATATTTACATGTGGAGAAAAAAATTTAAAAAAAAAATCTCTAAAAGTCAAACACGCATATCCGTTATCTCTCCCTCACCCTCTCTTAAACCATCACTCTCTCTCTCTTCTCTCTTCTCTCTTCTCTCTTCTCTCTTCCTCATTTTTTTTTTTTCCTCTCATCAGAGACCACAGTCACCTAAACCCATAAAAAAAAAAAAATCTTGCTGTCAATCCCTCCTAAAACCGAAGATCCAACATGCAACAAGGAATCCTCCGAAAATTTAGATCAGATCTGTGCACAGTGAGGATTTTGGCTCCAAGAAAAGTGGACACATAAGTTAGACTCTTCGCAGAGACCCTTCTTCAGTCTAAGTGTCTGTCTCTGTCTCCTCTAATGGATTGGGCTACCGACGAACGAGATCGGCATGGAATTCTGGCCTGGAAGATCCGTTTTGAGGAAGACAAATAATCCAAATCTGATCGGTAAACTTGTCCGGTTGGACAACAGTTCATGAGGTTCGAAGAGCAAAACTGTTTTTCCTGTTTTTGAAACCATGTTACTCAATTGTCATCACTTACAACATGCTGGCTCACAATGTATGCTGGACTCTGGTGACCGGTAATCAAATGTTTATTTATTTATTTTTTATTTACTCTGGAAGAATTTTTATTTATATTTTTTATATCTTGGTTTTAATTTTGAATGCTTGTCTAGTTTTATTTTATTTAATCTTTTGAATGCTTGTCTAAAAATTATTATCCACTATTGCACTTCAATTGATATAATATATGCTTAACAATATATGAAATATAAATACTTATTGGTATTTGGTATATAAAAAATATAAATAAAATAGTTAATAAGCTCCCCGATGTGTGGTAACCTAAGTTTTTTAATGAATACTATTTCATCCTTGTACCTAAAGCTCTCATAAATCTCTTTTAGAATTATTACCTGAAAGTCTTTGTAATTTTTCCATTAACAGGTTAGTTAGCGAGTTTCCAGTACGGCTTCCACCGGTTCTGCAGGCCGAGCTTCTTCATCATCATCATTCACCTCGATTCAAATATGATGTTTTTTTAAGTTTTTATAGCAAGGACACCCGTAATAATTTTACAGATCACCTATATTCTGAGTTGATAGGCAATTTCATTAAGGCTATAGGGATGAAGAAGGAATTGTGCGTGGAACATTCATCGCTCCAAAGCTCACGAAAGCCATAAAAGAATCCAAGTTCGCAATTGTCGTTCTTTTAAAAAACTATGCTTACTCAAAATGGTGCTTGAATGAACTTGCCCAGATTGTTGCATGCATAGAAGAGACGGGTCTAAAAGTTATACCCATCTTTTATCATGTGGATCCCTCTAATGTAAGGCAGCAAGATGGAACTTTTGCTTTAGCCTTTGCTAAACGTGAAGAGGACTCCAGATTTAAGAGTGAGAAGATACAAACGTGGAAAGAGAGTTTGAAACGCGTGAGCCATATTGTTGGGTTTGCTGTAGAAGATTGCACGTAAGTCTGCATTTTCTGCTCTGAATAGATGTGTGTTTGGTTTTTTACTTTTTGTCTCAGTTTAGTTTTTTTTTTTTTTCTTTTGTAAATATAAAATTGAATTTTAGCTTTTATTTTTAGAAATAACTTAGTTTTCAGGGTTTTGTCACGCATTGAAAATAAAAGAAGTTATCAAAAATTATATCTTTTGATAAATTTCAAGCAAATAAGGTACGTACCTTAGACAGTTACTTTCTTCAAGTTATCTATAATTATCACACTACAGTAATACTTGGCTGATTCAACATGAAATTATTATTGTTAATTTTTTAATGTTTCAAATCAAATTGAGTATCGGACACTTTTTTGTTGTTGATGATTTTATAGTTACAACTAGGGGATTCAATGTCACCCAATTAACAATGGCAAAGGTAAGGGGGTTGGGGGGCCATGACCCCTGGCTTTTCAAAGTATCTTTGGTAGATCTATTGAGCTAATCTTTACACAAAAAAAAAAAAAAAAATCATATACTTTTTTATGTTTTGACAAAAACACATTTTACACTTTGTAACTTTGAAGAATTATGATTTTAATCCATATAAGTTCAAAAATTGTAATTTTATTCCATTAAAACCATGTCTTTAAGTTATAGGCTTTTCTTGACTATTTTACACACTATATTTATTGCACAAGACTACAAACAAATAAACCCCAAGTGGGCCATTTTCTTGGCATAATCATCCTAGGAGTATTTTTCCTTAAAACATTTTCGTAGTAATTGATATTATTATATAGTGTTGGAGCATTTTAATATTAATTAATTAAAATGAATAAATATTACAACATAAATGTGAAGATGTGGGAGTTAATATAGAAGATGAAAAGTTAATGAAAATGTTTAATCCTACGTTGAAAAAAAGAGAGACTATTTTATTTTTTTTAATTGTGGTAATTGATAGACTAATATGAATTGACTCAAATATTAGGCTAGATACATGCACAAGGGGGAGGTGAAGGGAGGAGGTGTCAAATAGGGCCGGTCCTAGACATTTTGGGGCCTAAGGCGGGAACTAAAAATTGGGCCTTTTTTATACCTATATATTAATTAAATTAATGTTTATTTATTATTTTTATATTATAATATATATATATATATATATATATTTTTTTTTTGAGAATCAATATTTTACATTTAAAATTTATTTTTCTTACCTTTTGAGATGCAAATTGACTAATTAAATTTTTGTATTCAAATTTTTGTATTATAATATATGTCATTATTATTTTCATTTTCTTCTATTTGAACATCATCATGGTGAACTTGTTCATTTGTGACATTTTCATGATTATTTTCATTTTCTTCTAAATTATTTTGAAGTCCATTATCAAGATTTGTTGTATTGCAAAATTGAACATCATTATTATCTTGCAATTGTATCATTTCATTATCTTCTAACTATTTTTGGTGAATTTCTTGCTCATTTGTGATATTTTCATCTAAATTTTGTGTTATATTTTGTTTATTACTAATAACAAATTTATCCATTATCCTTTTTGAGACTCAATTAATTTTTCATCTTTTTTTAAGTTTTTCATATCCAGATGTATATTTTCTAGTAGACATTTCTAATCAAACAATATATTTATAAAAACTGAAATAAAAAAATAACTTTTAAGTGTAGAGCAAATAAGAAATGAAACCTGATTTATATAGAAAGTATTGCTGTAGTTTTACCGAACAATAACAAGTTTTTAGTAATCTCTGCATAAATAAAGATTTATTTAATATATTACCACTAACTAATATATATATATATATAATCTCAACCTGATTTATATAAACACAAGATTAAATTTTTTTTTTTAAAGCACAAACATAACAAAAATTTAAGCACAACTATAATATTAAACTTATTAATTTATAATATTCACCAACAAAAAAAACACAAAACAAATCCTATCTATAACCCAAAAAAAAAGAAAAAAAGAGACTGAATCAGAGTCATTACAAATAGTCAAATACGGCAGAATCATTAGATAAAAAGGGCTGAATCATTATAAAAAAACAAAAACTTGAAGGCCCAAACCGGACCCCAAATCGAAATATTTATACTTAATAATTTATACCTGAAGGCTGAAGATCAGAAGATGAAGTGAACGGGAACGGCTGTACTGATGAGGGAGGCGGAGAGCAGAGCAGCTTCAGAGAGGCGCCGAGGCGGACTGTACTGATGAGGGAGGCGCCGTCGCACCGAGGCGGAGGCGGTCCAGTCTTGCTACCTTGCTTCATTCAGTTGCTTGAGCTGTTGCCTGTTGAGCTTGAGCAGATGAGAAGTGATTTAAGTGAAGTAGTGAACAGTGGAGTGAAGAATCAGAGAGAATGAGAGAGGTAAAATTTGTAGGGTTTGAATTGTTTTATTTGTTTTGGATTTGTGATTGTTTGATGGTTAATCTCTTATATTGAATTTGTAGTGAACAATGCTTTTGGTGAACTTTTTTAAATGCATATTTAAGATGTCATTAGATATTAATTAGAATGAAAAATCAATTGAATTCAACCAAACTTTGGCCAGTAAAGAAAAAAAAAAAATGGTGCCTGTGCATTTGCAGAGGTTACCAATTAGTTAGTCATAACAAGTAAACAGCATATGAATAAGTAAACTAGAAAGATATCAAATGTCAACAAACATTAATCTATCCAAAAGGCTAAAAACTCGATTTCAGATAAGAATACAAATGGCAATATATAAGACAAGAAAATGTTTATTTTTGTTCAAAGTCAAACTCCCAACTTATGGGAAAATGCAGCATTTTTACACTGTTGGTAATTTTTGTGGGTTCGGGCTTGCCTCCTCGCTATCAAGCATCCTAAGTTATCCCACCATTCTCTTTGCTTCCTTTTATTGTTCTTCATGTTTATTCCTTTTGGCTGCTTACTAAATATAGCAAGAAACCTTGAGTTATTTTCATCTCTTATGCCTATCACTGCCTCGTCAAAATTATTTTCCTTTGTTACAGATCTGAATCAACAGATATCCAGCGTATCAGTGGAGACATAAAGCATGAATTGTATGGTAAATTCTCTACTTTTACTAAGGAACTTGTTGGATTAGTTGGAATGGAATCGTGTGCAGAGGAAATGATGGAGTTATTAGGCCTTTGTTGTAGTTCATCTTCTATAGTTTTTAGTGCAACTCCACTACGAAGTTTCTAAGATGCTACATCAATTAATCTTGAAATGAGATTTGATTTTATCACAACATTAATGTTTTGAAAATCATTGTCTATGACCATTTTGTAATCTATTTAAATTATTAATCGCATGATGAAATCCAATCCACTTATTTCTCTGAGAACTTTGTGAAGTTTCCCTAAGAACTTGAAAGGATCATAATTCACAATTATCATACGACACAATCACCATTTATAAAAAGACCAACTTTTATTGTATGGATATGGTATATGATATGAACAATATTTAGTAAATTTAACAAAGTATCACTTATCATAAAGAATGTTTAAGGCACCAACATATGAACAATATATTCCCTGTTTTTTTACGGCTTGCTTCCCTTATAAGTCTATAATTGATTTTATCAAAAAAAAAGTCTATACTTAATCAAACAACGAAGTGAATGTGCTTAGTATTGCTTTCCTTTTTACATAAAGGTGGAACATAAAAAATGGGTTAGAATATTTTGAATAAAAATCTTCTGTCCTACTTATTTTTATTACTTCAGAGTTTAGTCTTCTAATCCCCTTCGCATTCTTCTTTCATCTCAAATGGTTTGCTTTGATTCTCTGCTCTGTTTCCTTATCAGCACAAGGATACTGATCAAGAGTTATAGAAGAGTTAGAGAGATAAATTGCTTTGTCATCTTTAATTTCTTTTCTTATGGCAGCACCATTGGATGGGCCTTTATGGAAGCAAAGCTTGGAGAAGTATTTGGGGTGTTGCATGACACAATGTGGGAAGCAAAGTCCTCGCGTTCAAATCCTTTTTTAAAAACTTTGAATTCAGTCTAGATCTTTTAGCACCTGTGGTTGAAGAGATAAAAGAAAAACTTGATTGCCCAGAACAGGAAACGCAGAGCTTGATTTACAAAATGAAGGATGTCAAAGCAGCTCATTGACATTTGCTCAGATATCGGAGATTTGAACAACTTTTACCTCATTTACACCAACAAACTAAGAGAGTTGGATGAGGCCATTGTGAGGTTCTGTAAGGTTCATATGAATGCACAGAACAGAGGGGATATTTTGCAGATTCTGGATCAGTGGAAACCTACTCAACAGGAAAAGAAGTCGCCCATCATGAAGATAGGTAGGTTGTTGTGCTCAGTTCCTAGACACCCCGATTTTACTGTTGGGTTGGATGTGCCTTTGAAAGTGTTGAAAACTCAGCTGTTGAAGGAGAAGAAGCAGCAACTTCTATCGACTGCTCCTGGCGGATGCGGGAAGACTGCATCAGTGACAATGCTCCGTCATGACAAGGAAATTATAGGTATTTGGTTTTTTGTTTTTGTTTGTTTTTTTTGTTGTGTGTCAATTTAATTTATAACTGGAAAGTGTTTCCATATTCTTAAGTTGAAAAGAAAGACTAGTCTGTTAAAGATTTATAACTGACCCCAAACTTTTAGAACTAAGGTTTGATTGTTGTTATTGTCACATTTTCTTCAATTTATTTGTAGTGTTAGTAGGTGGATCCTTTACAGTAAAAGTAATCCATTCAGTATTACCACAAACAAAATACATAGAGAAGTCATTCATTGCTGAATCTTAAATTGAAATATTGCTTGAGCAACATATATACATGACTGTAATTGGAATGAACGGAATTACATTCACACATGAAGATTCAAATTTCTGCAAGTTAAATTAAACTACGAAATAAATATGTCTCATTATTTTGTTTTAGCCCTTTCAACAATAGTAACAGTATTATTGGCACATTTTGTCCTTCGGAACTACTGCCTTAGAAGAGTAGTAACTAGTAACAAAGAATATGTAAACTAAAAAAATACTCATTACTTAAGAATTGTTGTTGTTTCTCGAAAAACTGTTTATTATTATTTTTTTCTCCTTTGTAATCTTTGCTGCGATTGGGATTATGTATTCACTTCATTCGACTTTACCTATTATCTATGTTCTCTGTTTACAGTTTTATAACAAATGAAATGTGCCTCAGTGGCAACTTTCTAACTAGATTGCTTTTGGATAGGCAAATTTAAGGACAAATTTTTTTTTTTGTCCCCGTTTCTAAAATTCTCAACCTGATGGTCATTGTGCAAAGACTATTTCATCATATATGTGGTCAGGAGCCTGAGTTCCAAAGTGATGAAGATGCAATCTACCAGCTGCAGGAACTGTTGACAAAAATTGGATCCAGTCCTATATTATTGATCTTGGATGATGTTTGGTCTGGATCAGAATTCCGTCTTGAAGAGTTTAAGTTTGATATGCCAAAATACAATATTCTGGTGACCTCAAGAACTATATTTCCCGAATTTAGCTTTACATATAACTTAAAATCGTTAAATGATGAAGATGCAATGACTCTGCTTCGTCACTCAGCATCTCTGCAAGATGGGAATTCTAGAATTCCAGTTGAAATTATTGAAAAGGTGCTTTATCAATCTGTGATATATATATATATATATATATATATGGACGAAATTTGATTAATTTGATTTATACTTTTTGCCATTGGGTGAGGTATGCATTAATGTATATGCATATGGATGAAGAAATACATTCTAGTTTTGTTCTTGATATACCATTTGAACCTGCCAAAATCATGCTTTTCATAATTATACTTACATTCAAGCTTGCTTGTTTTGTTTTGAACCAATTGGCCCCGAAATCCTACAAAGCTTTGTTTTCATATTTCAAAGTATTCACGTGGTTTGAATAGATATAACATTGGCTTATATTACCCATGGCCTCCTAACTATAACTGATTTAATTCAGTTCCTTATATTGCAGATAGTGAGAAGCTATGGGAGGTTCCCACTGGCCCTCAAAGTGAGTGGAAAATCACTCAAAGAGAAGCCTGTGGAGGTTTGGCGCAGTAGAGCTAGGAAATGGTCTAATGGTCATTCTATTCTCATGTCAAGTCCTGATCTGCTTCAATGTCTTCAAAAAAGCCTAGAATTTTTGGATGATGAGGTCATTTTGGAAGAGTGTTTTATGGATCTAGCTTCATTTCCTGAAGGCCATGGGTTACTTTTCCTGCCCTAATTGATATGTGGGTTGAATTACATGAGCTAGATGAACATGGCAATGATGCCATTGACAATTTACATGAACTCACCTCCTGGAATCGGGCTACTCTAGTGAGGACAAGGTGTGGTGACTTTATTTTATGGTCTGATATTCTTGTAGTGTGGTTTCTTCAGGTTTGGCTTTGGTCAACTTATTATAGTAATATGTTGTAGCTCTCTACACAGCTCAAGGCCCTAAGGTAGAAATTACTGTAATGTTATAAGTCATAATCAACTTCTGATGTCAATAATATTTTGTTATAATTATAAGCTTACTTGAGATTGAAAATTTTTGAATCTTTTCTAACTTCTAACTTATGCCCATTCACCAGGAAAGAATCGAAAGATGCAAGTGAGAACAACAATTATTATACTTGTTATAATGAAGACTTTGTCACACAACATGATCCTCTTAGAGAGCTAGCTATTCATGAGAGCAGCCGGGGGCTAATCAGACAAAGGAAACGATTGATTATGGACATAAATAAAAACACTCTACCGTAGTGGTGTACGAAACAGGATCAGCACCTCTTCAATGCCCGCCTATTATCTATCTCAACTGGTTGGTTCATTTTGCTTCTATCGCACACGCATAAATGCACACACATGCATGAATGCATACAGGTGTGAGCACTCACATGTGCGCATGTGCAAAGATTTATATATGTAATATACCAAATATTGAGTGCCCTCTCACATCATATAAAATTCTTTTTGCAGATGAATTATTCTTGTCAAGTTGGTGCAACATTCAAGCACCCAAAGTTGAGGTTCTAATTCTGAACTTTCAGACACAGAATTACAGCTTACCTGATTGCATGTTTAAAATGGATAAACTCAAGGTGTTGATGATAACTAATTATGGTTACTTTCCTGCCGAATTAAGAATTTTTCAACTACTCAAGTCTCTACCCAATTTAAAAACAATCAGATTGGAGAAGGTTTCTATCCCTTCCCTTTGCAAGGCCCCTATATTGTTGAAGAGTTTGAAGAAAATATCCTTATTTATGTGTAATATTGGTCAAGCTTTTTAGAATTTTACTATCCAAGTTTCAGATGCATTGCCACATCTAATCTTTATATTACTAAAAACTGAAGTGTAGTATTTATTGTTGTTACACTCCAGTTGAGTCATGTCATCATCCATGTCATCTTTTTATTTTTTAATTTATTACCTTTTTAAAAAGAATGCAGAATATATGATGACTTTACATATTCTCATGACTTTACACATTCTAAATAGTCTTAATTCTTTTGCTTTGCTACATATTCTCGTGACTTTACAATATATCATGACTTTACATATTCTCATGACTTTTTTTGCATTAAATTATGCTCCTATTACTCAAACCTTCTTTTTTAAAAAAAAAAAAAAACCCAACTATCCATTGAATGTTTTCCTATTTTTCAACTTCCTCAATTTATTTTTTTGATAGAATATGTAGAATCCTTTCCATAATGACTGAGTGCAACCCACTCATCTTCCCCTTTTACTCCATTAATCCCAACCGGCTAACTATTTTAATTCTCAATTAAACATCCTCCTTGGTCTCTCTCTCCATCAAACAAAGGGATAACATCACCCCCCTTTTCCACCACCTTATTAAATCCATTTTAACCTCAATTCAGCACTACTACAATTCTTTGATCTCAACTCCTATTCTCTCTTTATTGATTGATTTTCTTTATATATTGCAGTTGCCTCCTCTCAACTTCTGCAGAAGCTGCGGAAACACCATTGAACTCGGTAATGCTACGGTCTTTTGGCTCTTCTTCAATCAACCAGGTAACCAATTTGTCTCTCCTAATTTTTGTCTCATGCTCTCTCCATCTAATTTAATCTATTGAGAAAACTAGAGAACTAGACAATGCAAAAACAAGAGACATTGAAAAAAAGATCAATCTTTAGACCTGATTTTTTGTCAATTATTTTTCTCCTTTTTGTCAATAAAAACATTTTAGTTGTCACCCATTCGCTTTTTTATCCCATGTGGAATGTCGATAATTTTTTTTTGGTTATTTTTGCATGACATATACTTGATGAAATTTCTCTTTAAATGTGTGGTAGTAGGTAATCAATGTGGAGAATACTTTTGAACACTATTTCTAAACTTGGGCACCTTATTCTCCTTTGAGCTTCAAATGTTTTTGTGGCATGTAATGGTTGGGAGAAGTTTCTTAAGTCTATGTCCATAAATGCCATCTACATATTGCATGAATTACAGCTCCTTACGGTGAGGGTTTGATTTTAATATTTTTTTTTCTCTATTTTATTTTATTTTATTGGTCACATTTGCATATGCCCACTTTTTTTTGTAGGATTTGGCTTACCTCTCATTTTGTTTTAAATACACAATAACAAGTAATTGCAAGAATAAGATTGAAGGGGAAAAAGATCTGCTTTGTTAGTAGTAGAAATAAGATGTTCGATGTGGGTATGTGGGTTTGCAACGTTCGATAGTTGTAAAACTATATTTTACACTTTTGTATAATTTTATAGTTGACTTGAAAAGCTAAAAAACTATAAAAGTTTCTAATTATAAAAATAAAAAAATGACCAAACTATAAATTTTTATTTTTTATTTTTATGAATTGCAAGAATTTATTGAAAAAAAAAAAACACACACACAACAAGGGGACAATTGCCAACATCAAAAGAACCAAAAAATTTGATTTGAAGCAACCAATGTTCCTTTTAAACTAATATATAAATGTTTTATTGTTGGAAACAATCAAGCTCAATCAGTTATTGAAGCTTGCGAATTCTTGTTGGTACTTATTATTATTTCAATTATCCTTATATCTAACCCCTTAGATAAATTTTGAGGGTTCAAGACTTCAAGTGATATCCTACCAGTAATGACATCCTTTGTGGTATCTTATTATTTACTTAAATATTTCATATATGCAATGCTTATTTTATTTAACATTTTTGAATTAATATTTTGTTTTTCATTTTCCCATTTTAGTGTCTGTGCAAGTTTCAAAATTGCGTAACTTCTATTATAACATTTAGCACCAACTAAAGCGCTACACCACATAAGCTTCTCAATAAGGTTTTGAAATCCGGACAGTTCAGTGAACCATAAAAGGGAGAGGTTCAAGGCTTTTGAGGTTAAACCGAGGTCGAACCGTAATGACGTTATAATTAATCTAATAATTATTTAAAATATAAATAAACATATTAAATTAGTAAAAAATTGAAAAATTGGCTATAATAGTTCAAAAAAATATAGAGATTTATCTTTCAAATGTTTTATATATATATATATATATATTATTTTTATATATATTATAACTTTCATAAAGAAAATAAGAAATATTAAATTCTAACCAAACATAAATAATTTTTGTTAAGGTATAATATTATACTCTTTTTATAGGAGCTTGTCTAAATTATTTTAAATCATTTCCACACCCATTTGATAACCCAATAATTTGCCATGCCCAACAGCCCAAGCCCATTTGACTAGAATAATTTATGAAAACTTTTAAAATAACAAAAAAAAAAAAAAAAAGTTAGAAGAGTTGCCGGCCAAACCATTAAAATATTTGATTAAATAAAGAACAAAACAAAATAGCATTTTCAAAAGAGAGTGGTTGACAACTTGACAGCAAGTATCTAGTGGGTGACAGCAAAGCAAGTTGTCCATCACGCAGAGAAGAGTCACTAGACCAGAAGACTCTAGAGTGCAAAGGCAAAAGCAAAACGTAGAGAGAGAAAAAAATGCAGAAAGAGCAATCAGAAAAAGTGCAAAGAGAAAAATGCAGAAACAGTCAGCGAAAACCATGATAAAGAGATCGAGCTAGTGAGAGTGAGAAGAAGAATAAAAAGATATGGTGGTGTGATCTAAAGGTCTGAGGTTGCAGAATGAAGATTCAACAATGGCTAAGCTTGTAAGTACCCAAAAAAGAAGAAAAAAAAAAGCTTTGAACTGAACTCACGAGAACCGTCCATAGTTTTCAAACTCGGGAGGTTCAACCGCGGTTTGCACGGTTCACTAACTTTTGTATATATGCCGGTTTTTGGAGTTAAAAAACCGTTTTGATGGATAGTTTTTGGTTAACTCGGTCGGATTGTACGGTCCGGTCCAGGTTTCAAAACCATGCTTCTCAATAGTATTGATTTCTATGATTAAGTCATTGGTATTTGTAATGCAAGCCTAAGTGGAGAATAAACTTTGAGATTCCATACCTATATACAACACATGGAGCAAGAGGTTGAATTTATCTATACAAAGTTTTGAATAATAATGTATAAAATAGTTTTGCATAACCACTCTACAATCATTGTAGTTTGTATATGCCAATGTCAGGAAAATTAAAGAGAAAACTCACATGGTTGACAGTGATTAAGGCATGTTTGGTAACGTTGTTCTAGTAATGTTGTTTATATTTTTTAGAAACTGAAAACTAAAAACTATTATTTAAGTGCATGTACCAAACAGACTACTATTCCTTAATTAATTCCTCTTGGTTGAACATGTACACTCTCTAGAAAAAAAATATCTTGATCTCAATGTTGAGGGCAATCTACTAGAATTCTCTATCATATGTTACCTTTTAAAGATCTTATCAGCTGTATAGATGGTACTTTTGTTTTATGAGACAAGATCAACAAAATGGTGGTTTTATATGATTATATTTAGATGACTTTACAATGCCATGATGGATGGGTTGGTCATATTTTACCATATAATGCAAGTAATCATGTAATTCATTTATGAATTTAAAGGGCAATATATTGTGGGATTTTTTCATATGTTGTAATTTAAAACACAATTTCAAATAACACATATTGACTTTCTAAATATATACATTCTATATTATATTAATTCAATAATATTCCAATAAAAAGTAATTATATCAAATTTTCCTACGCGTTGCGCGGGTCTGCAACTAGTGGAGATAAACATCGACTGTTGCACTGATCTGGTTGAATTGCTTGCAGTGTTGTGTGATGTTATCTGCCTTAAAAAACTCAGCATCACCAATTATCATCAATTGTCTGCACATCCTAATGGAATTGTAAAGCTAGTGAATTTAGTAGTGCTCAGGCTTGGGTCCTGTACTGATTTATTAGAGTTGCTAGAGTCAATAAGAAGCCTCCATAAGTTGTGCATTCTTGACATATTTGATTGCCTAAGCATTAGACACTTGCCAAAAGACATTGGTGAATTATGTAATTTGAAGAGCTCCACATGAAACGGTGCATGAGCTTGTGTAAAGAGGGCCAAGTTTTGGGAGCCTATCAAGGAAGTTCTTACCAATATAGAGGTCAAGGTGGCTAAAGAAGAGACCAACTTGACTTGGCTTCTCAAACCATAATTTCTGAGAATTGTTTCTTTTTGGAAAATTTTGTAGGCTTTGTCAACTTATTATCATTATCTTCTACTCTTTGTTTCTTTTTTCTTACATATCGGTCAAATTGAGCACATGAAAAAATATGTATCAATAGAAAATATGATTGTTTTAAATCCTAGAATTATGTAGATTTTTGTGTTTCCTTAATTTTATGATTTTATTTTTTGGGAAGAAAATATTGGTTTCATATCTAAAGTTTGTTTGAAATCAGACTAACATGATAGAAAATCAACAGAAAATAATTTTTTTTTTAATAATTTAAGAACCATACAAAAACTAATAGTTTATAAGAACAAAAATTAAAATATCTTGCAAACTTTAATAATGAGGCAAACGCTGTTACTTTGTGCTGGTCTTTGTTTTAAATTTTTTATTCTTTGACCACCCATTGGTTCTTTCTTGGTCAAGAACAAGCTCTTTTCTATACTATTTTCTGCCTAATCTGAATTTCAACAGTCATTCGTCTAAATTCATATCATATGAAAATAGATGATACATCTAGTGGCGGCTTTAGGAATTTTTTCCAAGGTGTTCTTCAAGAAGCATAAATTACACAATTTAATAAAAATAAATATTTATATATATTGACGACAACAACAACAATAATAAAAAAATACGCAAAAAATACATAAAGTTTTACAACATAAAGCTTGTGGAGTTTTTTTTTTTTTGAGAAACACACACACACATATAGGGAAAGGGGATGAGATAAGAGAATACACTCACACGCCAACACCAAAACTACATGCGGTAGTTAGTATCGCGGTGCAAGTGATAAATCCTTTCTCAATATCACACCTTACTGATGTGGGATAACTCAACAACACTGAGTATCTTTTTTTTTAGAAATACACACACACACACATATATAAAGGAAGAGGATGAGATAAGGGAATACACTCACATGCTTGTGGAGTTCAGTTGTGTTTATTGTTAGTGTTGCTGAACAGGGATGGACGGCGATAGCTGGGGAGAGAAAGTGAGTTTCTTATTTCCTTTTAGCCTTTAGGTTTGATTTAGTTTTAGTTTAAATTGTTTAATGACTTGTGAACCTGCGAGGCACTGAGGCAGCGAGGATTTTTTTTTAATATTTATTGAATTAAAAACGTAATCGTGTTGGTGTTGGAGTAGTGATAGTCTAAGTCTGAAATGAGATTGATCTTGTACTGGGCTTTTCTATTGGCATTTGGTTTGGACCATGTTAGTGGTTTTATTATAATTTTTTTTCCTAGATTTTCATTTAGTTTTTTTTTTTTTTTTTGTGGTTTTTTCCATGGTTTTAAAAATCAGTACGGTAAAAGAACCGGAAAAGGAACTGGTTACTGGTTTTTTGGTTGGACTGAGATTCGACCGATGGTCGAATCTGTGATGTCATAAATAATATAATTAATAAAATTTTAAATTATATAAATAAAAATATAATAAGTTTATTACTAATAATATGATAGAAAAATATAAAAACATAATATTTAGTGACACTTTTCCTGTAAATTTAATCAAATTTCCTTAGAATGGACAATCACCTGTTTAATTATAATCATAAAAATAAAAATTTTATTATATATATAATGAATTAATTGATGTTATATAAAAATTATGTAACTTTTTAAGATAATTCACTTAATTAACTAAAACTACTATTTTTTTAATCAAAATTATCAAAAAATGAAAAAAAAAAAGTAGTTGTACAATAAAAAAAGCTAAATTTACGTAACTTTGACCATTAGTTGTATAATATATATTATAATGTTTTTGAGGAAAAGTAGTCGTACAATGACAGTGTGTCAGGTAAAACAAAAATGAAAAGTAAAGCCGTAGTATAGGCTTAAAAGAATATAAAAGCATGTGATTCTTTTTGCTTAAAAGACCCTAATATATTGTTAAGTTGTTTAAATTATGGACCAAAATTTATATTTATTGGCATAAAAAAAATTCAGGGTGTTCTCAAATTTTTTTTTTAAAGATAGATAAATATAAAATTTTAAATTATTATGTATAAAAAATTTTTTCTTTCTCAGGGTGGTTCATATTAAGAAAAATATTTATAATTTTTTTTGGCTATACATATTAATTTACCGCCTTAAGAAGCTTTATATAAAAAAAAATCTTTTATGTCTCAAAGATTTATCTTTTTTTTTTTTTTTTTTTAAGTAGAACAACTGATGACATGACAAATCTAACAATATTTTCATAATTTTTGAGGTCATAAATTATACCGTATATATTATAAAAATATTTTTTTAATTAAAAATAAAATTAGTGGTGATCTCATATAAAAATAATATACTAAAATCTAAACACAATCTATATTCTCAAAAAATTTGTTTTAAAAAATTATGAAATTAATTGTGGACGTAAAGTGGTGCCGATGATTGGAGCAGAATACTTGATTAAATAAGAGGTAGTATACCATGCATCCAATATATGTTATATTTTCTCTTTTTTTTTTTTTTTTTTTTTGGATAGGGCCAAAGGTTCACATTGGTAACCAAATTTTCTTGAGGGTTCAATGTATGTGGTGCGGACCCATCCCCATCCACAGCCACGTATTTCCAAACGTCAGCACAGACATCATTATGAATACCATTTTAAAGCAAACATCATTGTCCAATTGGAACCATCCTGCTAGCTTATTGTGAGACGTTGTCTTTTTTTTTTTTTTTTGGGACACAAATCTATAAATACCCATTTCATTCCCACTTTTGTCTGAAATCAGGAACAGAAGCAAAGTATTAGCATTCAACAGGAAAGAATATAATAGAATCATTGAAAATGGCTGCTGAAGCTCCCACCATTCCTCTTCTTACTCCTTACAAACTGGGCAAGTTCAACCTTTCCCATAGGTGTAAGTGCACAATTACACCTGGACCCAAAGACAACTACGGGTTCAGGCCCAATGAGCCTTAGACAATAAAATTTGTAGAGCGTGGGCTTGTAACCTAGATTAGAAGTGCTGAAAACTTAATAACGGGCTAAGAGTTACAAACACATGAAAATAACAAAAGATAACTGAAAAAAAAGGCCTCCTCGGACGTAAGCCGAGAACCACTTCTGTATTATTGATATTTTTTCCTTAGAAGTTACAACTCTTAGTTTCTTTTCTTTTTTTGCTCCCCCCCCCCCCCTTCTCTGGCCTCCACCCCCCTTAAATACTTCATTCCTTGATACTTTTTGGACAATGACTAGAAGTTTCAGCCCTACCGTTCAGGGGTCACTTCTCCATTAATGCGGCCAGGGAGGTAGGTGCAGAGCCTTTAATGCGGAGGTGGCAGCCTTTGCACTTGATATTTTCTTTAACACTGGTGCATCTAGAAGGTTCAGGGTGTCCCCTTTTAACCATTAGTCTTTCGAGAGTTGCCTTGACCTTCATAATGAAGTCTTGAGTTTTCTTGACTCTGTCCGAGGAGAAGCTCGCTCTCGGCTGTACCCTCGGATCCTCGGCGTATGGGCCAATTTGAAGAGTTTTATTCTAGAGTAGGTTGACCCTCCATGCTACAGTCCAAAGGCCCATATGCCCATTCAGGTCCTTTTACTCCCCACAATAGCCCCTCAAAACTCTATTTTTAATCATCCGAGGAGAAAAATAGGGTTTTGATCCAACGAAAACTCTCCCCACACATTCTGTAAATAACTACACGTGTGAAGATCGTTTGCGTTCTAGAGGATGCCACTTGGCGGTTTTATTTTCAAAAACGCGCACATTTATTACCGTAAGTTATACCTTGTCCCCCACGTTCAATGGTGAGATGAGCATCTAACGGTTCTTGTTACTCCATGAAAATTTGGGCGGGACAAATACAATTTCGAGGTCGCTTCCCGCACGTCGTGATGCTTCGGGAACCTGCGCCTTCATTTATTTCTCCAGAGGCTAATCCCATCAAAACATCAACAATCACCTTTTGTCTGCAGAAATCCGTGGAAATTTGCACAACTTGAAATTTGTAAGTTCTCATTTCTTTTCTCTGAACCCTTTCTCCTTGGACCCTGTCCTCGGCTCCCCTTATAACAGTTCTCCCTCTTAGAACATAGTTTTTCGTTCCTTTTCGATGGGAAAGTTTAAATGTCTAGTTGATACCACCGCTGGGATGGAAGGCTTTAGAGCCAAGTATCGTATTCCCAGCGACGTAGGTTTAGAATATTGCCCGGCGGAAGCCGTGGCCGGTTCTAGGAAGGCTGGAGAGGTTATCATCCCAATGGTAGCCTTCGTAGAAGGTGGGATGACCCTCCCAATGAAGCCTGTAACCAGGGAGTACCTCCGCAACCACCGGTTGTGTCCCGATCAGTGCGCCCCAAACGTTTTTAGAGTTTTGGGTAGCGTCGACGCTCTAAACGAGCAAATGGGTCTGAACCTCACCTAGCATGATGTCGTCTTCATGTACGAATGCCACAAACTCACTGGAGTAGGTTACTACATCAAATCCCGCTCCAGCGTAGTTAGGTTGATCTCATGTTTGCCCAAGTCCAATAAAGGCATGAAGGATGACTACCTCATCGTCTCTGGCAATTGGCACGACGGCCCCCACTGCCCAGTTGAGTGGGGAGTTCCAGGTGCGACACCTTAGGATTTAACTTCCCATCCCATAACTCCCTAAATCATCTAGGAATGTTCATTTGCATTTACTCAAGCGTACACCTTTACTTTATTATATGTTCTGCGCCTCTGACCATGTTTGTTTATTTGGATATTTTTTTTTGCAGATAAGCAAAACGTGCGCCCGCGCTTAAGCCACTGCAACGTTGCAGACTTGAATAGAGTGCTACGCTCCGAGGTGTTCGTTAGCAGAGACCTACAACTTAAAGCGGCCCACTTGATTTCGGGGTACGATCCCGTCTCCTCGGACTTCCAGGAGATCGAGAACGCCATAATCGCGGGTGACCGAAGGCGTAGGAGAATTAACGTAGCTAGACCCCACTTTTTGGCCGACCACGACATTCCTGACGCCCCATATACAGTGTTGTGCACACAGCCCATAGCGGTAGTTCCCCTCGCTGTGCACTCTCAGGCTATTGATGTCCCAGAGGAGCGAGTGTCTTCTTCGAACACGTTGGACGAGGAGATAGAACAATTCCAATTCAAGGACTCCCCACGACCTCGCGGAAACCCGTTCGTTGTTCTTTCCGACGAGGAAGAAGAAGCAGCCGAAGCCTCTGGGATAGAAGGTCTAGTGATAGCACGTCCAGACGACAGCTTCATTGAAGAAAAGATGGACGAGCTAAAGGACCTTATGACCGCAAGAGGCGCACGAGTGGCGAAGAAGGGGACACGGGGGTCCCAGGTTCCCCCGGCTTTACCACTACCTCCTCCTCCTCCAACCGACCCTAAGCCTCTAGCCGAAGATCCAAAGAAGAAAAGGAAAGCGGAGGCCGAGGGGGCTGGAGGAGAAAAACAAAAGAAAATGAAACAGCCCGCGCCGGCCCAGCAGCAGAAGTTGGACAAGGGCAAAGGGCGCGCCCGCTCGGTTGAAAGCGGGGAGATCAGAGATGTGGCCGAGGTGCGCCGAGCACCAGCTACCTGGTCTCCTGACTTGAGACTGGACGGCGCACCCATTACCTGCCACTCCAGCATTAGGGCAGTTCAACAAGGCCACGCCCACCACTTAGCCGAGGTGCTGGAGCGTCCTCTTCTGCTGCCCAAGGACATGGAAACCTTGGAGAAAATAAGCCAGCCGCAGCTGTTCCTCTCGTTAAAAAGGGGTTTAGCTCTGGTAAGTTCCACCTTGCCCTCGTACCTTATATTTAATTGTAAATACTTTAGCATATTTATCCTCTTAACATTTTTGCAGTCCATCCAAGAAGTTTTCGCGGCTGAGAAGTTCGTGGAGGATTCTTGAAAGCGCGCTGGGATGGAGCAAGAACTAAGGCAAGAGGCAGAAAAATCCTTAAGCCAGGCCCTAGCTGAGAATGGGAAGCTCACATCAAGGTTGGCCGATCTAAAAAGAGAGAGAGATGGTGACAAGGCCAGCCTAAAGACGATGGAGACCCAAGTGGAGGGACAGCGTAAGCTCCTTCGTCAAAAGGATGACGAGCTCACCCAAGTCCAACAGGCACGCTCTGAGGATAAGCCGGGGTGGAGTATCTATTTATGATACCCATGTCACCACAATATTGCCTAAAGGCCTTGTTGTCAAATTGAACGCCATTGTCTGAGATAAGTGTGTGTGGTATACCAAATCTAGTGACAATATTTTTCCAGACAAACTTCTTGGAATCAACATCTCTGATATTTGCTAAGGGCTCGGCCTCGACCCATTTAGTGAAATAGTCTGTTCCCACAAGAAGCCATCTTTTGTTTCTTGCAGCTCTCGAAAATGGCCCCACTATGTCCAATCCCCACTGGGCAAAAGGCCAAGGACTGGAGAGAGGGTTAAGAACCCCACCAAGTTGATGAATATTAGGGGCGAACCTCTGGCATTGATCACATTTTCTGGCATAATCCTGAGCCTCTCTCTGCATATTGGGCCACCAATAACCCTGAGTCAGAGCTCTATGGGCTAAGGACCTTCCCCCAGTGTGGCTTCCACAAATCCCCTCATGCAGTTCCTCCAGTAATGCTTCCGTTGATTCAGGGTGCACACACAACAAGTATGGTCCTAAG
The DNA here is from genome assembly GCF_040712315.1 of Castanea sativa. NCBI lineage: Eukaryota > Viridiplantae > Streptophyta > Magnoliopsida > Fagales > Fagaceae > Castanea > Castanea sativa. The sequence goes on along the minus strand of NC_134024.1, from coordinate 3,562,740 downwards.
AAGGATCGTTTGTACAGCTTCTGGTTCTCGGACAACCAAAAATGTGGCGCCTTTCAACGTATCTTTTCTGCTTCAGATTTGTCCTCAAGAAGGATATCATTCTTAAGAAAAGACATAACTGGGTCGATCCAACTAGGTCCAGGCCTTATCAGATGAATGTGAACTGTGCTGACAACGGTAAGAGTTGGCTCCAACAAATCCTCCACGAGGATAACCTTGGGCAAGTCCTGAGCCGAGGACATCGCCAACGTAGCCAAAGAATCTGCATGGGTGTTTGCACTCCTAGAAATATGAGCTAAGATGAAGGAGTCAAATTCAACTTGCTGACGCTTGACCTGGGCCAAATATTCCTGCATTCTGGGGTCTCTAGCCTCCACGGTCCCCATAACTTGGCCGACCACTAACTGAGAGTCCGAGAACACATGGATTTCCTTTCCACCCATCCTACGTACCATCTGCATACCTACCAAGACTGCTTCATATTCAGCCTCATTGTTAGTAGCCGAGAATGCCAATCTCAAATATTTTTCGAAGACAATTCCCTCAGGGGACATTAGAACAAGTCCAACACTAGACCCTCTCTGATTAGCAGCCCCATCCACATGCACTTTCCAAGTCGAAGGCACTGCGGCCGTGATCACTCCAACTGATTTTCCATCCATGTGTGCTTCTTTTAGAGTTTCTTCTAGCAATGGTTCAGTAAACTCTGCCACCAAGTCAGCGAGGACCTGACCCTTCACCGAGGTGCGAGGCTTGTATTTAACGTCAAAAGCCCCTAAAATGGTTCCCCACTTTGCCACCCTACCAGAGTAATCGGCGCTGCGTAACACCGCCTTGAGAGGCAATTGGGTCAGAACCACCACGGTGTGAGACTGAAAATAATGAGGAAGCTTGCGCGTGGCGTGAACTATGGCCAGAAGTGCTTTCTCCAAGAGCAGATAGCGCACCTCGGCCTCATTCAAAGACTTACTAACATAGTAGACCGGTCTTTGCACCCCGCTTTCGTTCCTTATAAGGACCAAGCTGACCGCGTGGACGGCCACTGCCAGATAAGCAAACAAGACCTCATCCGCCTCGGGGCGAGACAAGATGGGTGGCCGAGAAAGATATTGCTTGAGCTGCTGGAAAGCTAACACGCAGTCCTCGGTCCATTGAAAGCCTTTCCATTTATTCAACAATTGGAAGAAAGGACGGCATCGGTCAGCTGACCGAGAGATAAACCTATTCAATGCAGCAATCATTCCGGTCAATTTCTAGATCTCTTTTGGGTTCCGAGGCGGCTGCAAATCCTGAATAGCCTTGACCTGCGCTAGGTTCACCTCTATGCCTCTGTGAGTAATCATGTACCCCAAAAACTTTCTGGACCCCAAGCCAAAAGAGCACTTTGAGGCGTTAAGGCGCAACTTGTACTTTCTTAGCACCTGGAAGGTGTCGGCTAGATCTTTAACGTGTGAAGGTATTGTTTTGCTCTTCACCACCATATCATCTACGTACACCTCAATAGTCTTCCCTAGTTGCTGTTCAAACATTCTGGTTATCATTCTTTGGTAGGTAGCCTCAGCATTCTTCAACCCGAATGGCATGACCTTATAGTGGTAGTTACCTGTTGGAGTAATGAAAGCAGTCTTCTCTTGATCCTCCAATGCTAATGGAATCTGATGGTAACCCTGGAAAGCATCCAAAAAACTCATTCAAGGATGTCCGACAGTGGCATCCACCAGTTGGTCAATACGCGGCATTGGGAACGAGTCCTTGGGGCAGGTTTTGTTCAAATCTGTGAATTCCACACATACTCTCCACGTTCCATTCTTCTTTTTAACAACCGTATGCGCCAACCATTCGGAGTAGAAAACTTCTTTAATAGCCCCAGCCCTCTTAAGTTTGAGCACCTCTTCCTTTACAGCCTCGGAATGTTCTTTGGAAGAATGCCGAGGTGGCTGCCTTCTCGGAACAATGGCAGTGTTGACATTCAAACGATGGCAAATGAAGCTCGGATCTACACCTGGGGCCTCATACGGATCTCACGCAAAAACATCAATATTGTCCTTCAGAAATTCCAACAACTCCATCTTCTCCTGGTGTGGCAAACGTATGTCGATTTGGAAGAACCTCTCTGGATTATCGGCTATCAAAAATTTCTCTAACTCCTCACAATGAGCCTCCTCTCCTGTCATCATTCCAGATGCATCAGGAGCTGTTAACTGCTATAAGTCTTTGGTGATTGAAGCCGAAGACTCGGCTTCCGTCTGGTGCAGCACTGCAGCCGATATGCATTGCCTGGCCACCGATTGGCTGCCGAGGATTTCTTCAACACATTCCCCCGAGGGGAACTTAACCTTAACATGCAAGGTAGAGGAGACAGCTCCAAGAGCGTGCAGCCATGGCCTGGCGAGGATGGCTGTATATGGAGAGTACGCGTCAACCACAATGAAATCCACCTCAACCGTTTCTGAGCCGGATTGAACGGGCAAACAGATCTGTCCCTTCGGCATAACGGCTCTCCCTTCGAAACTTATAAGTGGCGAGTCATAAGGAGTAAGATCTTCCAGCTTCAATCTTAACCCCTTAAATAGATTAGGGTACGAAATATATACGCCGCTACCTTGATCTATCATCACCCTCCTCACATCATAATTTCCTATCCTCAGCGTAACTACAAGAGCATCGTCATGGGGTTGGATAGTCCCTACCTTATCCTCATCGGAAAATCCCAAAACGGGCAAATTTACCATCACCCTGGTGGGAGCCGAGCCGGTCCTGCCAGGTGCAGCAAAAATAACATTAATTGTTCCTAACGCCGGCCGAGATGAATTATTCCTCTGATTGTTTGAGCCAGATTGACTGCCCTGCCCGCTAGGTTGGCACAAGTGCTGCTTCAGTTTTCCTTCACTGACAAGCTGCTCTAGGTGGTTCCAAAGTGTCCGACAATTCTTGGTAGTGTGGCCCACATCCTGATGGTATTGGCAGAAGAGGTTCTGATTCCTCTTCACAGGATCTCCCGCCATCTTACCAGGCCATTTGAAGAAGGGTTCCTTACGAACTTTCTCCAGCAACTGATGTACTGGTTCTCGGAACACAGTGTTCACGGCCTGAGGTGCTGCCGGGCCGAACTGCCCAACGTAATCTCTCCTCGGCTTGTTATTGTGGTACCTGTCCGACCTGAAATCCCTTCTCTCCTGAGGGATAACCTTCTCCTTACCCTTTCCTTGCTGTTGGTCCTCCTCCACTCTCTTGTACTCGTCAATACGGTCCATGAGGCGACGTACGCTACGGACGGGCTTTTTAGTCAAAGACTTTCTCAGGTCGTGATCAGTAGGAAGACCTACCTTAAAGGTATTGAGCGCCACCTCATCAAAGTCGCCATCTATTTCATTAAACATCTCCCAGTAACGGTCGGAGTATGCTTTCAACATCTCCCCTTCCCTCATGGTCATGGATAACAGCGAATCCAATGGCCGAGGTACTCTGCTACACGTAATGAACCGCGAAGCGAATGCTCTAGTAAGCTCCCCAAACGAACCTATAGACCCCGATTTAAGGCCGTTGAACCACCTCATAGCAACAGGTCCCAAGCTAGAGGGGAAAACTTTACACATCAGGGTCTCGTTGTGAGAGTGCACCGCCATCCTTTGGTTGAAATGACTCACGTGCTCCACCGGATCAGTCCGGCCATTGTAGATGGTAAAGGTGAGTTGAGTAAACCTCCTGGGGAGCCTCCCCTTCTCAATCCTCCGTGAAAACGGAGATTTGGAGAGTTGGTGCAACGCCCGACTCATAGCATCGTTCCCTAAGCCCCTGGAAGGAACCTTCTTGCGTCTGCGAGCTGGCTGGTCATCCTCCTCTCCAGAGGACACTGCACTGGGGGGTGAGCATGATCTTGAGCTGTAGCTACCTCCCCGTACCTCCTCTAAGGAAGGATTAGATGAGGATGGTGAAGACCTGTGTCTGGCGCGGCGTAACTTTCTCTTCAAACGATTAATCTCCTTCTGCATGGCTTTAGCTCCATCCTCATGGGTGGTGCTACCCCCACCATGAGTATGGCTAGCCCCGGGGTATTCTGTATGGACGCTTCCCTCACGATCCCTTCGACGCTCAAGACGCTCGAAAAGATCCTCCGGCTGTGATCCCTGTGACTCTGCATGGTGAGAATCCAAGCCTGCCATAGTATCCCAACTCCTTCTAGACTAGATTCGCCACAGACGGCGCCAATTGTAAGTGCACAATTGCACCTGGACCCAAAGACAACTACGGGCTCAAGCCCAATGAGCCTTAGACAATAAAATTTGTAGAGCGTGGGCTTGTAACCTAGATTAGAAGTGCTGAAAACTTAATACGGGCTAAGAGTTACAAACACATGAAAATAACAAAAGATAACTGAAAAAAAGGCCTCCTCGGACGTAAGCCGAGGACCACTTCTGTATTATTGATATTTCTTCCTTAGAAGTTACAACTCTTAGTTTCTTTTCTTTTTTTGCTCCCCCCCCCCTTCTTTGGCCTCCACCCCCTTTAAATACTTCCTTCTCTGGTACTTTTTGGACAGTGACTAGAAGTTTCAGCCCTACCGTTCAGGGGTCACTTCCCCATTAATGCGGCCAGGGAGGTAGGTGCAGAGCCTTTAATGCGGAGGTGGCAGCCTTTGCACTTGATATTTTCTTTAACACTGGTGCATCTAGAAGGTTCAGGGTGTCCCCTTTTAACCATTAGTCTTTCGAGAGTTGCCTTGACCTTCATAATGAAGTCTTGAGTTTTCTTGACTCTGTCCGAGGAAAAGCTCGCTCTCGGCTGTACCCTCGGATCCTCGGCGTATGGGCCAATTTGTAGAGTTTAATTCTGGAGTAGGTCGGCCCTCTATGCTACAGTCCAAAGGCCTATATGCCCATTCAGGTCCTTTTACTCCCCACAATAGGTATACCAATACACCTTGCAAAGTTATTTTATTTTATTTTTTTATGTTTTTGTTGTTTAGTATGATCTGAATTGTTAATATGTGTGATGGGTTTTGATTTTTTTTTTTTTTTGCCTTTTTTTAATGAAATCACGTTATTTGTTTTTTTTTTTTGGTTTGACTTTGGTTTTGCCTAAAAAAAAATAAAAGGTATTTGTGATTGTGACATATCCCAGTTGGGATAATGAATTGTTTTGTTTAAAAAAGTTTCAACTTTCAAGAAATCATAGATAATTATTTAGTGCGCTAAGCACTGGTTTCCACAAAATAACTAATTTTACCGTCTCACAAACTACTTTATTTATCATACCATATTATTTTATAATACACTCAACATCTCAACTTTTATATTCCTATACAACACATTAAAATAATATATCTACGTAATACTAACGAGTGCTCTTAGGGTATTGGTTAACAATCCATTTTAGGACACTACTTTTATAGGAAATGAAAAAAGCTGTTAAAACATTAATTATTTTTTTTCTTTTCCCATAAAAACTTTCTTTAAATAGATTATTAACCAATGCCCTAAGAATATTCGTTAACATTTCTCTAAAATATATAACCCAAAACAATAAAAAAATAGTATTTTAATTTTGTGGTGAGTTAGGGAGAGAGAGAAAGAGAAGATGTTTTTGAGGTGAATGAATAAAAAATATTACTTTAATTTTGCAAGTGAGCTACAATACCATTGTAAATTTAGGATAGTATTGTAGTATAATTGCAAAAAAATTTTATAATTGCAAGAACGGGTAATGGGATATTATTGTGCTTTGATGCTAAAATATAGCATATTATAGCATATGCAAGATCGGGTATTGATGCTCCAAAATTTTGGCATTTGGCACACCAAACTCCAAAAAACCTCTCACAACAAATGTTCTAAATGCTGAAAAATTTAGCATTGATGTGCAGTACAATTTCATATTTGGAACTGTATGGGCACAAAAAACATATTTTGGTATTTTTTTTATTCCAATATCTCTCTCCCATGTCACATCCTAAGTCCTCTCTTCCTTTCTTTCTCTATACCTCTCTCTTTGTCACATGGGGCCACAATAAAATATATTTGTTTTGTTAATTTTTTAATATAGATAAGGTTTGTTTTAAATTATTTTAATGTGATGTATCTTAAAATAAAAGATGTGGTTTAGAGTGTTTTGTAAAATGGTATGTTAAAATAGATAAAATAACTTTTTAATGTGTCAAATGCTAAATTTTTTTGAAGAGTTGATGCTAGTAGTCTAGTACTAACACTCTTGCCCTTTCGCTTAAAAAAAAAAAAAACTCTTGACCTTTTGAGCATTTTCTTGTCAGTTCACATCTGTGTTTGTTTTGTGTTTAACCAAGAAATGACACATTTTTTCAAGAATTCTCTATATTAATCTACTAAAAGTTTGAGACTTTGCTAATTTTTGATAATGATAAGATTGATGAATTTTGTTGGAACTGCATTAACTGTCTTGCTGAGCTCTACTCATTTGGTTTACCTGGATTTTGTATATCATCTCTATCGTGTAAATTGGTTTTAGATTTGCAGATTAAGGTATCTGATCACCTTGGCTGTCAGGATTCTTTGTGTTGTCATAACCTCTAAGTAATGTATTTGTAGCTTCATCGTGAGCGTGCTGAAATTTATTTACAGTTTCTTTAATTATGTAAGATATCAATCTATAGTTATGAAATCATTTCTCAACAATTTTGGTCTGACTTTTTCGGGCTGGGGAGGGGAGATGAGACCCTTCAATTTATCAGTGTTATGTTGATACCTATGACTGCACATTCTGTATGATGAAAAGCAATCCAGTTTGGCTCCCTCATCTATATCCTGCCATAGTACCCAAGTCATTTTTCAAATGCAGTATGTTATCATTTGATGATCTTGAACCTACATGTGATTAACAGAACTAATTCACCCTACTCTGTGCATAAAAATTCATCAAATTAATTGTTCCAAGTTTTTACATGCTTCATTTTGTTTCTTACTTACCTTTTCTGGTATTTTCTGTTAGTAAAACGTGGCCATGCATGTATTGCACAAGCCACTGGCCCCTCACCAGCAAATTTACAGTACTCATGGGATTGTACTCAAGGGTGTTTAAACTAGACAACTAGGAAGTACAAACTTCCTTTTGGATCTGCCAAAATATGATTTTCTACCTTAGAAAAGCAGTGACTGATTCTATTGAAATAAGAAATATCAGAGGTCAACTGCTGCATTCGGTTTGGTCTGCTAGTACAGGGGTTGGACCTGAAGTGGAAGCCATTTGACCAATTTAACTTATTGTACACTAAGTCTAGGCTAGGTTTGGATACTATAAGAGTTGAAATGTCATAAGCAGTCACTTTTGAAGTCCATTCTGCACAAATATATACTTGCCTTCTTTCGAAAATGCTCTCATTATAATTGTTAAGTTTTATGTTTGAAAACAGTCCTAAACTAAGTGCCACTTTTTTTTTTTTTTTGCAACCAAAAAAGAAAAAAAAAAAAAAACTTACTGCGCTGCAGCTTTGTAGGTGTTGGAAAAAGGTAAGCTTATGATATAACCATAGGTTGAAAAGAGAGTTACACGAATTAAAAACAAACGTAGGACAAACTCTAAAGGAAAAAAAGAAATTGTAGATCAAGTCAAACATTCTGTCTGTGTCTCTGTCACTCTTTCTCAGTTAGGTTTTTATTTGTTTACCTACAAGGAAAAGCATTATATTATATGCAGAGTTTTTCTGATTTTGTGTTCTTTTTCAGCTTCTCAAACCTTATTTAAAGGTTTATATATTAGCAATCCACAGGTGAAGTTGTGAAGCTGTCCTTATCTCTACCATAATCATTCAAAAATGAATTGTTTGATTTGGTTTCATTTGTAACTTTCTTTTTTTATTTTATTTTTTGGTATCTAGTATAACATATAGAAAAGGGCTTAATCATATTATTCTTTCTGACTTTGCTACAGGAAATATATATTTGATTCTTATAGGGTACTACTTTCTTCAATTAGAAAGATTTCTCACTTGATTTACTCAATTTATCATTTAATTTGTATTTTCAGAGTTGTTTTGGCACCGTTGGCCAGACAGAGATCTTATGGCAATGTTCCTCAGCCACATGCTATCTTATATTATTCTCAAAGAACCACCAAAGGTGGTCTACTGATAGCTGAAGCCACTGGAGTTTCTGACACTGCTAATGGGTAATCAATTTCTTACCATGTTTCACACTGAAAGACAATCTCCATTTTGAGGGTTCCCTTTCTTGCCTTAAAATTTTTATGACTTCTTAGGTTTCTTTGCTATTGTGAAGGCATCCAGACAAACCTGGTATATGGACAAAAGAGCAAGTTGAAGCCTGGAAACCCATCGTAGATGCTGTTCATGCCAAAGGAGGAGTTTTCTTTTGTCAAATTTGGCATGTGGGGAGGGTTTCAAATCAAGGTTTGTCTTTGACTAAGACCACCTTTATATCTTCTCTTCTAATATTACTTGTTGACAATTAAACTTTTGTAATGGATGGAGAGAGTTGAATGTTTTGTAATATGCTAAACTACAAAGACTATATGGTAAATGATTCATGAATTGAGTAGATTTGGGTTTTCTATACCACATTGTGCTACTTAACTATTGATTGTTGTTGATCCTGAAGGAAGTATTGCATGTGAACCTATTTGGTAGAGAATCAAATTGGATGGAGGTTTTGATTAACTGCTGAAATAACCATGCGTTGGTGCTATAGAATCTAGAAAGCACCAACAAGGCTACAGGGGTGCCGCACCCGCGTCTAATGCAACCTGACGCGGGGTGCGGTGGGCAACGTCATTGCCCGCGCATCGGTGCTGCGTCGGAATTTTTTTTTGGTTTCTGAATATGCCTCGATTCACGCCAACTAATTCGCGCTGATTCGGATTGGATCATATTGGCCGGCTGAAACCGACTGATTCAAGCCGAAATTGGCTTTGAATCATGCCGAAATTCAAGTAAAAACTATTAAAAAAAAAAAGAGTGCAAAACGCACCGTTTGAACTTGAACATCTTCTTTTTTTTTCTTTTTTTTTTTTATAAAAAAAAGCCTAAAATCTCTCATTCTCTTCTCACCAATGTTATCGATACCGTACCGTACCGGCCAGTAGATACCGTACCTACCAGTGCACCGATACAAGTACACCCCTCATTTCGTACCGAAAAAAATACCGGCCGTACCGGTTGAAACACGAAGTGTTTTTTTTTTTTTTGTGTGTGTAATTGTGGCAGTTTTTTAAGGGCAGGATGGTAATTTTCAAATCCTAGTTCTAACCCTATACACTACCCAAGCCGTAGCCCTCATTCTTTCTTCTCCCTCACTCTCACATTCTCACTCTCTCTATTCTACAACAAAAATCCCAGCTCTCTCATCAGTACTCTCACACCATTACTTCATTCACGCATTGAGGTATATAAGTTTTCTACCTATGTTTTAATCAAAATATAAGTTTGCTGCCCGAGTGTTTGAAATTTCTCTTTCCATGTTGCAATTAGAATCTATGTTGGTGGAGTCACTTAATGCATAATATTGAATATTGGTGGAGTCACTTGATATATGCTCCAGAATTATTTAAAATATATATGTTGGTGGAGTCACATAATATTAAATATTGGTGGAGTCACTTGATATTGGTGTGTGTGTGTGTGTGTGTGTGTATTAAATATATAAAAAAGTGGTAAATCCGAAATGATACACCGGTATTGACCGGTACTCGAAATATATCGTACCGGTGGCTAAACCGAAATAGCCTTCGGTACGGTATTGACTTCCTTGCATTCTCGCTGCCTCCTTGCCTCTCTGCTTTTTGCCTTCCTCCCTGTATTATAATTTTCAAACATCTTGAAATGTTTTAGTTTCAAACTTGTGGGTTGTATTTAATTTATGTACATCATGTTTCAGTTATTATCTACTATTACTCTTAAATTTGGTATATGTTTATATAATATGAAAAAGTATGCTTAGCAATATATAGAAAATATAAATAAAAATATTTTTAATAATTTTTTAATCATTGCACTTGCACCCTACTTTTTCAAAATTTTTCGAGTCTCACGCCCGCACCCAAATCTAGAAATGCTCCCGTGCTTCATAGTGTAGAATGCTATTCCCTACATAATGAGTATCACATTTGAAAAAGAAACATACTTTTTGAGGAAGAGCATTAATTGGATTGACTCTCATTTTGGAGAAAGTTAAATTAACAAAAGTGTTGATCATTGTTGGATTGAGGGAGTAAAGGAAATTTAGGCAACAATCTAATTATTTAGTAAAACTATTGATCTATCATTGTAGTGATGTTATTTTTTGCATTATCTTCTCTACTATTGTACAATTGTGATTTACAACTATGTTTTTGTTGGCTTTTATTCCGTATTGAATTTGATTGTATTTTCTTCAATCATTTCCCTATATTTATATGGGATTTAATGTAAGAGTTGAGTGCGAGAGTTTGGTGAAGAAATGCTCAAGACGGTGAAGTTCATGACTGACTCGCTAGTGGACAACCCGCAAAAGGCTACGTGAGAAGCACATGTTGGAAGCTGAAAGGTCTTATGCCAGGCTGCATTTCGCAGGTCACTTCCCGACTCAGGCCAAGTCGCGAGTGACCTGCGAAACTCTCGACCTGAAGCTTTTTGAAAAGTGTTTTTCTCATTACTTTAACAACACTATATAAGCCCTCACTACCAACGAAATTGTAAGGAGTCTTTTCAAGAAAACTTTAAGAGAGAAACCCTAACAATACACTTGAGTGTTAAAGATTGTAAACCCACAATCATGTACACACATTCTCTTAGTTTTCCTCTACTCCTACTTCTCCAATTACAAATCCTTAAGAGGTTCTTAGCTTAAACATTTACCTTACCCACTCAGAGAGTTGAGAGAAGTTTTGGTGCCTACAGGAAGCATTGGAAGGAGCCATTGATTGGTGGATGCAACTTTAAGTTTATTGCGAGATCTAGATAACTAGTGAAGGCATAGCTCGATGAAGCTCATTGGTAGCTGGAACTTGGAGGGTTCAAGTACATTGAGTAGATTAGGCTTGGAAAGTTTCTTTTTGATATTTGTGTACTCCAACTTTATTCACTAATGGATCATTTCGACTTGGAGAGTAGCGGAGAGGTTTTCACCGAGTACTTTAGTTTCCTCTTCGATAACACGTTTCGGTGTTATCTTGTTTTTGCATTTCTCTTCCCTTATTCTTTAAGCTTTACATTTATCGTTCATTGTATATGCTTGTGTCTTAGAGAGTTGTTCCGGTTAATTGCATCTTGATTACTCTTATTCCGCACTTAGTTTAGTAGGTTAAAAGCAATTAAGCCGTAGTTTAAAATTGGGGTCTAAACAAGCTATAGTGTTTTCACACTATTTGAGCTTTCAAATATAAATGGTTTTTTTTTTTTAATTATAGGGGGGCTTTTATGATGATCATTGCCTCAGTGGAAGGGGCATCTTCTATTATAAGTCTGATATGTTAATGTCATTTTGTTTTTAGGATGCGAATAAGGTGACACCCACTGCTTTTAACAAAATCGAATCACTGTGTTTAGTTGGACAAAAAGCTAATGTTGTTGCCATTTCAGCTAAAGAGGCTGTTTTACACCATTTTAGTAGAAAAGGCCAGAGTGCTGGTTACATGCCACTTTTCAAAAGAATGGTTCTTTCAATTGGTTGGTCTTTCAAAATCTTCATAGTTTGTTTTAGATATACAGACACCACTTGCTCTGAATCAGTTGTCAAAATCATTATTGAGTCCTATATCTATGGTAGTCACAGACAGCCAACCACCACTTTTTGGAGTGTTAGACAGCCCTAAGATCATGAGCTTTCCTTTTTATTCTTCTTTTTAATGGAATAAGATCTTGAAATTTCCTTTTTTGGAGTGGAATATATATGGCCCATCCTTACCGTACAATCATGTGAAACACAAAATGGAGCTATTATGCCTTTATGATTCAAAAGAAGTATTGATTTTGTCTCTTTTTTTTTTTTTGTGGTTTTCAAATCAATGAAGGTCTTGTCAATTACTTCTTTAGATAATTTTTTTAAAATAAAAATTAAATCTTTGTGAAGAAACATCGTTTTCAAAGTAATTTAACGGATCATAATTGGATATTTATTTTTCTCTATATTCTTGTCTACAGGTTTTCAGCCAAATGGTCAAGCTCCAATTTCTTCCACTGATAGGCCTTTGACCCCTCAAATTCAAGCTAATGGAATTGATGTTGCAGACTTCACTCCTCCAAGGCGGCTAAGCATAGAGGAAATTCCTCAAATTGTAAATGATTTTAGACTTGCTGCAAGGAATGCTATTGAAGCTGGTAAGTTCTTTTCATGTGTTTATATAAGATAAATGATATTTGATTAGTCAAACGTACAAGGGAGTGAAGAAATGTACTTTGTACTTGATGAAAGAAAACTAAAAGAACAATGGTGCTCATGGTTAACTTTGTTATTACATAGTACCTTCATTAAAATGTCATTATTTGTCTTATACACAGGCTTTGATGGAGTAGAGATCCATGGGGCTCATGGTTTCCTAATTGACCAGTTTATGAAGGATCAAGTGAATGATCGAACAGATCAATATGGTGGATCCCTTGAAAATCGTTGTCGGTTTGCTCTGGAAATAGTTGAAGCTGTTTCTAATGAGATAGGAGCAGACAGGGTTGGAATAAGGCTATCTCCTTTTGCAGACTATATGGAATCTGGAGACTCTAATCCAGAAGCTTTGGGCCTTTACATGGCTGAATCCTTAAACAAATATGAGATTCTTTATTGCCACATTGCCACATGGTTGAGCCAAGAATGAAGACAGTTGGAGAAAAGAGTGAAAGTCCCCATAGTCTTGTGCCAATGAGAAAGGCTTTTAAGGGTAGCTTTTTGGTTGCTGGGAAGGTTGCAGGGAAGATGGGAACAAAGCTATTGCTGAAAACCGTGCAGATCTTGTTGTTTATGGTCGTTTGTTTTTAGCCAATCCCGATTTGCCTAAGAGATTTAAGCTCAATGCTCCTCTCAACAAGTACAACAGAGACACATTCTACATCTCTGACCCTGTCCTTGGATACACTAATTATCCATCCCTTGAAGACATTGCTTAGGTTTTCAAGGAGAAGAGTGAAAATAAATTTTCCAAAAACATTGCCCTATGTAATTCCTTTCTTGCTTTTAGTGTTTTCATTGTACAGTACAAGTGCAACAAAAAGATTTGATAGATCTAAATAATTTTGAAGTGGTTATTCTCTTCTAGTGATAATATTGTTGGGGCTAATCTGCTTCTGTGCCAGACCAATCATGATTTTGAAGCATAATTTGGCCATTACAAGCAATGATTCTTTACTTAAATTGACAAATATGTGTATAGGATTTTGCTTTCAGCTTTATCTACAATGGACTCAGTCTCCTTTACTTTTTGGCATACATAAGGTTTGCATTGAACCATTATAAGTGGCTACTCAATTACTAGTGATATTATCCATATTTAGGGCATTTAGGCTTATTTTCTCACTTCCATTCATAATAAAGTGACTAAATTTCAAGCTAGCTATCAACTGTATCCTTCTAAGCTAAAGACCGGTTGTGTACAAAATATGTGACATTTAGCACAAAAACAAGTGTAGTTTACAAATGGAATTATACGCACACACATGATTAGCAAATAGCATTTCCTCAATTTCTTGGTATTATGATTCTAGTGTCCCACATGGATTAAGTATAAGCTTAACCATGTGTTTATAAGCTCTTGAGCACCCTCCCCTTGCAAGTAGGTTTTCAAGGGTGAGTTCTACCCATGAATTTGCAACATTTGGTATCAAAGCCAACCACCACATCGAGTAATCGGACGCAATCAATACTATAACTAAGGGAAACCTAGAGGCTAGATACCACCACATCGAGTAATCGGACGCAATCAATACTATAACTAAGGGAAACCTAGAGGCTAGATTAAAATAACTAAGGGCTACCACTGGGTCAGTGTTGTTTCCCATTAGTGCCCTATAACTATATTATCCATCTTGAAGCAGAGGAATTATAATTAGTTGAATTTTCTGTGCATAGAAGTACATGATAAAAATTTTGAACCCTCCTAGATGCATAGCACACAAAATCCATTTACTATGAACATGAACTTAGCATTTAGCCAAATTTTATGTCCACATTCGTGTATCATTCCTTTGTGTGTGTATGTGTAAGTGTGAATTCAACCAGGATTCCATAACAAATTTGATAATGGCTAAGTCAATAAAAATAACAAAATTACCTGATAGAAGTATAACCGACTAGCTAGAGAGAGCACCCACATCAAGCACCCAAGTCCTAGAGTCTCCAACCCATCCATCTCCTTGCTTTTCAGGATATCCATGCACAGTCCGTTCAGGATGTGGCAGAATTTGCACCAGTTCTTGTGCCTGTGGATTGCTATATGGATCACAGATATCATATGGTTTCTCCAGATAATTGGCATTTCCTAGGCTGCAGTAGAGATGATGAGTAGAATACGGAAACTGAGATGTCTCATTTCTGTATATTTGGCCTATAACTTGATATGACTTGTGTGTTGATATGTAGTGTGTTTGTTTCTTAACTGGTTTCCAAAGATCTTGGATATAGAATCTTTGGTTTCTTTTCTTTTGTCATATTGGAGGTTTGAGTTAGTTTGCAAAGCAAAGCTATGGCATCATTGGTTGGAGGGGCTGCTCTGGCGGCAGTGTTTGGAGAGGTATTTAATGTGTTGCATGACACAGTTAAGTGTGTTGGAAGCGATGCCCTTATGTACAAGCCAATTCTTAAAAGCCTCCAATTCAATCTAAATCTTTTAGCACCAGTGGTTGAAGAAATAAGACAATTAAACAAAAAGCTTGATCACCCAGAAGGGGAAACAAAGAGCTTGAAAGAAGATATGAGGAAGGCGCGGGAGCTCATGGGCAATTTGGGCCCCCAAGAGTGGGACTACCCTTTACAAGCCTACTACGGGAGACAACTTACAGAGTTGAACGAGGCCATTGTGATGTTCTTCCAGGTTCATATGCAAGAACAGAAGGGATATTTTGCAGATTTTGGAGCAGTTGAAATCCCTTTCGCTGTCACCCATCTTGAAGATTGGTTAGTTGTCGTGCTCAGTTACTGGACCCTCGGATTTTACTGTTGGTATGGATGAACCTTTGAAGGTCTTAAAGACTAAGCTGCTTGAGGAGAAGAAGCAGCGGCTTCTACTGACTGCTCCTGGAGGATGCGGAAAGACCATATTGGTGAAAATGCTTGGTCATGACCAGGAAATTAAAGGTATTTGATCTCTCTCTCTCTTATTCTTATTCTTTTTTTGTGTTTTTATGTTTGTGTGTATGATTTATAGTGCTAGTGTGTGGATCTTAGTAAACTGTTAGGAACTACCTAAAACAAATACATATACAAGTTTTTAAAAAATGTTAAAACAAGAATTACAATGCTGTGTTATGTATTTATACATCAAGAACAGGGTTACAAAACTTATTAACTGACTGTATTAGCCATTATACTGTATTAACCGAAGGGTGATGTTTATTTCACAACACTTGAAGTCACAATTTCAGTGCAATAAGTGTGTACATTCGTGTGAAATAAGCAGTGTATTCTAGTATTTACCCTTAACGAAAATAACCGACTCCACTACTGAAATCTAAGAACCAATGTGTCCTGCTCTGCTGGTGGTATTATGAGATGCACATGTATAAACATTACACAGAATACATAGAACGACTTGCAGTAAAATACTTGATAGTCTTAAGCTACAATCATTTATATCACAACCAGCAAAATCAAATTTCTTAAAATCAAATGGTTCATCAGTTGAAATCTTGACAAATTTTATTGTTGAACCTTAAATTGAACTATTGCTTGAAATTTGAATATCATATGCATGACTATAATGGGAATAAATGGGATTGCAATGCATTCACACATGAAGATTTGAATTTCTGTAAGTGAAATTAAAATACAGTTTGAAACAAATTTATGTCTTACTAGGATTTGGTAAGATATGATAGGCCTTTACTAATTATGTTCATTATTTTTTTAGCCCTTTTAAGAGTCTAGCACTGCTTTTGGCCCATTTTATCCTTCGGATTTATTGCCTTAGAAGAGTAGTAACAAAGAAAATGTAAGATATATAATTTCTTAATAATTGTTGTTGTTTCTCAAAACTGTTTTTTTTTTTGCTCACCTCTTAATCTTTGCTGTGATTGAAATTGTGTGTAATTCAATTCATCAGACCGCCATTATTATCTATGTTTTCAGTTTAAAATGTTATGAGAAATGAAATATGCTTTCTAACTAGATTGTTTTTGGGTAGGCAAATTTAGGGGCAATATTTTTTTTGTCCCCTTTTCTAAAACTTTCAACCTAATGGACATTGCGCGAAGACTATATGTCTATATCAATGTATAAGTGGTCAAGTGCCCCAGTTCCAAAGTGATGAAGATGCAATCAACCAGCTACGAGAAAACCCAAATTGGATCAAATCCTATATTATTGATCTTGGATGATGTCTGGTCTGGATCAGAATTCTGTCTTGAGAAGCTTAAGTTTGATATGCCAAATTACAATATTCTGGTGACCTCAAGAACTACACTTCCGGGATATAGCTTTACATATAACTTAAAACCATTAAATGATGAAGATGCAACGACTCTGCTACGTCACTCAGCATCACTGCAAGATGGGAGTTCTCACATTTCAGTTGAAGTTATCAAAAAAGTGCTTTGTAAATGTGATACATACGGATGCAATGTGCTCAATTTTATTTACACTTTTTGCCATTGGGTAAAGTAAGTACTTATGTTATGCATATGAATGAAGAAATACATTCTAGTTTTGGTGTGGATTAGTACATATATAATATCATATGTATTGGCCAAAATCATGCTTTCAAACTAATACTTAGAATTGAACTTGCTTGCCAAAGGCCTTGTTACTGAATTGGCACCTCCCCATATACAAAGTGCTATACAAAGTGCTTAGAGGTCTAGAGGAGAAAGGGTTTGAGCTGCAGAGTTAGCAACAAGTTATAATTATACTCAACGAGATTATATTTTTTTCTACTCAATTTAATAATAATAATAATAATAATAATAATAATAATAATAATAATAAATTGTCCAACCCGACCCATATGGGTTGAGTTGGGTTGGGTTAGATTTATGTGATGGGTTGGTTGGGTTGAATTTTTTTTGACCTACCATGGTAGGTTGGGTCAAAAAATTCCCTCAACCCGACCCAACCCGACCTATGCACACCCCATTGCTAATATGAATACTCATCAAAGATTTTTTCTAATCCCTTAACTTGGTATTATTATGAACCAAACTTGACATTAAGTATATCAAAGAACAATTTGCACATCTTTAAATTGGATCAAGTATAAATTATAGATGCTCATTACAAGTTTCTTCCTTTTCTTTCAAGGGTAGATAACAATAAAATTGCATATTGCAACTATATACATTATAACTTAGATTGTTCAAACACATACATTCATCCATCACAAAACTGATCAAAATTGAACTCAAAACTCTTCAACATCAATATCAACAGAAGTCCCGTGTTTCTTATAACAAATTTCTTCCATTAACTCTATGTCAACCTCATCATGCTTATCAATTAACTCTTCAAAATTGCTTCATAAATCTATGGTATTGTCTCTTCATCGCCTACAATGTTTTTCAATGAGCTCTATCCTGCAACCAAACCATTTGAATAGAATTAAATTGTAATTACTCAAGACAAAAAATAAAACATGAGTAAATACAAAAAATAAAAATAAAAATAAAAAACTTTTTGGATGAGAACAAATAAGATTATTGAAAGAAAGCTATTATCCATTTATCCTAATGTAGATAGTATACTCTATAATAACAATTCATAATCCTCAATATTGCACATAATCCCATGGGCTAAAAATGTATCTTAATTTGTATCAAGATACTCTGGTGACATCCTAACATAACCTTGAGGGATTGAGGTTCCAACTACAATTTGGTGGACAACCCAAAAAATACTTGGACCAAAGGCCAAGAGTTGCAAATATGATATTTCAAAATTTCCAGTAGCTTAGCTTGAATTCCACAAGCTATAAGGCTTAGATTTGAAGCACTAAACAATAAATATAATGAAAGCTGAAAAAGAGAAGAAGATATAGATCTGAAATTTTATTTCCATGTGAAACAACATAACTCTTAGTTACACCACATTTGAATAAATTCCTTAAGCACTTTGTCTTGAGTTAATTGGTATTTAACTTGAAAAAACTAAAAATGAGTTTAAACCACCATAACATTCAAGCGAGGAAAAAATACCAACAAGAATTAAAAGAGGAAAAAAGACTATTGAGGCAATGCTCAATAAATCACATAAGGCAATGACAAAAGAATTACAAATGGTGGACCCAAAGATATTGATGCTTGAAGGTTGCATCTAGTTATTCACCATAAGATAGATGTGTAGTTCAGATTGTTTATCATCTCATTAGACAAATTTAAAAGGCCATAAGAGATACCAAATAGGTCTTTTTGTATTCTGCCATTTGGCTATTCACCATAAAACAAATATGTAGTTCAGATCGTGTAACAACTCAACTAATAAACAAAGAAAAAGCTTTATTTCTCTACCGATGAAACTGCAACATACTAACCACTTTTAATCTAATCTAAAAGAACAATGAAATAAAATAAAATAAACCTTTTACTGTATTATTAGTGCAGCAATCTTCACTGAAGCATTTTATCAAACATGTATAATTCAATTTTTTAAAAAATAACAAATCACATCTCTATAAACCGAAAAAATAAATTTTAAAAAATAGAGAGAGAAGACCTTCTTGCAACGTCAGTTGTTGGAAGCGTGAGAAAACTTCCAGCGTCGGAAGTTAGAATTTGGAAACAATGAGAAGAAGAGACGGTTTTGGGCATTTTTCGATGAGACAAAGGTCAGTCTCGTAGGAACTGGTAATGTTTAGTGGTGTATCTCTATCTCCGGCAGCGATGCTAAGCAGTGACTATCAAGCTTTGGAGTTACGAGAGAGAGAACATGGAGGTGCAAGGGGTTGGTGTGTGCTATTGTGCTAGAGACAAATAGAGAAAGAAGGAGAAGATAATCTTTTGATTTTACAAAAGTGTAAAGCGTGTTAAAGGGGTGGGAGTTTGAAAATTTCAAGGGTATTTCTGTACTTTTTATTTAAGTGAGCTAAGGGGCTGTTTGGTTTTTTTTTTATTACTCATCACTCATCACTCAATTTTCGTCACTCATCATTTATCACTCATCACTCAATTTTCGTCACTCATCACTCATCATTTATCACTCATCACTTAAAATATCCAACTCCCCAAAACTAGCATGTTTGACACATTATTTCCAACTTCTTTTAACTCAAAACTTGGTACTTACTGTGGGACCCATACCTGAGCACCATGTCAGGCATTCCTGTTAGCCTACCTGTCTCACACCATTTCATCCTTTCATATCACTCACTTTTCATTTCCTTTTCCCTTCAGCCCTGTTACTTTCCTAAAACCAGAGACTTCAAAACCCCATTCATGGACTCTCCAATCTTCACCAATCCCAACCCCACCTCCTCTTCAGTACTCCTTTTCCTTAGCTCGAAATTACTCGGTGAAGAATAAATTCGGGGAAGACGCTGCACCGGCCGAGGTCGATGCGACGGTCTTAAAAGCCTAAGCTCGAGCGCGGCCCCTCGCCATGGACGAAAAAAGACCCCACCTTTCCTATCCTTTCTCTCCGGCAGCGCCAATCTCCACCTTTTAAAAAACCAAACAACACCGATCTCCACCTTAACGGGTGTGAGAGTCCTTTTTTTTTTGAAACGGTATCCAAGCCCGAGCTTTAAACAAGGACCCTAGACCCTCTAGTTGTAGTTTGAAGGGACTGGGCTTTGTCTACTGCGGCTAAATAGGCCGTTTACTGACCAAGAGATGCACATGGCAAGAATCCTGCAATACACATACACTAGCAAACGAGAATATATGTATCGATCAACAAGAAAGACAGCAAATGCAGATAAACGTAATGAAGAAAACACAAAATAATTGCTCGGGGTTCTCAAATTAGTAGGAAATATTCCATTAGTTTTCTTAGTTGTTGATTACAATGAGCTCACTAAGACTTAATACAAGGTTCAAATAAGCTCAAAAATTACAGGCTTAGATGGCCCGTTAGGCCTCTAAGACTTGCAAGATTTGAATCATTTTGAATCCAAGCATGTGCTATAGTGGCTGTTTTCTGGGATATCGAGAGATATTTACCTGTTTTTCTTTGAGTTTCACAGAGCTTTTTCTTGATGATTCTATACGATTTCTCTCCTTTCTAATGCCCCTTTGACGTTGGCTGCTTCTTCCTATTATAGTGTCACATTAGGGTTCCGGGGTACCATTGATTCTTCCCCCTTGGCTCCTTTGGTACTAGAACCAACTGTTTGTCTCAGCCCTTCTGTCAACTGATCCCTTCCATATTTTCCTTAGTTCTCTTCTTTTGGTGTTTTTTCCTTCAAAAGTGTTTTGCTGAACTTCTGTTTTGAGGTGCCTTTGGGGGAGCCGAACCTTTAACTTTGCTCTTTTTCCAATCCTTTCTTTCTCTGTCTTCTCTTTTCGGGCTTATCTCCTTTTAGTCACCCCTTCCCTTTTGTCATTTTTTCCAGTAAGTAGAGTTTTCTTCTGCCAATTTGAAGGTTTCCCCAGCCCTTTCCTTTTGTGGATCTCTTTTTCTGGGTTCCTCGAGGCACCGGCTTCTTACTCCTAAGTCGTTGCTCTCCAAGTCTTCAGGCTTTGTGCTGCACTACTGGGTGCTTCAAGAAGGGCCCATCTGTTTCTCATTCTTGGTGCCTTTTGATCCCTCTTTGAGCTGTCCTAATCTCCCTTTAGTCGTGTCGCACACCCAGAGACCCCAGGCAGCTCCCGACGTCCTAGCCCAGCTGGCTTTTTTTGTCTTTCTTTGGTTTTTTTTTTGATTAGGCTGACTTCTTTTTCCCTTTGTTTTATGGGCTCTAAGCCTTGCCTTTTCACGAATCCAGGGCCCTAGACTCATCATCCTTCTTTCATTTTTAAGCCCGATTTTCTTTTCTGCTCCCCATAGGTTGGCCTGATGTGCCATTTGTTTGAGCCTTTTATCATGATTTTTTAAACCTCAACAACAGGTCCAATCAACACCGATCTCCACCTCACCGAGTCCAAACAGTGCCGATCTCCACCTCACTAGGTCCAATTAGCACCGATCTCCACCTCACTGGGTCCAATCAGTGCCGATCTCCACCCCTCTTCTCTGCCCCTTTCCTCTCTTTCATTTCTTACTTCTGGGTTTTGTTTGTGTTTGGAGAAGAAATTTTTAGATGGAAACAGAGTGATAAGTGATGAAAACTGAAAATCCAAACAGTCCCTAAGTATCCTGACCTGCCATTTTTATACAGTTGTCAAGTTTTAATTGGACCATGAAACACCAACTAGATGCTACTTGGTATTCCAGAAACAATATATACTTTCTCAATAATAATAGTAGAATCATTAAAATTGGCTGCTGAAGTTTCCACCATTCCTCTTCTTACTCCTTACAAGCTGGGCAAGTTCAGGAGCCGTTTGGTAACGTTGTTCTAGTAATGTTATTTGTATTTTTTAGAAATACGTGTGGGTGAAAAAATGTATAAAAATGCGTGTAATATTGTTTAAAAATTGAAAACATGTGTTTAAACACATGTACCAAACAGCCCTTGAATCTTTGCCTGCCATAGGTGAATACAATACACCTTGCAAAATTCTTTTTTGTATATATATTTTTTCTTGTATGATCTGAATTGTCAATGTATGTGATGTCTTTTTTTTTTTGTTTTTTTGTTTGCCTTTGATTTCGCAAAAAAATTAAATAAAGGGTGTATGTGACAAAGGTCTCAAGAAACCCTATAGTTTATAATAATGTTTTCATAATGTAACACACCTGCCTTATTTTTGCATTTCTTGTCTGTTCACATCAATGTTTGTTTCGTGTTTGACTAAGAAATGACAATGTTTTTCAAGAATTCTCTATGTTATTCTGCTGAAGATCTAAGACCTTGCTAATTACGCTAATGTTAAGATTGATGAACAAAACAACACGTATTAGCTGACTTGCTGAACTAATCATTTCATGGGTTGTCAGTGATGAGTTTTTCCCTCGATCTCAAAAGGCACAATGAAGCTGTAATTTACTTTATCCGAAATTTGTAATTCATCGGTATTGAGTAAGTTGTTGTTAGATTTGTAGATTAAGGTAATTGATAGTCAAATTATTACGGACTCGCTGAATATTTAATAAAGTTAGTTAAGCATTTGTCTTTAGTTTAATACTTTTATATTAAAGAGACAGAACATTGTTAGACAAAAATAATTAACTTAACAAAAAGAATTAATCTTTAATTAATATTAGTGAAAATTGACTTTGAATTTTTTTTTTCTATAGTATTCTTTTTTACCTAGCAAGTAGCAATAACCATATTTAATATGAGCAGCAATATTACCACCGCGCACTTTGGGTGCGGTGGTCACTCTACAAGTATAAATGCCTGTGAGATGTGGGGGGTAAGGGCCGAGGTTCAAGTCTCCAAGAGAGAACTTCATATACATATATATTTAGATTAAGTTAGAGTAGAAATTCTATCTTGTATAAAAAATAAAAAAAAAAACAACAATATTTAGTATTCTCTTAACAAAAAAATGATACCAATTTATTATTATTTTTTTGGAGGGTGATACCAATTTATTTTATATATATATAACCTAAAAGTATCAATTCAAGAAAGTGGGATATATATAAAATAATTAATTTAATTTAATTTAATTATATAAAATAATGATCTTAATTTTCACTGCTCATTCATTTTCTCTGACCAATCCCACCACTGCCATATCTTTAGATTCAATTCTTTATTTTTCTTTCTAGTTTCTTCTATCTCACGTGATTTGGGATGGGGTTGGATTCGGCGTCTACATTTTGCGTTGCGTTTTCAGCTTTTTTTTTTTTTTTTTTTGCCACAGTTGTTGACCAAGTCTTCCGTGAACAGTGCACCCGTGCACTATTTACGGACCCACAAATTTTACTTTTCAGCAACTTTTTCATTAAAAATAGGTCCCGCAGTACTATTCACATATTTTAAAATTATTTTACTACAGTGTTTTCAGTTTTCAATTTTTAACAATAAGTTCTATCCAAACACACCATGATCTTCTACTTCCCCTATTTTCATCTTTCTATTTTAATTCCCATCTGTCACTAAACCTCATCACAACCGTATATTCAAACCGCCATCACAACTATACTCTCCTACTCAGAGAGTCAAAATACTCTCATCTTATTGCTAAACTCTGATGCTCTCATCTTCTCTCTCTCTCTCTCTCTCTCTAAGCTTTGTTCAAGACAGGTATAGGGGCAAAATGATAAGGCAATTTATAATTTTTCAAATTATTTACGATATTTTCAAAATGGTCCTCAAGTGGCTCTGCCACTGTTACTCGTCCCAACACCAAGCAAGATCTTTTAGCATTATTTTCTGCAATCCTCTTTGTAAAATAATTTTATGTTTTCCACTAGTTTTGTAGGAGCATCTTCTTCTTCATCATCATCATCATCCTTAACACTTGGATTGAAACATGATGTTTTTTTTAAGTTTTTATGGCAAGGAAAACCCGTCGTCTTTTACGGATCATCTATTTGCTGCGTTGGAAGGCAATTACATTGAGGTCTTTAGGGATGAAGAAGGACTCAGGTGAGGAACATTCATCGCTTTAGGGCTCACGAAAGCAATAAAAGAATCCAAGATCGCAATTGACGTTCTCTTAAAAAACTATGCCTCCTCAACATGGTGCTTGAGTGAACTTGCCCAGATTATTGCATGCATAAAAGAGACGGGTATAAAAGTTATACCCGTGTTTTATCACGTGGATCCCTCTAATGTAAGCGGCAGAATGGAAATTTTGCAATAGCCTTTGCTAAACATAAAAAGGACTCCAAAGTTAAAAGAGTGAGAAGATACAAACGTGGAAAAATGCTTTGAAATGCGTGGGCGGTATTGCTGGGTATGTTTTACAAGACAGCATGTAAGCCTTCCTTTTCTGCTTTGAATAGCTGTTTGTTTGGATTTTTTATTTTTGTCTCAGTTAGTTTTTTTTTTTCTTTTCTTTTGCAAATATAAAATTGAATCCTAGCTTTTATTTTTTTATTTTTTTTGAAATAACTCAGTTTTCAGGGTTTTATCACAAATTTAGAATAAAAGAAGTTACAAAAAATTATATCTTTTGATAAATTCTAAGCAAATATGGTACCAACCTTGGATAGTCACTTTCTTCCAATTATCTGTAATTATCAGACTAATACAGCTAATAGACTTTTTTTTACATGTTTTTAGGATTCCTAATCAATATAGATCATGCTATCTATAAGTGTTAGATTAATTAAATATCAGTATTATATTTTTATGTTTATACGTGTAATTTATATTACTCTTAAATCTGTGAAATTTAATTCATGAAAATATATGAAATCTTTATCATTAAATTAACAATGCTTTTAGTGAAATTTTTTAAATACTAATTTAAGATGTCATTAAATATTAATTAGAATGAAAAATCAAATGAATTCAACCAAACTTTGGCCAGTAAATAAAGAGATGGTGCCTCTGCATTTGCACAGGTTACCAATTAGTTAGTCATAACTCATAACAAGCAAACAACATATGAATAAGTAAACTAGAAAGATATCAAATGTCAACAAACAATAATCTATCCAAAAGGCTAAAAACTCAATTTCAGATAAGAATACAAATGGCTATAAGACAAGAAAAGGTTATTTTTGCTCAAGTTAAACTCCCAACTTATGGGAAAATGCAGCATTTTTACATTGGGGGTAATTTTAGTGGGTTCGGGCCTGCCTCCTCACCATCAAACACCCTAAGTTTCCCACCATTCTATTTGCTTCCTTTTATTGTTCTTCATGTTTATTCCTTTTGGCTGCTGACTAAATATATATAGTAAGAAACCTTGAGTTATTTTTATCTCTTACGCCTGTCACTGGCTGCCTCTTCAAAATTATCTTCCTTTGTTACAGATCTGAATCAACAGTTATCCAGAGTATCTGTGGAGAAGTATGTCATGAATTATGTGGTAAATTCTCTACTTTTACCAAGGAACTTGTTGGACTAGTTGGAATGGAATTGTGTGTGGAGGAAATGACAGAATTATTAGGCATTTGTTGTAGTACATCTTCTATAGTTTTTAGTGTACCTCCACCATAAAGCTCTTAAAATACTATCAATTAATTTAGAAATGAGATTTGATTTTATCACGACATCAATGTTTTGAAAATCAATGATTATGACCATTTTTTAATCTATTTAAATTATTAATCACATGATAAAATCCAATCTACTTATTGCGAAATGAATGGATAGAATTTTAAGAATTTCATGAAGTTTCCCTAAAATCTTTAGAAGATCATAATTCACAATTAGCATATGACACAATGACCATGTA
Organism: Castanea sativa; assembly: GCF_040712315.1. Lineage (NCBI taxonomy): Eukaryota > Viridiplantae > Streptophyta > Magnoliopsida > Fagales > Fagaceae > Castanea > Castanea sativa. The sequence continues at coordinate 3,537,245 of NC_134024.1, read as the reverse complement.
TAAGACCGACCTTTTAGCATATAGTATATTATACTAACTATATTTAGTATATTTCATAAAGCATCACTTATCCTAAAGAACTTTTTAAGGCACCAACATATGAACAATATATTCCCTATGTTTTACAACTTGCTTCCCTTTTAAGTCTATACTTGATTGTTCCTCAAAAAAAAAAAAAAAAGATCTATACTTGATTTAAAAAATAAAATAAGTCTATACTTAATAAAACAAGGAAGTCAATATGCTTAGTATTTCTTTCATTCTTACATAAAGTGGAACATAGAAAGTAGGATAGAATATTTTGAATAAAAATCTTCTGTCCTACTTATATTTATTAGTTAAGAGTATAGTCTTCTATTCTTCTTTGCATTTTTCTTTTTTCTCAGATGGTTGCTTTGATTCTCTGCTCCGTTTCCTTATCAGCACAAGTGTACTGATTAAGAGATATAGAAGAGTTAGAGATCTAAATTACTTTGTCATCTTTGATTTCTTTTCTAATGGCAGCACCATTTGTAGGAGGGGCCTCTCTGGAAGCGACGCTTGAAGAAGTATTGGAGGTGTTGCATGACAGTGTTAATAATGTGGGAGGCAAAGTCCTCATGGTCAAATCCTTTTCTAAAAAACTTGATTGCCCAGAACAGGGAACACTGAGCTTGAAGATGGGTAGGTTGTCGTGCTCAGTTCCTAGACCCCCAGATTTTACTGTTGGGCTGGATGTGCCTTTGAAAGTGTTGAAAACTCAGCTGTTGAAGGAGAAGAAGCATCAGCTTCTACTGATTGCTCCTGGCGGATGCGGGAAGACTGCATTGGTGAAAAGGCTTGGTCATGACCAAGAAATTAAAGGTATTTGATTTTTTTGTTGTGTGTGTCTAATTTAATTTATAACTGGCAAGTGTTTCCATATTTTTAAGTTGAAATGAAAGACTAGTCTGCTAAAGATTTAAAACTGACCCCAAACTTTTAGAACTACTGCTTGGTTGTTGTTATTGTTACATTTTCTTCAATTTATTTAGTGTTAGTAGGTGGATCCTTACAGTAAAAGTAAACTGTTAGGTACTACCGCAAACAAAATACATAGAGAAGCAATTCATTGCTGAATATTAAATTGAACTATTGCTTGAGCACCATATACATGACTGTAATTGGAATGAACGGAATTGCATTCACACATGAAGATTCAAATTTCTGCAAGTTAAATTAAACTACAGTTTGAAATAAATGTCTCATTATTTTGTTTTAGCCCTTTCAACAATAGGAGCAGTATCTTTGGCACATTTCGTCCTTCGGAACTACTGCCTTAGAAGAGTAGTAACTAGTATCAAAGAATATGTAAACTAAAAAAAATACTGACTACATAAGAATTGTTGTTGTTTCTCAAAAAACTTTTTATTAATTTATTTATTTTTGCTCCTTTTTAATCTTTGCTGTGATTGGGATTATGTATTCACTTCATTTGACTTTACCATTATTATCTATGTTTTCTGTTTACAGTTTTATAGCAAATGAAATGTGCCTTGGTGGCAACTTTCTAACTAGATTGCTTTTGGATAGGCAAATTTAAGGACAATATATTTTTTTGTCCCCGTTTCTAAAAGTCTAAACCGATGGTCATTGCGCAAAGACTATTTCATAGTATATGTGATCGGGAGCCTGAGTTCCAAAGTGATGAAGATGCAATTAACCAGCTGCAGGTACTGTTGACACAAATGGGATCCAGTCCTATATTATTGATCTTGGATGATGTCTGCTCTGGATCAGGATTCCATCTTGAGAAGTTTAAGTTTGACATCCCAAAGTACAATATTCTGGTGACCTCAATAACTACATTACCAAAATTTAGCTTTAAATATAACTTAAAACCATTAAATGATGAAGATGCAATGACTCTGCTTCGTCACTCAGCATCTCTGCAAGATGGGAGTTCTCACATTCCAGATGAAGTTATCAAAAAGGTGCTTTATCAATCTGTGATATATATATATAAATGAAATGTTCTTAATTTTATTTATAGTTTTCACCATTTGGTATGGTATGCATTAATGTATATGCATATGAATGAAGAAATACATTCTAGTTTCGATCTTGAATAGTACATATGTAATACCGTATGTACCTGCCAAAATCATGCTTTCATACTTATACTTACATTTGAGCTTGCTTGTTTTGTTTTGAACCATAGAACTGATTTTATTCAGTTTCTTATATTGCAGATAGTGAGAGGCTGTGGGGGGCTCCCACTAGCCCTCGAAGTGAATGGCAAATCACTCTATGGGAAGCCTGTGGAGGCTTGGCGCAGTAGAGCTAGGAAATGGTCAAATGGTCATTCTATTTTCAGTTCTAGTTCTGATCTGCTTCATTGTCTTCAGAAAAGCCTAGAATTTTCGGATGATAATGACATTTTGAAAGAGTGTTTTATGGATCTAGGTTCATTTGCTGAAAGCCAAAGGATTGATGTTCCTTCCCTAATTGATATACGGGAAGTATTACATGAACTAGATGAAGATGGCAATGATGCCATTGCCTATTTATTTGAACTTGCCACCCGGAATCTGGCTACTCTAGTGATGACAAGGTACGGTGACTTTATTTTATTGTCTGATATTCTTGTAGTGTGCTTTCTTGGGGTTTAGCTTTGGCCAGCTTATTCTTGTAATATGTTATAGCTCCCTACACGGCTCATGGTCCTAAGGTACAAGTTATTGTAATGTTATAAGACATAATCAACTTCTGATGTCAATAATATTTTATTATAATTATAAGCTTACTTGAGATTGAAAATTTTGAGCCTTTTTCTAGCTTCTAATTTATGCCCATTCACCAGGAAAGAATCAAAAGATGCAAGTGAGAACAACAATATGTGTGTATATATATATATATATATAAGATTCCAAATATTGAGTGCCCTCTCACATCGTATAGAATTCTTTTTGCAGATGAATTATTCTTGTCAAGTTGGTGCAACATTCAAGCCCCCAAAGTTGAGGTTCTAATTCTGAACTTTCAGACACGGAATTACAGCTTACCTGATTTCATGTTTAAAATGGATAAACTCAAGGTTTTGATGATAAATAATTATGGTTACTTTCCTGCCGAATTAAGAAATTTTCAACTACTCAAGTCTCTACCCAATTTAAAGACAATTAAATTGGAGAAGGTTTCTATCCCTTCCCTTTGCAAGGCCCCTGTATTGTTGAAGAGTTTGAAGAAAATATCCTTATTTATGTGTAAAATTGGTCAAGCTTTTCAGAATTTTACTATCCAAGTCTCAGATGCATTGCCAAATCTAATGGAGATAAACATCGACTATTGCAATGATTTAGTTGAATTGCCTGCAGTGTTGTGTGATGTTATTTGCCTTAAAAAACTCAGCATCACCAATTGTCATCAACTGTCTGCACTTCCTAATGGAATTGGAAAGCTAGTGAATTTAGAAGTGCTCAAAGCTTGGGTCCTGTACCGATTTATCAAAGTTGCCAGAGTCAATAAGAAGCTTCCATAAGTTGTGCATTCTTGACATATCCGATTGCCTAGGCATTAGACACTTGCCAAAAGATATTGGTGAGTAATGTAATTTAAAAGAGCTCCACATGAAAGGGTGCTTGAGCTTGCGTAAAGGGTTGCTACCATCAACTACAAATCTTGAGCAATTGAAGCTTGTGATATGTGATGAAGAGAGGGCCAAGTTCCGGGAGCCTATCAAGGAAGTTCTCACCAATCTAGAGCTCAAGGTGGCTGAAAAAGATATCAACTTGACTTGGCTTCTCAAACCACGGTTTCTGAGAATTGTTTCTTTTTCGAAAATTTTGTAGGCTTTGTCAATTTATTATTATTATCTTCCGCTCTTTGTTTCTTTTTCCTTACATTTCGGTCATATTGGACACATGAAAAAATATATATCAATAGAAAATATGATTGTTGTAAATCCTAGAATTATGTAGATTTTTGTGTTGCCTTAATTTTATGGTTTTTTTTTGGGACGAAAATATTGGTTTCATATAATCAACGGAAAGTAAAAATGTTTTACTTTAGGTACCATAACAAAAATTAAAAGTTTGTATATTATAAGAAAAAAAATTAAAATTCCATGCAAACTTTAATAATGAGACAAACGTTGTTGCTTTGTGGTGGCCTTTGTTTTAAATTTTATATTCTTTGACCCATTGGATTTTTCTTGGTCAAGAACAAGAAGCTCTTTTCTATATTATTTCCTGTCTAATCTCAATTTTGACAACCATTCGTACGTCTAAATTCATAATCATATGTTTCTTGGTGCTGATATCAAGAAAAATTGGTGCCCCATCCATGTCATTGGATTCCATTGTACATACATACATAATGAGTTTTTTTTTTTTAAATATTTTTTTTTGTCGTTCTCATAAGTCATAATGCTAAATTAATGAGTTGCCTTCTTGAGCAAAATTAAAAGAGTGTTTATGGACTTAATAAATAAAAAATCAGTTGCCATTAACAAGGGTAAAAATAAAATGTTGGGTTCTCAATTTTTCAATGGGTCAACTAGTTATGGAGACAAACGCTGTTACTTTGTGGTGGCCTTTGTTTTAAATTTTATATTCTTTGACCCATTGGATTTTTCTTGGTCAAGAACAAGAAGCTCTTTTCTATATTATTTCCTGTCTAATCTCAATTTTGACAACCATTCGTACGTCTAAATTCATAATCATATGTTTCTTGGTGCTGATATCAAGAAAAATTGGTGCCCCATCCATGTCATTGGATTCCATTGTACATACATACATAATGAGTTTTTTTTTTTTTAATATTTTTTTTTGTCGTTCTCATAAGTCATAATGCTAAATTAATGAGTTGCCTTCTTGAGCAAAATTAAAAGAGTGTTTATGGACTTAATAAATAAAAAATCAGTTGCCATTAACAAGGGTAAAAATAAAATGTTGGGTTCTCAATTTTTCAATTGGTTTCATCACTTACATATGGGTCAACTAGTTATGGAAAAGAAAAAAATATTTATGTACCATAAGATGACACCCTCAAGCATGTGAAATCAAATATGAATTTCAGTGTGTCCGTAGAAATTTTCAAATTAAAAAGGCAAGTGTGGTCTTCTAAAACCACAATTACTCTATCCAATATGGGGAATCCCATGGAAAAAATGTCAAAATAATAATAATAATAATAAATAAATAAATAAACAAGTGAGAATTATATTGAAGACCATACACGCCTTGCTAGTTCTGTTCCTGGATCCTGTGCAATGGTAATATGGTGTAGAATATGGCTTGAATTAGGAGTTCGACTCCTTGTCGGATTTGGATAAGGAAGGAATTTTATTCCTTTTGGGTTACTGTTGTTTGAAGTTATCAAGCTTTATTAAAAGTCTTGGTACAATAGTTCATCAAACAAAGGGTACACTTGACTATGTACACACTGATGTATGGGAGCCTGTTAAGGTTGCTTCTTTTGGAGGTAGGAATCATGATGTTAATTTTGGTGGTGACTTGGTGATCAAGCCTTTGCACAAGTTCAAGTGTTTCCTGGACTTGTTTGGTATTTGCAATTTGAATTAGCCCATAGGGGCTTTGGTGGTGGCGACGAAGAAGTTTCGTTTGTGGTGATATGCACTTTATTTTGGACTCTTATTTGGATTTGGCACCATCTTTGGGTGCATTTGGCATCCATTGGCGCATTTGGAAGTAATTTTGGATGATTTGCACTTTTTTCTGGTTAGGCTCTAATTTGATTGAGTGCTTTGCATTTTGTGGTTTGGGAGATGTCTTGTCAACGTGGAGACTTGTTAAAGATTTGTATTTGGTGGTCTACACATGTTGTTTGTGAGGCTTGATGGAATTCAAGCCAATGTGAAGATTTGTAGAATATGGCTTGAATTAGGAGTTCGATTCCTTGTTGGATTTGGATAAGGAAGGAATTTTATTCCTTTTGGGTTACTTTTGTTTGAAGTTATCAAGATTTATTAAAAGTCTTGTGCACCACTTGATTTTGAGTTCTATTTGGAATAGGAGTGATTCTCATTTTTGTGTGTGGAAAAGAAGTCTAGTTCTTCTTAGTTTTGGAATATACTGGCCGACTCAAGTCTCTTATATAAGCATATGTTGCTACGGAAAATTAGAGAGAAAAAAAGAGTAGTGTGGGTGTGAGAAGAAAATACAGTGGGAATAGAGTGTGTAGGTGTGAGAAAAAGAGGCTCTCCTTGGTTTAGTTATTTGATATTTGTGGGTTGCAATTTGGAATAGTGAGAGAGGTTTGTTGCTGCTTGGTTCTGCAAATTTGCTCTCTCTTGGTACATTGCAACCTTTAGATTTGCTTAGTGGCTCTCTCTTTGGTTTGTGCATAATTCACATTTGGTATTTGGTATTTGTATTTGATATTTGTGAACTTTTGGTTCTTTGTTTTGTATTTGTGAGAGAGAGTTATTTGGGTGTATTTGGGATTTGGGTTTGTGAGAGTGCCTCTACACCAATTTATACTATCTCAAATTTGTTATAGTGAAATTTGTTCGTCGTCACCCGTAGATATAGGCTATTGCTGAACCACGTAAATCTTGGTGTTTTGTGTCTATTTTCTTTTGGAGTAATTTTCTTTGTTCCTATTGTTAGTTTGAAGATCTTTTACAAGCCTAAAATATTTTCACAATCAATCTTAGTAATTTGAGCTTCTGCTATTTTACAACATATGGTTCCCATTAGTGCCCTATAATTATATTTTCCATCTTGAAGCAGAGGGACAAACTCAGCTGCACTAATCAAGTTAGATTAAACTAAGAAAGTTCACAATTGTGAATCAGGGAAGAAATTGCTCTAATGGGTTCAGGTCCTTCAGGATGCTATGAAAAATCCAATGCAAGCCTATGATATTTTTCTACCAATTCTTCTTTTTTTCATCAAAGCTCATCCTAATCTCCGTCAAGATTACTGCCTTAGCCCTGTCCTATCATCTCTTTAATGGAGTTCGTCATTTATTGATGGATTTTTCGGGGAGTCCCTCCTCAAAGATAACATATAGAAACATACCATTAGTGATAAGGAATTTCAATTAGTTGAATTGTGAATGCATAGAAGTAGATGACAAAAATTTAAATGCTCCTAAATGCATTTACTATGAACATGAAGCATGTAGCCAAATTTTATTAGTGCACATTTGCATAACATTCCTTTTTGAGTGTGTGTGATTTCAACCAGGATTCTATAACAAATATAATAAAACAACATAATTACCTGGTAGAAGTATAACCGACTAGAGAGAGCGCCCACATCGATAAGCCAAGTCCTAGATATCCATGCACATTCCATTCAGGATGTGGCAGATATGGAGGCTGCTGAGCAGCTCATTATTATTGAGAACAAAAATCAACGGAAAGTATAATGTTTTTAATAATTTATGGACCATAACAAAAATTAATAGTTTATAAAAACGAAAAAGTAAAATTTCATGCAAACTTTAATAACGAGAACAACGCTGTTACTTTGTGCTGGTCTTTGTTTTTAATTTTTTTTTTTTATTCTTTGATCCGTTGGTTTTTTGTTGGTCAAGAACAAGAAGCTCTTTTCTATATTATTACCTTTTACCTGTCTTATCTGAATTTCAACAACCTTACGTCTATAAGGCTCTCTCTCTCTCTCTCTCTCTCTCTCTCTCTCTCTCTCTCTATATATATATATATATATATATATATATATGTATGTATGTATATATATGTCTCCCTGATTTAAGATGACACTTGTCAATACGAGCCAGCCCCTACCATCCATCATGAAGTCTCTTTGTCTTGATCTTGGTAATTAATTACCAATCTAAAGCCCCGTCTGTTTGAAGTGAAAATAGGGAAGATGAAAAACTAAGGGAGGAAAATAGGTATTTTTCACTGTTCGTTTGGAAAGAAAAGAAAATGAGGATGGAAAACCAGGAGGAAAATTTTTCTCTCAGGCCCACAAAAATTTTCCTCCCAAATTGGGAGGAAAATGGCGGGGAGAGAACATTAGGATGGGGGCTTTTACTAAAAAGCCTCCAACCTACCTGACGTGTTTTTTTTTTTTTTTTCAACATTACTGAGAACTTTTTTTTTTTTTTTTCTTTTCTTTTTTTTTTCAACGTTACTGTCTGAAAGTTTTTTTTTTTTCAACATCTAAACGTTTTTTTTTTCAACATTTGAACTTTTTTTTTCAACATCTTACATATTATGTAATAAGGGTATAATAGTCAATTTATATAAATTACATTTTCCATCCTCCCACTTTTCCACCCCTCCAACCGAACATACAAGAGAGAAAACTAAATACTTTCCATCCTCTCACAATTTTCCATCCTCCCACTTTTCCACTCCTTCAACCGAACAGACCCTAAGCTCACATGCCCATGGAGAGGTTGTGGATTATCTTTGTAAAGGACAGAGAGTGAAGAAAGAGCTTCGTTACCATTCCACTTTCAAAGAAATCTTTTTGTTTTTCATCGTGTATTCTTAAATCTTTCAACCAGAGACTAATCATTGTTCACGACGGGTGGGCCCTAATAGGGTAAATCGCTAGCCCAGAGAGTTTTTTTAAAGTGCAAGTACCCGGACTCGAATTGGGGAGCACACCCAGTTAAACTTGAGACAAGCACTTTGAGACCAAGTGCCCAACCATTTGGCCAACCCACCTGGGTTGATAAGGCTCTATATTCATAATCATATGTTTCTTGGTGCTTATATCAACAAAAATTGGTGCTCCATCCACATCATTGGAGTCCATTGTACATATATATATATATATATATATATATATATATATATATATATATATATATATATATATATATATATAATGAGATTTATTTTTCGTTTTCATAAATAATAATACTTAACTAAATATTTTTTTTAGTTGCCTTTCTTGAGCAAAATAAAAAAATCCGGCTAGGGACACAATGTTACATATATTCACCACAACCCCATCGTGACACAAATGAAAGAGAGTGTGGATCCCATAAATAAAATGTGGAAAATGGGTAGTAAATCTGTGTCCACGTACTACATAATAAAACCTAAAAAGAGTTATCTTATCATAATAGTTGTGAAAAAAAATTGTGGTCTTAATTAAGACCACAATTTTTTTTGTCACTTTTATATAAGTCGACCAATTTTTCTTGAGAGATGCTACGACCACAACATTTTTATAATATTTTCACAATAAATCACAAGTGGTTAGTTCTTATTAGTTCAAATTTGAACCTAATACAAAGATTACAGGCCCGTTTAGTTTAAAATTTATCCTTACTCAATTTTCATCACTCATCACTTAAAATACCTCAATTTTCCAAACCCACTGTTTGTCACCTTAACTCATACCAGTTTTCCACTTTCAAAACCATGGGACCCACACACACTGACATAACCCAATGTTGCTACTGTTACTACCCGCGTCTTTAACCAAAAAAAAAAATCTTCCTCCCTTACTTCTCCCATCCTCTCACCTTTCATTTCTCTGACTCTGCCTCTTTTCTACCAAATTTTTTTGTCTATCTCTCTTTCTCTGTCTCTCCCCTCTTCAATCTATATTTGATTTTTTTTCTCTTCTTTGTTTCTTTCTTAGCTATTTTTGGTTGGTTTGAATCGGTGGTTATTGGGTTTAAAATGGTGGGTTGTTTCAGTGGTTGCTAGGTTCGGATTGGTGATGGTGGGTTGATCGGGTTTTTGGGGTTGGGTTACGGCGGAGATCGGTTGGTGTTTCGGTGGTGTGGATCGGGTTATGGGTCATGGCGTGGCTTGAATTGGTTGGGGTTAAGTTACGGTGGAGATTGGGTTTGAGATTGGGTTCAAATTAACTGTCAAGAGATTGGTTTAGTTTCTACGGCAAATACAGGCAACATCAACATCATAGCCTAATTTTTTAGTGAGAGAGTTGTCTTATGCCTTGGCACATATGAAGACTTTGCCGTCTCCACGCGGCAAGGATGCGCATTCTCACTAGTCAACCCAGGTTCGATCCATAGTCATAGATTTTTTTTAATTAATTTTTTCTCTCCTTATTACCAAAACTACGCCGTTTTGGGTTTGCTTTATAACTCCAACCCTATTTTTCAGCACTTGTCTCTCACTTCAACAACAACCGTTCTCACCTTTCCTTCTCCAGTCATTCTCTTCCTCCCCATCCCTCTCCAGTCATTTGTTCTGAAACTCTCTTTGTAGATTTTCCACAAACAAGCTTGTTAGTAAGTTTCCAATGGCTTCCACTAGCTCTGAAAGACCCTCTTCATCATGTTCAATATCTAGACTGCATTACGATGTTTTTATCAGTTTTCGGGGTGAAGACACCCGCTATGACTTTACAAACCATTTATATACGGCATTGTTAGGGGCAGGCATTTTTGCATTTAGAGACGGTGAAAATCTCCAACGAGGAGAAACCATTGATTCAGAGCTCACAAAGGCAATAGAAGGGTTCCAGTATGCAATCGTTGTTTTATCAGAAAATTATGTTAGTTCCAAGTAGTGTTTGGATGAACTTGTCAAAATTGTTGAATGCATAACTTACAGGGGACAAATAGTGTTGCCGGTCTTTTACCATGTAGATCCCTCTGATGTACGCAACCACACTGGGCCATTTGCAATTAATATTGCTCATGGACCCAGCGTCAACGATGAGAGGATACAGAAGTGGAGGGATGCCTTGAGACTAGTGGGCCATTTAGCCGGATGGCATCTAAACCAAAGGTAACATCTTACTTTGCTTTAACGTGTGAGAAAGTAACATATATGTTGGATTCTTAATTAAAATTTTTTTTCTTCAGATTTTTAACATCGTAAAATTTTGTTTAGATACTATATATTGTGAAAGTAACATAGTGTGTACTCTTTCCTTCACCTCCCCAATCAAGACCATAATTTGTCTCTCACAATATATATATATATATATATATATATTTTTTTTTTTTTTTTTCTAGTTTGTATATATAAACTGCTATCATTCCTCAAATTTTGGGACCTTCTCATAATACACATCTTTAGAGCTGACCCTGACTTGTAGGCTCACATGCTTTGGTGAGAGACTGACTTGTAGACACTATAGCTTAGAGATTTCGTTGGCTGCTATCAATTTTATTTTATTTTTTAAAAAGAACCCTTATAAATTTAGCTAACAATCAATGTGTTGATACTTGGTATTACATTAATAACATAATAATAAATGAATAGAAATTACTAAAACTACGATTTTCAATTTTAATTCTAAAAAATCTATACATTGAGATTTTAATTAATGTGTTTGGTATTACATTAACAAAATAATAAACACATTTTCTAGTTTTGCATTTAAAAGTTGGTGCATGAGATTTATATGGTAAAAATTGTAGTAATTAATCTAGCATCATTTTGAGGATTTTTTTTTTGTCTTCTCTGCAGTTCTGAATCAAACGTCATCCAGGAAATTGTTAATTAACGAGTAAATCTTTTCATGGAGACAACTTCCTAAATATTTCCAGAGATCTTGTTGGAATGGAATCCAGTGGGAAGGAAATGATGGATTTAGTAAATAAAAGGTTGAAAGATGTTCTCTTTATTGGGATTTGGGGGGTTGGTGGGGTGGGAAAGACAACTTTGGCGGAAATTATTTATTGCAAAATTTCTCAAGGTTTTTATGACAAAAGCTTTATTTATTTTAAGCATGATACAGAAACTGGAAATCTAGTTTCTTATCAAAATGAAGTTCTTAAGCACATTTTCAAAAGAGAATTCGATATAACATGTATTTATAAGGGAAAGCAGATTATAAAGAAAATGCTCTGTGGTAGAAAGGTTCTTATTGCTCTTGATAATGTGTCTGAAAAAGGCCAACTAGATGCAATTGTGGGGAGCCATGATTGGTTTGGTCAAGGGAGTATAATCATTATAACAAGTGAAGACAAACAGTTGTTGGTTACACATGATGTGGATGATATATATGAGGTAAAGCCACTAGATAATTCTAAAGCGTTGGAGCTCTTTAGTTGGAATGCCTTTAAGCAAGCCCATCCTGAAAATGATTTTGTGGATTTGTCAAATGATTTTGTGAAGCATGCTCAAGGCCTTTCTTTAGCTCTTGAATGTTTTGGTTCCTTCTTGCATAACAAAGAAATAGATGTATGGAAAAGTTACTTGTGTGAACTAGAGGAAAATTCTGAAGGAGAAATTTTGACTAAACTTGAAATTATTTATAAGAGAATATTGGACAGGAATGTGAAAGAATTATTTTTGGACATTGCATTTTTCTTCAAGGGAATGGACAAAAATCGAGTTGCAAATATTCTAAATGATCCTAGTTATCTTGCAAACCTAGCATTTCTACCGAACAATTCTCTCATTACTATTTTTCAAGGAAAATTATAGATGCATGATTTGCTACAAGCAATGGGTAGGGCAATGGTTCGTCATGAAGCACTACACAAGCCTGGAAGACGAAGTAGGTTGTGGAAGTATGAGGATATCTTTCTATTTTGAGGAATAATACTGTAAGTGCATTAATATATATACACATAAGCTTAGGGAAGCATACATTTCTATAATTTTCCAAATTTCCTACACTAATTTCGTTTTTGATGGTAACTAGGGAACAAAATATGTTAAAGGCCTGATGCTAAACTCCCCTCCATGTAAAGAAGACTTGAATGCCAATGCCTTCTCAAAGATGAAAAAACTAGAGTTGATTAAGATCTGCAGTGCAGTCCGTTTTTGGGGCCTTAATGATCTTTCTAATCAATTACGAATGATGGAATGGCATGATTATCCATTGAAATCCATGCCAATAAGTTTTCAACCATACAATCTTGTTGAACTTACTATGCCTAATAACCAGATTGAGCAACTACCAGAAGGATTTAATGTAAGATTGTTACTAATGCGATTTTATTATTATTATTATTATTATTATTAAAACTACTACTGTAAATTAGACTAAGTTATTATATTCTCAATTATTCGTATTTATTTTTTGTTTTATCACAGAATTTGAACCTGCTAAGAGTTATGGACCTTAGTTACTCTCAAAACTTAATCAAGACTCTTGATTTCAGTGGATTTCAAAATCTTAGGAGTTTGACTTTTCAAGGTTGTACAAGACTGTATAATGTTCATCTATCAGTTGGAGCTCTCAAAAATCTTACTTTGTTAAAATTTAAAAGATTGTGAAAGTCTTAAGAACCTTCCACACGAGATCAAATTAGAATCCCTTGAAGTCCTCATTCTATCAGGCTGTTCAAGACTCAAGACGCTTCCAGATATTTGAGAAAATATGACACACTTGTCAAAGCTTTATTTGGACAGGACTGCCATAAAAGAACTACCATCATCAATCAAACATCTAGCTGGCCTGACCATATTGAATCTTAAAGATTGCAAGTATCTCTCGAGTTTTCCTAATGCCATTTGTGCTTTGACATCTCTTGAAATCCTTACTCTGTCTGGATGTAGGGTTCAACCACCAAAATCATGCCATTTACCCGGGCTCTCCCTTGCTTTATGGACATACAGATTTTTCCATGCTCAACGTCCTGAACCAGAGCCCGCCAACCTGCTGTTACCCGAGTTATTCACAGGATTAAGGTCTTTAAAATCTCTTGATCTAAGTGATTGCAATCTATCAGATGGAGCACTCCCTGATCTTAGTTGCTTATCCTCACTGCAGTCTCTGAATCTGAGCAAAAACAATTTCACACGATTGCCTGATGCCATTTCACAACTTTCTATGCTTAAACTTCTTTGCTTGGATAATTGTGGCAAGCTTCAATCGTTGTCATGTCTTTCATCAAGTACGAAGTATGTAATGGCACGAGGATGTGCTTCATTGGAAAATTATTCAAATAACTCTGTTGTCTGGACTTCGGGTGAAGCAGGATTGACTTTTATTAATTGCCTTTGCTTTCTTGAGGATGAAGAAGGCAAAATCACCGAGGGTTTTTTGCTGGACAGTTTGCTCGAGAATGGAGGCAAAATAACTGAGAATTCTTTGCCAGATATACACTTCCAGCCATTGTGGCAAAGTTACATGGAGGTTTTTCTCTCACAAACATGCATGCATTCAAAGCATCTTCTTACTTCTTTTTTTTTTTTTTTTTTTGAATTTGAACATCTTTTTACTTTTGCATTAATATTTTACAGGATCATATCCGTGAAAGTGAAGAATTTTATAGCGTGTTAAATCAAATTCAAATTCCAACGTGGTTCGACTATCAGAATCGTGGGTCCTATGTTTCAATCCCGCTACATCAGTATGATTCTAATTGGACAGGAATTGCCCTATGTGTTGATATTAAAGTCCAAAAAAATTTGAGCGAGGTTTCTCCTGGTGATCCTACAGATTTTCATGAGTTTTATTTGGAAATGCACGGTGGTCTTGAAGATTTTCCACGAAACTATAAGTTCCCTAGACACAAAATTCATGTTGGCTCATTTGGAATTTGGCTATATATTTCGCATGCGAAGTTAGGAGTACTATTACATGGATGTGATGATATTAGGCCATTCATTAAAACCAACAGCCCAGATATTGAGATTAAAGGGTGTGGTGCACGTATACTCCATGAGCGAGATTTGGTACAATTTGTACAAATCTTAAGCCAACAAATTTTTGGGAATGGGAGATTTTTGGCGGGCTCATGAGGCTCCCCTCTCACAACAAGAATGAGCTGCCCCGGCCTCTCTCTGATGACCTCAGTAGAAATCGTGAAGTTTTCGTGAAATATCATATGGGCAAGCCCAAAACCGTGATGACGAGGTGGAATCCGGTTCAATCCAATGCTATTGTAGGTGCCTGCAATTCATCTCTAAACACCATATTTTTGTCACTTTTTTCTGTCACGGTATACAACTTTTTGGTGTCTATTTTTTTTAAAGGGTCTAAAATGTTTTCACACAATAATCACAATTAAATTTTTTTTTTTAATCTTTAAACGATAGGATCAAATAAGGAAAATAATGTTTCAAAGTTTTTCCTTTTTGTTATTAAAAGGAAAAACTATATGTACCTGGGGAAAGGAGGATTTGAACTCTAGAGATATTTGAAAGTGCAATATGTAATTTTAGATAAGAAGAATGACCTAATCTTATTTTTTTCTGATAAAAATAAATAAATAAATAAATCTGTAGCTGATTTAAGACTTAGTTTGTTAGCATCTCCTTTTGAACTTCTGTTTGCAGGAGCTTTCCCCAAACTTTTATTAATTAAGCGTATTTCTAAACCATGAATGTGCAATCATTTCCTCACTTTTGTATTTAAAACGATGGCTAGTGAGTGGAACCAAGAAGTAAAAAGATTCTCTCTTTACTTTTTTGATGAAAAATTTGGAACTTTATTAAGAAAAAGATAAATTCATTACATCATGATAACCTATGATGAATTCGTAACTTTTTTGTTTTATTCTCTTATTTTCGTCTATTTGTTGGGAATCCCAAATTTGATGACCTATGATGTTAGATACTTAAGTGTGTTGGATGTTAGATACTCAATCAGCTATGGTTCTTGACATTACATCATGGCTATCGGAATCATGTTTATTTATTTCTTTCTTTTTCTATTATGGTGTGTACTTACTTCTCTGCTAACAAAAAAAGTGTGTAATTACTTCTGTTCTTTTTAGACTTTGCTTTTTTTTCCCCAAGTACCTTATTTTAATGTACACACATGGCTCTCCAGATGCAACAAAAATTTTCAAAGGGATTGACAATCAATAAGGCAGAAAAAATCTCTCCCCAAAAAAAAAAAAAAAAAAAAAAAAACAAAGAAAGAAAAATAACAAAAATAAACCTAGGAATCAGTAGATGACACAAGAATCACGTATAAGAGAACTAATTTTTATCATAAAGTATATGATATGAAAAAATTTGGTGTTTTTTTATAGTAAATCTCCATATATCCCTCCTCAAAAAAAAAAAAAAAAAATCCATATATCATATAGTATATTTAAGACACCGACATATGAACAATATATTTAGTAGCTTTAGCACGGTCCTATGGTTTATACTTTGCTTCCCTTCTAAGTCAATATTTAAAAAGATTCTCCCCCAAAAAAAAAAAACTAATTTTTAGCATACAGTATATGATATGAGAACATTTTGTGTTTTTTATTTATTTTTTTATAGTAAGTCACCATTTATCATATAGAATATTTGAGGCACCAACATATGAACAATATATTTAGTAGCTTTAACATGGTCCTATGTTTATTTCCTGCTTCTCTTCTAAGTCAATATTTACTCCCAAAAAAGAAGAAGAAAAAGAAGAAAGAAAGTCATTATTTAAAAAAAAAATGAAGTCAATGTGCTCAAACTTGGAAACTTCCAGGTTCGTGGCATGAAATTATATGCGCAATTGCAGATAGAAGTGTAAATCTATCACTTCAGAGTTTAGTCTTTTATTCTAAAAAAAAAAAAAAAAAAAACTTTAGCATCTTCTTAAGGTATATACTTTATACCTTCCTTCTAAGTCTACTCAAAAACACAAAGAAGTCAATGCGTTCAAACTGGGAAACTTCCAGGTTCGTGGCATGAAACTTTTATTCCAAAAAAAAAAAAAAAAAAAACTTTAGCATCTTCTTAAGGTTTATACTTTATTCCTTCTAAGTCTCTACTCAAAAACACAAAGAAGTAAATGTGTTCAAACTGGGAAACTTCCAGGTTCGTGGCATGAAACTTGTATTCCAAAAAAAAAGAAAAAAAGAAAAAGAACAACTTTAGCATCTTCTTACGTGATATTTGGTATAAGATAATGTTTTAAGATTTTCATGTTTGGTTGTAAATCACACTAAATAATCAGATGCCAAGGGAATTTGGATTCCTCCCTTAAACCCCCTCTAAGTAGGAATGTGAATTCCTTTTAAAACAAGTGGAAATCCAGATTCTCAAATTTTAAGAAAATCGTTTTTTTTTTATAAATTGACAATTTTAATCATTTTTCATATCATATAAGCAATTAAGATAAAATATAAAGCAAATTATTAAGGATTAAACTCTTTTAAAAATTATTATTAAGAATAAAAGCATTTGAGAATTTAAATAGTTATTTTTGTATTGTACTTGTTATTTTGAAATGTTAGACTATAATTTTAACGAATTTATCATAATTAATAGTTTATGTTTGATTTTTCATTATTTATTTAGTGGAAGATTTTTTTTTTTTTTTAAAAAGACTTGGTAGTTAACATTAAAATCTAAGAATAGAATAGAAAAAATAAATAATTCATTTAAAATTCCTAAGAATAAACAAAAAATTATCATCTCACATCCCTTAAGAATTTTAAGAGATTCCCAATAAAACCAAACTAAAAATAGCTACATTCCTAAGAATCTGAATGCAAAGAGTAATGTGGATTCTTCCATACCAACACTACAAAAAAGATAGCTATTTGCGACAAAACTTTTTCGACGATTACAAAAAGCCATTGTAAAAACTAGCTTTTTCGACGGCAAGTCTCTTCCATCGACAATGACTCGTCAAATATCAACACATTTGTGATGGCAAAATGAGTCTGTCGTAGATGCCTATTATTTTTGTCGAAAATGTGATTTTTTTTGGAGGGAAATGTTCCCGCCTTACTTTTTACGACGGTATAAAAATGTTTGTCGCTAGTAAGGTATTATTTATGATGACTAAACAAAAAACCGTCGGAACTATTAACACTTGTGATGGCTTTGGTACATCGAAAATACAAAATATATATTTTTTATGGTGTTAGTATTTGTGACAAACAATCTTCCATCATAAATATAAAAGAGAGTATTATTTACGACGACAGAATAAACACCGTCAGCACTATTAACACTTGTGACGGCCTTTGTGCATCGAAAATACAAAAAATATATTTTTTATGGTGTTATTATTTGTGACAAACATGATTCCATCGTAAATATAAAAAAAAAATGTATTAGTGACAGACATGAAGCCATTGAAAATGCTAAATTATTTTGGAGGGAAAATTCCCCCCTTACTTTTCACATTTGTGACGCACATTTATTCATCGCAATTTTTTTTTTAATTGAGATTGTATTTATGACGCAATTTTTTTTTTTTAATTGAGATTGTATTTATGACAAACATGCTAACTGTCATAAATAGTTAATTTGCTTTGAAAGAAAGAAGGTATACTTTATAATTTGGCAGCAAATTTATTTTTCTTTACCGCGACCCCCTCCCTCCTACACCCACCCCTCTCAAAATTTTGAATTTGGCAGCAAAAAATTTAAAATTCAAATCATCACCAAAAAAAAAATTATACTTTAAAATTTTATAATTGACCCTTATAAATTTGTCGAAAAAAAAATTCAAAAAATAAAATAAAGTTGGTACAACAATGGGAACAAACCCATCTTCTCAACAAAAAAAAAAAAAAAAAAAAAAGGTAAAGTTAAAAAGCCCAAAAATATAGGAAATTCCTTTTAGGTAAACATATCCCTAATTACCAAAAAAAAAAAAAAAAAGCCCAAACCTTTCTTCCTCAACAAATCCCTAATTCTCAGTACAAAAACCAAAAACTAGAAAAATAAAAAACACAACGTTGTCTTACAATTACTCCCTTGTGTCGTTAGTATCTTTGCTTATCTCTACATCATCGTTCTCCATACTTGCTGAAATCCAATTACGTTGTTGAGCCACTGGTATATATCACTTACTCTCTCTCACTCTCTTTGTTTGCACTTTAGTTTTTTGTACAGTTTTAAGTTATACTGCACTGCACGAATTAAATGAATCCACTGAGTAAATATACAGTGATGGTTGGGTGTTGAGTCAAAAAGCTAACAAATGAATGGCTGAAATTTTTTTTATTAAAAAAAATATTTGAATGAATGATTGGTGCTTGTGTATTGATTTGGTGGATATATAATAATATAATATTAGTTAGTGTACCGTTTGAACCATTCTTTGTCTGTGAAACTGCAGGGAGACTTGATGAATATATAGTACTATTGACCACTTTTCAATAAGTATTTGTTGAAGTTTTAATAATAGTATTTGTGTTGTGGATATATAATAATATATGTGCACCATTAAAAGTAAATTTAGCCTTCTTTTTTTTTTTTTTGCGCTAAACTTTAGCAATTTGTTAAGAAAATTTTGCAGCTTCTCTCTATGCTTAAAGCACAAAGTATAGAAAAAGATTAAGGGGGTGTTTGGTAGAATAGTTTGAAAAATGTTGTTTGTAGTTTTTTTAAAAAAATGTGGATGAAAAAGTGTGTAAAAATATGCGTGATGTTGTTTAAAATGTAAAAATGTGAGTTTGAAATGGGTACCAAACAGGCCCTAAAGTACTGAACATAGAAAAATATGCAGTAATAATGCTGAAGTAGGGGACTTGATGAAAAAGAAAAACTCTTTTGCACTTGGGCTTTGAGTTCTGACATGCCACCATGAAAAAGAAAAAAAAAAAAAAAAAGAAATAATTCTTGTTTTTCCCGTAAGGCCATGTGCCTACTGTAATTGGACTTATCACCTTAAAAGATCATAATGGTGGCAGGTGATAAGGGAAAAAAAATGGTATCTATAGAAGCTTTAGGTGATTTGATTTAGATAATATATATTGTCATGTGTCTAGTTTTTGTCCTTATCTCAAAAGTGATGGCAGGTGGCAAAAAGTAAAGTGTGTGTGTGGGTATATATATATATATGTTTTGAATATGTGGATTTTTTGTGTGAGTTAATAATGAAGAAATTATTTGTTTCTTTTAGCAGTCTCTCTTTTGATCGGGTACTGTTATTAGTGCATGTTATTTATATATAATTATTCAATTAAATTAGTGGACCTTTAAAATTTAATTAAGTTTTTCATGTTAGTTGGTTTACAATATATTTAGATGTAGTGTTGTTAATTTAGTGCTTTTGTTTCTAACTTTTATAATAAGTTTATCTATCACAATTTAGCCAGGAATAATTGTTAATATTTATGTCATTTTTGAAGGGTGTAGATAAAATGCCGGTTGATAAATCTTGGATCAGTCTTTCTAGTAGGTCATGTGAGGAATATATAAATGGAGTAATATAATTTGTTGATTATGCATTTCAACGTGTCAAAGATGAAGATATGAAGATAAAATGTCCTTGTAATGATTGTAACAATAGATATAGAAGAACACGAGTTGAGGTTACAAGAGACCTCTTATGGAAAGGGATGAGGCGTGATTATACTAGATGGCATCTCCATGGAGAGGGAAATAGTGATGAGGATGAGGAAGGTAGTGATGAGGATGAGGATAATAGTAGTGATGATGAACAAAGTATTGATGATATCCATAATATGATACGGGATGCTTATTCTCATATGAGAGATGTTGAGGAAACAAGTGGGAGTGAATCGCAAGATCCAAATGAAGAAGCAAAGGAGTTTTATAGATTGGTTAAAGAGGCAGACCAACCACTTTATTTGGGATGTAAAAAGTATTCCAATTTGTCCTTTATTGTCAAATTAATGCACATAAAGTGCAAGAATTCATGGAGCAACAACTCATTCACAATTTTGCTGGAGCTATTGAATGATGCATTTCCAATGTGTAAAAAATTGCCCATATCCCACTATGGGGCAAAGAAGATTGTTAGTGATCTTGGTCTAAACTATGAAAAGATCGATGCATGCAAAAATGATTGTATGCTATATTACAAGGAGCATTCGGAAGCAGATAAGTGCTCAATTTGTCAAATCTCAAGATGGAAGTTAAATAGCAGAGGTGGTAAAAGGGATGCTAAAAAAGTCCCATGGAAGGTATTGCGATATTTTCCTCTTAAGCCGAGGCTACAAAGATTATTTATGTCATCAAAAACAGCGCCAGACATGAGATGGCACCATGAGAATCGTTCTAATGATGGTGTACTAAGGCATCCCGCAGACGCTGAGGCTTGGAAATCATTTGATCGAACACACGAGTCCTTTTCCTTAGATCCTCGCAATGTAAGGCTTGGGTTAGCTACCGATGGCTTTAATCCTTTTGAAAACATGAGTGTTAGCTATAGTTGTTGGCCTGTTGTCGTATTCCCTTACAACATTCCCCCTTGGATGTGTATGAAAGAGCCTTACCTATTCATGTCTCTACTTATTCCGGGCCAAAAGGGTCCTGGCAATGATATCGATGTATTTTTAAGGCCATTAATTGATGAGTTAAAAGAATTATGGGAAAAGGGTGCTGAAACCTATGATGCTTCACCATGTTAAAGTTTATACTTT
Organism: Castanea sativa; assembly: GCF_040712315.1. Taxonomy (NCBI): domain Eukaryota; kingdom Viridiplantae; phylum Streptophyta; class Magnoliopsida; order Fagales; family Fagaceae; genus Castanea; species Castanea sativa. Next base: position 3,516,104 of record NC_134024.1, on the reverse strand, counting down.
ATGCCTTCTAAGTCTATACTCAAAAACACAAAGAAGTCAATGTGTTCAAACTGGGAAACTTCCAGGTTCGTGGCATGAAATTACATGCACAATTGCAGATAAAAGTATAAATCTGTTACTTGGTTTAGTCTTTTATCTATAACCCTATGATTGTTTTACAGGGAAGAAGCATACATTCTTCTTTCATCTCTAATGGCTTTACTTTGATCCTCTGCTCCGTTTCCTTATCAGCGCAAGGTATCTGATCAGGAGAAACAGAAGAGATAGAGATCTAAATTGGTAACCAATAGTTTTTTTATTTTTAAGTATTTGGCCTATTCCTTGATAAGTTGATATGTAGTGTGTTTGTTTCTTAACTAGTTTCCAAAGATCTTTCATACAGAATCTTTGGTTTCTTTTCTTTTGTCATATTGGAGGTTTGAGTTAGTTTGCAAAGCAAAGCTATTATGAGAAACTGAATTTGTGATTAAAATGAAGAATCTATCATTTGATTGAAGTAATCTGTACATATATATACTCAAAGACCCAAAACAGAGCCTGTAACTAACTTAGCAAACTTCTGCACGTGTGAACACACGCTAACAAACACACGTGAGCCACTAACCTACCTTTAGTTATATACAAAAACCACAAGTAGTTTACAGACCAGTTCTAACTATGCTACATCTCTATTCTGTCGTTTAGATGTATCTGTGCATTTCTTGATTTTCTTCGACTGTGAACTACTAGATTCAGCTACTAAACAATCTTTTTTTGTGTGTGTGTGTTTGTGTTTCTCAAAAAGAAAAAAAAAATACTAAGCAATCATTCAACTCTTCAATCTTCATATTTGTTGCTCTGGTACTTGCTTTGGTACCATCAGAGTGTCTTGCTTGTTCTGATACATGCTGGTGCTGCCCTGGTGCACTATCTGCTGCACTATGTTGCAGCTTGAGCTGCACTAGTGTGGCAGTTGATGCACCTATTGCAGAACTGGTTTCAACATCATGCCTTTGACAGCTATGGCATCATTGGTAGGAGGGGCTGCTCTGGGGGGAGTGTTTGGAGAGGTATTTAATGTGTTGCATGACACAGTTAAGAGTATTGGAAGCAATGCCCTTAAGTTCGAGCCAAATCTTAAAAAACTCAAATTCAATCTAGATCTTATAGATCCAGTGGTTAAAGAGATAACACGATTAAACGAAATACTTGATCACCGAGAAGAGGAAACAAATAGCTTGATCGAATATATGAGGAAGGCCACGGAGCTCATTGGCAAGTTGGACAACCAAGAGTTGGACTACCCTTCACAAGCCTCTTTCGGGATAGAACTTGCAGAGTTGAATGAGTCCATTGTGACATTCTTTCAGCTTCATATCCCAGCTCTGAACAGAAGGGATATATTGCAGATTTTGGAGAAGCAGAATTTTCTTTGCAAGCGAATGGAGTCGCTAGCGATTAAAAGTGGGGCAACGTGTGTGGTTCCTCCACCCCCGGAATTTACTGTCGGGATGGATCTGCCTTTGATGGTGTTGAAGACGCAGCTGCTGAATGAGAAGAGGCAGCAGATTCTACTGACTGCCCCTGGAGGATGCGGAAAGACCACACTGGTGAAAATGCTTGGTCATGACCAGAAAATTAAAGGTATTTGATTTCTCTCTTCTTTTTTGTGTATGTAATATTTTAATGCATAATTGGAATGTGTTTGCGTATTCTTAAAGTTATTTATTGTGCTAGTATGTGGATCTTAGTAAACTGTTAGGTACTACCTAAAACAAAATACGTATAGAAGTTTGTTAAAATACTATATAAACAAGAGTGCTACACATTTTTTTTATTTTTTTTAAATCAGATGAGAAAGAAGTACAATGCTGTGTTATGTTTTTATACATCAAGAACAGGACTACGAAACTTATTAACAGAAAAAATATCCTAACTGATTCTATTAGCCATTGTATTGTATTAACCAAAATAATTGACTCCACTAGTGAATCTGAGACTCAATTTGTCTTGGTCTGCTGGTGGTTTAATGAGCATATGACACACTCATGCATTACGACTAGCAGTAAAATACTCAATAATCTTAAGGTACAATCGTTTATATCACAACTAGCAAACTCAAGCCTTCTTCGAATCAACTAATTTATTAGTTGAATTCTTAACAAAGTTTATTGTTGAATCTGAAATTGAACTATTGCTTGAAATTTATAAGCATTAGTTGCGGGTCCAACGCGTTGCACGTGATAACATTTTTAAGATGGTCTCATTATTTTTTTATTTTCAATTTTTACTAATTTAATAAATTGTAATGTAATTCATAATCATATTTTCCTTTATTATAGGAAGTAATATATATACACACACACACACATAATTTCTGTTGTATCAAAATCAAAGCAATACATTTTCCCTCAAGAATTCAAAGATAATTTAGTGAAGTATTAATTTTTTAATAAATTTTTTTTAATATTTTGTATATCATTAAAAAGTATTTATAATTTGGAAAATATTCTTTTAGTTTAAACAAACTTTTTCAAACCCAATTTTTTCTACCATACAATCAAAAACACCAAGAAACGTAAAAAATTAATAAAACTTAACAAAACTATAATTCAAAAATAAAAAACTAAGAAAAAAAGAAAGGGAAAAATGATTGTAACTCTTTCCTTTTAAAAAAACCAAGGGTACAATTCCAAAGGGGAAAAAAGTAGATAAGGTTTTTTTGAAAAAGAAGAAGTATTGTGTTAATTTTGTCATAATCTAATGTTACATCTAATCTAATAACATGTGAAAAATGAATAGATAAATAAATAATTTGAAGCACAAAATTGAATTTGTTTTCTTAAAAATCTCAAAGAATACACTAATAAGATAAGATAAATGAAGAACATTATAAAATATTCATAAATGCTTAAAGCAATTGCTCAAGCATCTAAGAACATCATATAAAAAAGCATAACAATCCATTACTAATTTTTTAAATAAAATATTTACAAACAGAGAAAATAAACTACACAAAGATTATTGTTTTCAAATACACTAATTGTTCTTAATTAGCTCGTCCAAACTATTTTGTTTTTTTTCAAATAAATTAAAACCTGAAAACAACACAAAATTGGACATATTATAATATGATTTTCCTCAAATAAGATCAACAACAAGCACCATTCATTAAAAGTATTTAGTGTTGTAAAGAAAATGATAAAAAAAATACTTGTATCAAGGAACACATGAATTAGTTAATAATATTCATCAATCTAAGGTAAAGATGCAAGAAAATAAAAAATTTCAACAATTTTTTTTTTTTAAAGTTGAGAGAGGAATATATATAGACAACATTTTTGTTTTGATTTTCTACTTATTTATTACTTAGTTATAACATCAAAATTAAAGTATATGAATATGTAAAGTTTAAACCGCCTAAAATGAATTTGTAAAGCAAATATTATTTTATATTTAATATTGTAAAAAAAAATTAGAGGTAAAAATATGTATGAAAAAGACTAATGGTGTGGTCAATGATGTAGCGGATAAGGTGACTTAATAGGAATGTAGCAACAATAAATATTACACTTCAGCTTTTATATACGAGTAATTGGAATAAATGGGATTGCAATGCATTCACACATGAAGATTTGAATTTCTGCAAGTGAAATTAAACTACGATTCATAAAAATTAAAAATAAAAATAAAGGTGAAATTAAACTACAGTTTGAAACAAATTAATGTCTCATTAGGTGAGATATGATACGCCTTTGCTAATTATGATCATTATTTTGTGTTAAGTGTTAAGCCTCTTGACAGTCATGAAGCACTGTTCTTGGAACATTTCATCCTCTGCATTTATTGCCTTAGAAGCGTAGTAACAAAGAAAATGTAACATACACACACCTCGTAATCTTTGCTGCGATTAAAATTGTGTAATAATTCACTCCATCTGCCCGCCATTATTATCCATGTTTTCAGTTTACAATGTTATAAGAAATGAAATGCGCCTCAATGGCAACTTTCTAACTGAATTGTTTTTGGGTAGGAAAATTTAAGGACAATATTTATTTTGTCCCCGTTTCTAAAAATTTCGACCTGAAGGCCATTGCGCAAAGACTATATCAATATATAAGTCATCAGGTGCCCGAGTTCCAAAGTGATGAAGATGCAATCAACCAGCTACGGGAAGGACTGACCAAAATTGGATCAAATCCTATATTATTGATCTTGGATGATGTTTGGTCTGGATCAGAATTCCGTCTTAAGAAATTTATGTTTGACATTCCAAATTACAACATTCTGGTGACCTCAAGAACTGCACTTCCAGGATTTAGCTATACATATTACTTAAATCCGTTAAATGATGACTATGCAACGATGCTGCTTCATCACTCAGCATCTCTGCAACATGAGAGTCCTAACATTCCAGTTGAAGCCATCAACAAGGTGCTTTGTCAATCTTTCATAAATATTCGGATGAAAAGTGCTTAATTTTATTTATACTTTTCACCATTGGTTAAGGTATGTATATGCATATGAATGAAGAAATATACTATCTGGTTTTGGTCTTTGATGAGTACATGATACCGTATGTACCCTATTCCCAACCAAAAATAAAAAATAAAACATGTCTTTGCCAAAATCATGCTTTCATACTTATACATACATTTGAGCTTGCTTGTTTTGTTTTGAACCAATTGTTCCCAAAACTTGAGTGCAAAAGGAGAAAAATAAGAAGGTCCTACTAGCCTTGTTTCATATTTCCAAACAATTCATGTGGTTTGAGTTACAATAGCATTGGCCAATATTGCCCCTGTAGCCTCTAAACTATGACTGATTTTATTTGGTTCCTTAAATTGCAGATAGTGAGAGGCTGTGGCGGGTTCCCACTGGCGCTCGAAGTGATTGGTAGATTACTCAATGAGAACCCCGTTGAGGCCTGGTGCAGTATAGCTGAGAATTGGTCTAATAGTCATTATATTTTCAATTCTAATTCTGATTTGCTTGATTGTCTTCGAAAAAGCCTAGAAATTTCAGATCATGATGTCATCTTCAAAGAATGTTTCATGGATCTAGGTTCATTTCCTCAAGGCCAATGGATCCCTGTGGCTGCCCTTATTGATATGTGGGTAGAATTACATAAACTAGATGAAGTTGGCAACGATGCCATTTACAAGTTACATAAAATCTCCACCCGGAATCTGGCTAATCTTGTGAGGAAAAGGTATACTGACTCTTTATTTCTATGGTCTGATATTCTTGTAGCCTCTTTCTTCATGTAACCATTGCTAGTTGCTAGATATAATTAGTAATAACTCTGTACACAGCCTTAGGCACAAATTATTGTAATGTCCTATAAGTTATAGCTTAACTTCTTATGACAATAACATTTTATCATAGATTATTAGAGATATACTTTTTACATTTGAAAAGAAATTTTTAATTTTTTATGAACCATTTAAAGAAATAATTTGAACCTTTTCCAACTTATAATTTTTGCCCAATCACCAGGAAAGATGCAGGTAAGATCAACAAATATTACAATGAAGACTATGTCACACAACATGATCTTCTTAGAGAGCTAGCTATATTTGAAAGCTGCCAGGGGCCAGAAAGACAAAGGCAAAGATTGATTATGGACATAAGTGGAAACACTCTACCAAGTTGGTGCACAGAACAGGATCAGCAACCCATCGATGCCCGCTTGTTATCAATCTCAACTGGTTTGTTCATGTTTCCCTCTATCACACATGCATAAACACGCAAGCACACATACATGTTGAGTGCCCTCTCACATCGTATATAATACTTTTTGCAGATGAATCGTTCTCATCACCTCGATGCAACATTCAAGCACCCAAAGTTGAGGTTCTAGTTCTGAACTTCCAAACAAAGAATTACAGTTACAGCTTACCTGAGTTTGTGGATACAATGGATAATCTCAAGGTTTTGATCATCACTAATTATGGTTTCTTTCCTACTGAATTAAGAAATTTTCAACAACTCAATTCTCTACCCGATTTAAAGACAATCAGATTGGAGAAGGTTTCAATCCCTTCCCTTTTCAAGGCCCCTGTATTGTTGAAGAGTTTGAAGAAAATATCCTTGTTCATGTGTAATATTGGTCAGGCTTTTGGGAATTGTGCTATCAAAGTTTCAGATGCATTGCCAAATCTAATGGAGATAAACATTGACTATTGTAATGATCTTGTGGAATTGCCTGCGGTGTTGTGTGATGTTATCCTCTTGAAAACACTCATTATCACCAATTGTCATCAACTGTCTACACTTCCCAATGAGGTTGGAAAGCTAGTGAATTTAGAAGTGCTCAGGCTTAGGTCCTGTACTGATTTATCTGAGTTGCCAGAATCTATCACAGGCCTTAAAAACTTAAGACTTCTCGACATATCTGATTGCCTAAGCATTAGACACTTGCCAAAAGAGATTGGTGAGTTATGTAAATTAGAGGAGATCCACATGAAAGGGTGCTTGAGCTTGCGTAATGAGTTGCCACCATCAACTACAAATCTTGAGCAATTGAAGCTTGTGATATGTGATGAAGAGAGGGCTAAGTTTTGGGAGCCCATCAAGGAAGTTCTTACCAATCTAGAGGTCAAGGTTGCTGAAAAAGATATCAACTTGACTTGGCTTCTCAAACCATGATTTCTGAGAACTGTTTCTTTTTGGAAACTTTTGTAGGCTTTGTCAACTTATTATCATTATCTTCTACTCTTTGTTTCTTTTTCTTTACATTTCGGTCAGATTGAACGCATGAAAAAATATGTATCAGTAGAAAATATGATTGATTTAAATCCTAGAATTATGTAGATTTTTGTGTTTCCTTAATTTTATGATTTTATTTTTTGGGAACAAAATATTGGTTTCATATCTAAAGTTTGTTTGAAATCAGACAAACATGATAGAAAATCAACAGAAAGTAAAATTGTTTTTAATAATTTAAGGACCATACAAAAACTAAAAGTTTATAAGAACCAAAATTCAAATTCCATGCAAACTTTAATAATGAGACAAACGCCGTTACTTTGTGCTGGTCTTAAATTTTTTATTCTTTGACCGCCCGTTGGTTTTTTCTTGGTAAAGAACAAGAAGCTCTTTTCTATACTATTTTCTGCCTAATCTGAATTTGGACAGCCATTCGTCTAAGTTCATATCATTCAAAAACAGATGATCTATCCACATCATTGGAGTCCACTGTATATACATAATAATGAGGGTTTTTTTTTTTTTTTGTCGTTCTCATAAGTTATAATGAGTTGCCTTTCGTGATACAAATGGAAGAGAGTGTTAATGGACTTCCTCAATAAAAATAAAAATAAAAATCAGTTGAGTAAAAATAAAATGCTTGGTTCTCAATTTGTCAATTGGTTCATCACTTGCAAATGGGTGAACTAGTTAAGAAAAAGAAAATATATTTATGTACCATAAGATGACACTCTCAAGCATGTGAAATCAAATATAGATTTCACATAGAAATTTGAGTATTCCATAGAAATTTTCAAATTGAAAAGGCAAGTGTGGTCTTCTAAAACCACAATTACCCGATCCAATGCAGGGAATCCAATGAAAAAAAATGCCAAAACTAAAATAATAATAAATTAATTAACAAGTGAGAACTACATTTTTTTTTTTGTTGTTGATAGGAGTGAGAACTACATTTAGTAAGCCTAACATTGCCAAAGTGCTCAAAACAAAGAGACATAGAACACAAACTTGACTCAAAAAAATAGAGGACCGCCAATAAAATAGATAAAATAAACTAAAGTATTAAGCTTAAAGGTAGTAAGTTAAAAAATAATGATTCCAACCCATCCACCAACAATCACTAATTATAAATTTATAAGTTATCATTATGATATTAATTAATGGTGTCTGTGTGTATTAGTCATTTAAAAATGTCTTGGAAATATTCTCTCTTTATTCGATTGGTATTTTATAGATTTAGGGATTTTTTTATAAAAATATTTAATAGATCTAAGATTCATCGATCAGATTTGATAAATAATGATTTTTAAAGTGATGTTTTGGTTGATTGAGCTAATTTTTGTTGTTGTATAGGCTAGATGTTTTGTTGTTATTTGAACTAATTATGTTGTTTTTGTCGTTATTACTGTTGTTTTCTTATTATTTAAAGGGGAAAAAAATTATATTACAAGGGCAAAAATTAAATTTCTTTGGCCAAATTCTAAAAATCTCATAAGACATATGTCCCAAAAATTGCTTTTTTTTAAGTAGAACAATTAATGATATGACAAATTTAATAATATTTTCATAATTTTTGAGGTCATAAATTATGAGCAATATATTATAAAAATATTTTTTCTTTAAATAATAAATAAAATTAGTAGTAATCTCATATAAAAATAATATACTAAAATCTAAACAAAATCTATATTCTCAAAAAATTTATTTTAAAAAATTATGAAATTGGGCAATGGTCCACATTGGTGGCCAAATTTTTTTCGAGGCCCTCAATGTATGGTGTAGACCCATCCATAGCCACGTATTTCCAAACGTCACAGCAGACGTAAGGCACTGTGAAAAAAGTTCTGAATACCATTTTTAAGGCCAACATCATTGTCCAATCGGAACCATCCTGCTAGCTTAGTGGAGACTTGATTTTTTGGACACAAATCTTTAACGCTTTTTTCATTTCTATAAATACCCATTTGTGTAACAAGCATTTCATCCCCACTTTTGTCTGAAATCAGGAACAGAAGTAAAGTAACTAGATTTCAACAAGAAAGAATAGAATAGAATAGAATCGTTGAAAATGGCTGCAGAAGCTCCCACCATTCCTCTTCTTACTCCTTACAAACTGGGCAAGTTCAACCTTTCCCATAGGTATGCCAATACACCTTGCAAAGTACTTTCTTTTTTTGTTTTTGTTGTTTAATATGATCTGAATTGTTAATGTGTGTGATGGGTTTTGATTTTTTATTGTCTTTTTTTTTTTTTTTTTATATGAAATCATGTTTTGGGATTTTTTTTGTTTTGACTTTGGTTTTGCCTAAAAAAAGGTTTTTGAGAGTCTGTGACATATCCCAGTTGGGATAATGAATTGTTTTGCTTACAAAGGCTTCAACTTTCAAGAAATCGTAGTTGATTGTTTATATATGTCGTTTTCATTATGTAACACTCTTGCCCTTTTGAGCATTTTCTTGTCAGTTCACATCTCAACATTTATCTGCTAAAAGTGTGAGACTTTGCGAATTTTGCTAATGTTAAGATTGATGAATTTTGTTGGAACTGCATTAGCTGTCTTGCTGAGCTACTCATATCATGAGTTGTTAGTGATTATTTTTTTACTTGATCTCAAAAGGACAATCAAGCTGTCATTTGGTTTATCTGAATTTTGTAAATAATCTCTGTTGTGTAAATTGGTTTTAGATTTGCAGATTAAGGTATCTGATCACCTTGGATGTCAGGATTCTTTGTGATTTCTGAACCTCTAAGTAATGTATTTGTAGCTTCATCATGAGAGATTGAGAATGCTTAATTTTATTTACAGTTGCTTTGAATATATAAGATATCAATCTATAGTTATAGAACCATTTCTCAACAATTTTGGTCTGACTCTTTTGGGGCTGAGGGGGGGGGGGGGGGGGGATGAAATCTGCCTATTTATCAGTGTTATGTTGATCCTATGACCACATTCTGTATGATGAATTGCAATCCAGTTTGGCACCCTCATCTATATCCTGCCATAGTACCAAAGTCATTCTTCAAATGCTGTATGTTATCATTTGATGATCTTGAACCTACATGTGATTAACAGAACTAATTCACCCTATTCTGTGCATAAAAATTCATCAAATTAATTGTTCCAAGTTTTTACTTTTTCATCATTCATCCATAATATCCCCCCTCCATTTACATGCTTCATTTTGTTTCTTACTTGTCTTTTCTGTTATTTTCTTAAAGTAAAACGTGGCCATGCATGTAGTGCACAAGCCACTGGCCCCTCACCAGAAAATTTATAGTACTCATGGGATTGTACTCAAGGGTGTTTAAACTCAACAACTGGGAAGTCCAAACTTCCTTTTGGATCTGCCAAAATATGATTTTATACCTTAGAAAAGCAGTGACTGATTCTGTTGAAATAAGAAATATCTGAGGTCAATTGCTGCATTCAGTTTTGTCTGCTGGTACAGGGGTTGGACCTGGAGTGGAAGCGAATTGACCAATTTAACTTGTTGTGTACTAAGCCTAGGCTAGGTTTGGATACTATAAGAGTTTTTTTTTTTTTTGAGAAACAAACACACACACACACACACAAGGGAGAGGGAAAGGGGTTCTAATACAGAGTTGAAATGTCATAAGCAGTCACTTTTGAAGTCCATACTACACAAATATATACTTGCCTTCTTTCCAAAATGCTCTCATTAGAATTGTTAAGTTTTATGTTTGAAAACAGTCCTAAATTTAGTGCCACTCTTTTTTTTTTTCAAAAAAAAAAAAACTTAGTTCTCTTTGCTGCAGCTTATGATATAAACATAGGTTGAAAAGAGTGGTACGCGAATGAAAAACAACGCAGGCCCTGAACTTGAAACCAAGTAATTTCAAATTTCAAGTGCATGGCAAATTAGCCATGAATGATATAGAAATTGTCATGGTTGATGGACCTATAGGATCTTTGAGGTTCTCCTACCCCACTACAGTACTGCATTTTGCGAAATCTATGTTTAATAATTGACAATATGGTTGTACTTTAACAATGAACAAACTCCAAAGGAAAAAAAGGAAATTGTAGATCAAGTCAAACTTTCTTCGTCTTTGTCTTTGTCACTCTTTCTCATTTAGGTATTTATTTGTTTACTCACAAGGAAAAGCACTATATTATATGCAGAATTTTTCTGATTTTGCGTTTTTCTTCAGCTTCTAAGACCTTATTTAAAGGTTTATATTTTAGCAATCCACAGGTGAAGTTGTGAGGCTGTCCTTATCTCTGCCATAATCATTCAAAAATGAATTGTTTGATTTGGTTTCATTTGTTACTTGCCTTTTTTATTTTATTTTTTAGTATCTATTATAACATATAGAAAGGGGCTTAATCATATTATTCTTCCTGACTTTGCTACGGGAATTATATATTTGATTCTTATAAGGTACTACTTTCTTCAATTAGAAAGATTTCTTACTTGATTTACTCAATTTATCATTTAATTTGTATTTTCAGAGTTGTTTTGGCACCATTGACTAGACAGAGATCTTATGGCAATGTTCCTCAGCCACATGCTATCTTATATTATTCTCAGAGAACCTCCAAAGGTGGTCTACTGATAGCTGAAGCCACTGGAGTTTCTAACACTGCTCAAGGGTAATCAATTTCTTACCATGTTTCCCACTGAAATACAATCTCCATTTTGAGGGTTCCCTTCATTTTGAGGGTTCCCTTTCTTGCCTTGAAAATTTTTATGACTTCTTAGGTTTCTTTGCTATTGTAAAGGTATCCAGACACACCTGGTATATGGACAAAAGAGCAAGTTGAAGCCTGGAAACCCATCGTAGATGCTGTTCATGCCAAAGGTGGAGTTTTCTTTTGTCAAATTTGGCATGTGGGAAGGGTTTCAAATCAAGGTTTGTCTTTGACTGAGACCACCTTTATATCTTCTCTTCTAATATTGCTTGTTGACAATTGAACTTTTTTAATGGATGGAGAGAGTTGAATGTTTTGTAATATGCTAAATTACAAAGACTTTATGGCAAATGATTCATGAATTGAATAGATTTGTGTTTTCTATACCACATTGTGCTACTTAACTATTGATTTTTGTTGATCCCGAAGGAAGTATTGCATGTGAACCTATTTGGTAGAGAATCAAATTGGATGGAAGTTTTCATTGACTGCTGAAATAACTATGCATTGGTGTTATAGAATGCTATTCCTACATAATAAGTGTCACATTTGAAAAAGAAACATACTTTCTGAGGAAGATCATTAATTGGCTTGACTCTCATTTTAGAGAAAGTAAAATTAGCAAAAGTGATGATCATTATTGGATTGAGGGAGTATGGGAAATTTATGCAACAACATAATTTGAAAAATTATTGATTTATCAATGTAGTGGTGTTATTTTTTGCAGTATCTTCTCTACTAAAAATGGATTTTTTATTTCAAGGGGCCTTTTATGATGTTCATTGCATCAATGGATATGGCATCTTCTATTATAAGTCTGATATGTTAACATCATTATTTTTTTAGCATCTAATATATATGAAGAAGGTGACACCCTCTGCTTTAACAAAATCGAATCACTGTGGTTGGTTGGACAAAAAGCTAATGATGTTGCCATTTCAATAGAAAAAGTCCATAGTGGGTGGTTGCATGCCACTTTTTCAAAAGCATGGTTCTTTCAGTTGGTTGGTCTTTCAAAATCTTTGTAGTTTTGTTTTAGATATGCTGACACCACTTGCTCTAAATCAGTTGTCAAAATCATTATTAAGTCCTATATCTATGGTAGTCACAGACATTCAACCACCACTTTTTGGCATGTTAGACCGCCCTAAGATCATGAGCTTTCTTTTTCTTTTTCTTTTTTTAATGGAATAAGATCTTGAAATTTCCTTTTTTGGAGTGGAATATTTATACAATAATGTGAAACACATAATGGAGCTTTTATGCCTTCATGATCCAAAAGAAGTATTAACTTTGTCTCTCCTTTTTTTGTGGTTTTCAAATCAATGAAGGTCTTATCAATAACTTCTTTAGATATATATTTTTTAAATAACATTTAAATCCTTGTGAAGAAACATCTTTTTCTAAGTAATTTAATGGATCATAACTCTCATTTTCTAATTCTTTAAGTGGTGATGGATGATTTCTTTTTAAACTCATGTAATTTATTTGAATATTTATTTTTCTTTCATATTGTTGTCTACAGGTTTTCAACCAAATGGTCAAGCTCCAATTTCTTCCACTGACAGGCCTTTGACCCCTCAAATTCGAGCTAATGGAATTGACGTTGCAGAATTCACTCCTCCAAGGCGGCTAAGTATAGAGGAAATTCCTCAAATTGTCAATGATTTTAGACTTGCTGCAAGGAATGCTATTGAAGCTGGTAAGTTCTTTTCATGTGTTTATATAAGATAAAAGATATTTGGTTGGTCAAATGTACAAGGGAGTGAAGGAATGTACTTTGTATTTGATGAAAGAAAACTGAAAGAACATTGGGGCTCATGGTTTACCTTTGTTATTACATGGCCTTTCATTAAAATGTTATTATTTGTCTTATATACAGGCTTTGATGGAGTAGAGATCCATGGGGCTCATGGTTACCTAATTGACCAATTTATGAAGGATCAAGTGAATGATAGAACGGATCAATATGGTGGATCCCTCGAAAATCGTTGCCGGTTTGCTTTGGAAATAGTTGAAGCTGTTACTAATGAGATAGGGGCAGACAGGGTTGGAATAAGGCTTTCTCCTTTTGCAGACTATATGGAATCTGGAGACTCAGATCCAAAAGCTTTGGGCCTTTACATGGCTGAATCCTTAAACAAATATGGTATTCTTTACTGCCACATGGTTGAGCCAAGAATGAAGACAGTTGGAGAAAAATTTGACTGTCCCCATAGTCTAGTGCCAATGAGAAAGGCTTTTAAGGGTAACTTTTTTGTTGCTGGGGGTTATGACAGGGAAGATGGGAACAAAGCTATTGCTGAAAACCGTGCAGATCTTGTTGTTTATGGTCGTCTGTTTTTAGCCAATCCAGATTTGCCTAAGAGATTTAAGCTCAATGCTCCTCTCAACAAGTACAATAGAGACACATTCTACATCTCTGACCCTGTCCTTGGATACACTGATTATCCTTTCCTTGAAGACAATGCTTAGGTTTTCAAGGAGAAGAGTGAAAATAAATTGTCCAAAATCATTGCCCTACGTAATTTCTTTCTTCTTTTTAGTCTCCTCATTGTACTGAACAAGTGCAACAAAAAGATTGGATAGATCTAAATAATTTTGAAGTGGTTATTCTCTTCTAGTGATAATATTGTTGGTGCTGATCTACTTCAGAGCCAGATTAATCATGATTTTGAAGCATAATTTGACTATTACAAGCAATGATTCTTTACTTAGACAACTATGCGTATAGGATTTTGCCTTCAGCTTTAGCTACAATCTCCTTTACTTTTTGGCAAACATAAGGTCTGCATTGAAGCATTATAAATGGCTACTCAATTAATTGTGATATTATTCATATTTAGGGCACGTAGGCTTATTTTCTCACTTCCATTCATAATAAAGTGACAAAATTTTAAGCTAGCTGTCAACCTAATCTTTCTAAGCTTGAGACCAATTGTGTACAAAATATGTGACATTAAGCACAAACACACGTGGAGTTTACAATTGGAAATATACACATACACATGATTTGCAAACAGCATTTCATCAGCTTCTTGGCAACCAAGAGGAGTCTAAGAAAAGCTATTTATGATTGACAATTGGCATCATAAGGTTGGCTCCAATGTTTATAGTTGAAAAGCAAAGAGCCAAAGGCCTTGTAGTTGGATTGACACATTTCTATGCACATATTGCTTGGAGGATTGAGGGAAAAGAGTTAAAGCTGCGGAAATAGCAGCATATTGTAATTATCTATAAATAAAAATTTTTTAAAAAAGCAAAGAAAGTCAGGAGGATTATCTCTGAATTGAAGAGAACATATACATAACACATATCAAGGGTATGTGTGTTGAATCTATTGCTGACATGATAACGTGGTTTACGTAGAACTGTAATGGGTTCTACTTACTCTATTTACTTATTCTTTACTAAATGAAAAGGTGAATATACTGTGCAAAGATCGATCAAAGCTAACACCAGAGCTAGCAACATCTTCAGGAACCAATATATCAAAATCACTGACAGACCATTCTGCAGCCATCCCTGTGCTACTAACATATATCTCTGTACCAACATTAATTAAAGACCATACATGCCTTGCTGGTTCAGTTCCTGGATCCTAGTCAATAGCAATTTGTTTCCCATTGATGCCCTATAACTATATTGTCCATCTGGAAGCAGAGGGACAAACTCAACAGCACTAATCAAGTTCAAGTAGACTAAACTAAGTTCTCTAATGTGAATTGAGGAAGCAATTGCTCTGAATTGTAATGGGTTCAGGTAATTTAGGCTGCTCGGAGTAGGTATAGATAAATGATAAATCCAAAGCAAACCTATAATATTTTTCATTTGTATCCAATCTGAATATTGAAAGCTACATAGAGTTATTTGTAGCATCTCAAGGATGAGTATGGGAGAAAGGACAGACATACGGATGACAAGTTTGCACAGTAGTGCAGAAATTAAGAAAACGTAAGAGAATATCAGATAGGAGATAGAAGCAAAATTGAAAATTCTTCAAGTCTCACGAGGCCTCTAGGGAGTCTCACCTCAAAGATAACATATAGAAACTTACCGTTAGCAGTAAGGACTTTTAATTAGTTGAATTTTCTATGCATAGAAGTAGATAATAAAATTTTGAACTCTCCTAGATGCATAGCACAGAAACATCCATTTACTATGAACATGAACTTAGCATTTAGCGAAATTTTATGTGTCCACATTCACATATCATTCCTTTGTGTGTGTGTGTGTGTGTGTGTTTGATTTCAACTAGGATTCCATAAATAAATAAATAAATTGATAATGGCTAAGTTACTAAATATGGATTTGAGTTTGTCCATAGAAATTTTCAAATTGAGAAGGCAAGTTTGGTCTTCTAAAGCCACAATTACTCTATCCAATATGGGGAATTAGATGGGAAAAATGCCAAACTACAATAATAACAAACAAATAAATAAACAAGTGAGGAATTATATTTAGTAAGCCTAACAATACCAAAGTGCTCAAAACACAGAGACATAGATCACAAACTTGACTCACAAAAATAGTGGACCGCCCAATAAATAGATAAAATAAACTAAAGTATTAAGATAGTAAGTTAAAAATAATATTCCAACCCATCCACCAACAATCAATAATTATGAATTTATAAGTTATCATTATGATATTAATTAATTGTGTCTATGTGTATTAATCATTTGACAATGTCTAGGAAATATTCTCTCTTTATTTGATTGGTATTTGTATAAATTTAGGGATTTTTTTTATAAAAATAATTAATAGATCCAAAATTTATTGATCAGATTTGATAAATAATGGTTTTTAAAGTGATGTTCCGGTTGATTGAAAAAAATTTTGCTGTTGTATGGACTAGATATTTTGTTCTTAATTGAACTAATTAAGTTGTTCTTGTTTAAAGGGGAATAAAATTAAATTACGAAGGCTAAAAATAGTTTTCTTTCGCCTAAATTCTAGGAATCTCATACAACATATATACTCTTAATTTTGAAAAAAAAAATCTAGAGGGGCCATGGCCCCCTGGGGTGGCTCTGTTCCTCCCTTCCAAAAATAAAATTTTTTTTCCTCAAAAAAGTTTGCAAATTCCAATTTTCGTTCAAAATAAAAAATATATAGTTCATATTAAGAAAACTATTTATAATACATACTAATTACTGCCCTAAGAAGCTATAAAAAAAATTGTGAACTATTTTATGTCTCAAAGATTGCTCGTTTTTAAGTAAAACAATTGATGACATGACAAATTTAACAACATTTTCATAATAAAATTATGAGTAATATATGATAAAAATGATTTTTTTTCTTTAAATAAAAAATAAAATTAGTGGTGATATGATGTAGAAAAAAAAAACTAAAATCTAAAACACAATCTGTATTCTCAAAATTTTATTTTTTGAAAAAATTATGAAATTTATTGCGGACATAAAGTGGTGCTATTCATAGAAGCAGAACGCATGGTTAATCGGGCCATGGTCCACATTGGTGGCCAAACTTTTTTTGAGGGTTCAATGTACAGTATTTCCAAACGTCAGCACAAACATCATTATGAACACCATTTTAAAGCAAACGTCATTGTCCAATTGGAACCATCCTGCTAGCTTATAGGAGACTTTGTTTTGTTTTTTTTTTTTGGACACAAATCTATAATACCCATTTGTGTAACAAGCATTTCATTCCCACTTTTGTCTGAAATCAGGAACAGAAGCAAAGCAATAGCATTTAACAGGGAAGAGTAGAATAGAATCATTGAAAATGGCTGCTGAAGCTCCCACCATTCCTCTTCTTACTCCTTACAAATTGGGCAAGTTCAACCTTTCCCATAGGTATACCAATACACCTTGCAAAATTCTTTCTTTTTTCTTTTTGTTTTTGTTTTTGTTGTTTAGTATGACGTGAATTGTTAATATGTGTGAAGGGTTTTGAATTTTTATTTTTATTTTTTTGTCTTTTTTGATGAAATGATTTTATATGTTTTTTTTTTGTTTAACTTTGGTTTTGCCTTAAAAAAAAAAAAAGTATTTGTGATTGTGACATATCCCGTTGGGATAATGAACTGTTTTGTTTACAAAGGTTTAGGCCCGTTTGGCACATGTGTTTAAAAACTGAAAATTATTGTTTGAAAATATTTATGAAAATATGTGTGGGTGAAAAAGTGTGTAAAATGTTGTTTAAAAACTGAAAATAACCTTCAGAAATCGTAGCTTATTATTTAGAGCACTAAGCATTAGCATTTTCTACAAAAATATCTTATTTTACCATCTTAAAAGTTATTTTATCTATTAGAGCATCTCCATCCGAAAATTGTATCCTATCCTATTTTACCATCTCAAAAGCTACTTTATCAATTATACTATACCATTTTACAATACAATCAACATCTCAACTTTTATTTTCCCATTCTACTCATTAAAATAATATATATTACCTACTAAAATAATATAATATATTCCAATACAACTCTATCTTTTTTTTCTCCTCGACCTCTCTTCCACTTTATCAATTAAAATATATTATAATTTTTTTGGCAATTGTAAGATTTTACAAGTCCGGCAGTTGGGCTCTTTTTGTGCCTTTATGCTAGATTTTCTCTACATATACCATTTACAATTGCCAATGAGAATACTCTTATATCATATTATTTTACAACACACCTAACATCTTAATTTTTATATTCCTACACAACACATTAAGATAATATATTACATAATAAAATATATAACCCGAAACAATAAAAAACAGTATTTTAATTTTATGGTGAGTCAGGGAGAGAGAGAAAGAGGAGATGTTTTTGAGGTGAATGAATAAAAAATATTATTTTAATTTTGCAAGTGAGCTACAATACAATTCTAAATTTAGGATGGTATTGTTGCACAATTGCAAATTTTTTTTACAATTGCAAAACCATGTAATGGGCTATTATTGTGCTTTGATGCTAAAATACATCATATGATAGCATATGCAAGATCGGGTACTGATACTCCAAAATTTTGGCATTTGGCATACTAAACACCAAAAACCCTTTCACATAAGATGTTTTAAATGCTAAAAAATTTAGGATTGATGTACCGTACAATTGCATATTTGGAAATGTAGGGCATAAAATTTTATACGTGCTAAACATATTTTGGTTTTTTTTATTCCAATTTCTCTCTCCCATGTCACATCCCGAGTCCTCTCTCCCTTTCTTTCTCTCTACCTCTCTCTTTGTCACATGGGGCCACAATAAAATATATTTGTTTTGTTAATTTTTTTAAATATAGATAAGGTTTGTTTTAAATCATTTTAATGTGATGTAATCTTAAAATAAAAGATGCGATGTAGAGTGTATTGTAAAATGGTATGTTAAAAATAGATAAAATAACTTTTTGACGTGTCAAATGCTAAAATTTTGAGAAAAACTGATGCTGGTACTAACACTCTTACCCTTTTGCTTAAAAAAAAAAAAAAACTATAGCCATTTTCAGCATTTTCTTGTCAGTTCACATCTGTGTTTGTTTTGTGTTTAACCAAGAAATGACAAATTTTTTCAAGAATTCTCTACATTAATCTACCAAAAGTGTGAGACTTTTCTAATTTTTGATAATGTTAAGATTGATGAATTTTGTTGGAACTGCATTAACTGTCACGCTGAGCTCTACTCACTTCATGAGTTGTTCATGATGATTTTTTCCTTTGATCTCAAAAGGACAATAGATCTGGCATTTGGTTTATCTAGATTTTGTGAATCATCTCTATTCTGTAAATTGGTTTTAGATTTGCAAATTAAGGTATCTGATCACCTTGGTTGTTAGGATTCTTTGTGTTTTCAGAACCTCTAAGTAATGTATCTGTAGCTTCATCATGAGCGGCTGACATTTATTTACAGTTTCTTTGATTATATAAGATATCAATCTATAGTTATGAAATCATTTCTCAACAATTTTGGTCTGAATTTTTTGGGCTAGGGAGGGGAGATGAGACCCTTCAGTTCATCAGTGTTATGTTATGTTGATACCTATGACTACACATTCTGTATGATGAAAAGCAATCCAGTTTGGCTCCCTCTTCTATATCATGCCATAGTACCCAAGTCATTCTTCAAATGCTGTATGATCTTGAACCTACATGTGATAACAGAACTAATTCACCCTACTCTGTGCGTAAAAATTCATCAAATTAATTCTTCCAAGTTTTTACATGCTTCATTATGTTTCTTACTTATCTTTTTTGGTATTTTCTTAAAGTAAAACGTGGCCATGCATGTTTCTTAAAGTAAATTAGCTATGAATGATACAGAAATTGTCATAGTTGAAGGACCTGCAGTATCTTTGAGGTTCTCCTACCCCACTCCAGTACTGTATTTTTTGTGAAATCTGTCTTTAATACTAGACAATATGATTGTACTTTAACGATGAACAAACCCTAAAGGAAAAAAAGATATTGTGGATCAAGTCAAACATTCTCTGTCTCTGTCACTCTTTCTCATTTAGGTATTAATTTGTTTACTCACAAGGAAAAGCATTATATTATACGCAGAGTTTTTCTGATTTTGTGTTTTTCTTCAGCTTCTCAAACTTTATTTAAAGGTTTATATTTTAGCAATCCACAAGTGAAGTTGTGAAGTTGTCCTTATCTTTGCCATAATCATTCCAAAATGAATTGTTTGATTTTTTTTTTTTTTTTTTTTTAGAAACAATGAATTGTATGATTTGGTTTCATTTGTCACTTGCCTTTTTTTAGTATATATTATAACATAGAGAAAGGGGCTTAATCATATTATTCTTCCCGACTTTACTATAGGCAACATATATTTGATTCTTATAGGGTACTACTTTCTTCAGTTAGAAAGATTTCTTACTTGATTTACTCAATTGATCATATAATTTGTATTTTCAGAGTTGTTTTGGCACCATTGACCAGACAGAGATCTTATGGCAACGTTCCTCAGCCACATGCTATCTTATATTATTCTCAGAGAACCACCAAAGGTGGTCTACTGATAGCTGAAGCCACTGGAGTTTCTGACACTGCTCAAGGGTAATCAATTTCTTACCATGCTTCCCACTGAAATACAATCTCCATTTTGAGGGTTCCCTTTATTGCCTTAAAAATTTTTATGACTTCTTAGGTTTCTTTGCTATTGTAAAGGTATCTAGACACACCAGGTATATGGACAAAAGAGCAAGTTGAAGCCTGGAAACCCATCGTAGATGCTGTTCATGCCAAAGGAGGAGTTTTCTTTTGTCAAATTTGGCATGTGGGGAGGGTTTCAAATCAAGGTTTGTCTTTGACAAAGACCACCTTTATATCTTCTCTTCAAACTTTTGTAATGATTCATGAATTGTAAATGAGTAGATTTAGGTTTTCTATACCATATTATGTTTACTTAACTGTTGATTTCTGTTGATCCTAAAGGAAGTACTGCATGTGAACCCATTTGATAAAGATCAAATCGGATGGATGTTTTGATTGATTGTTGAAATAACCATTCGTTGGTGCTGTAGAATGCTATTCCCTACAATGCATAATGAGTGTCACATTTGAAAAATAAACATACTTTGAAGAGCATTAATTGGCTTGACTCTTATTTTAGAGAGTAAAATTAGCAAAAGTGATGATCATTGTTGGATTGAGGTAGTAAGGGAAATTTATGCAACAATATAATTATTTTGAAAAATTATTGATCTATCAATGTAGTGGTGTTATTTTTTGCATTATCTCTACTATAAATGTTTTTTTTTTTAATTACAAGGGGGATTTCATGATGATCATTGCCTTAGTGGAAGACCAGAAGGGGCATCTTCTATTATAAATCTAATACGTTAATGTCATTTTTTTTAGCATCTAATATCTACGAATAAGGTAAAACCCACTGCTTTAACAAAATCGAATCATAGTAGTTGCTTTGACAAAAAGCTGAAAATGTTGTCACTTTGGCTAAAGGCCAGAGTGGGTGGTTGCATGCCACTTTGTCAAAAGCATGGTTCTTTTAGTTGGTTGGTCTTTCAAAATCTTTGTAGTTTTGTTTTAGATATGCAGACACCACTTGCTCTAAATCAATTGTCAAAATCATTATCGAGTCCTATATCTATGGTAGTCATAGACAACCAACCACCGCTTTTTGGTGTGTTAGACAGCACTAAGATCGTGAGCTTTCCTTTTTCGACATGGAATAAGATCTTGAAATTTCCTTTTTTGGAGTGGATTATTTATGGAACCCCATCCTTCTACTGTACAATCATGTGGAACACATAATGGAGCTATTATGCCTTCTTGATCCAAAAGAAGCATTAATTTTGCCTCTTATTTATTTATTTGTGATTTGCAAATCAATAAAGGTCTTGTCAATTACTTCTTTATATAAATGTTTTTTTTTCTTAAGAAAAAAAAATTGTGAAGAAAAGAAAGATCATTTTCTAAGTAATTTAACAGATCATAACTCTCATTTTTTCTAATTCTTGAAGTGATGATAGATGATGACTTATCAAACTCATTTGAATTATTTGGATATTTATTTTTCTTAATATTGTTGTCTATAGGTTTTCAGCCAAATGGTCAAGCCCCAATTTCTTCTTCTGACAGGCCTTTGACCCCTCAAATTCGATCTAATGGAATTGACATTGTAGACTTCACTCCTCCAAGGCGGCTACAGATAGAGGAAATTCCTCAAATTGTCAATGATTTTAGACTTGCTGCAAGGAGTGCTATTGAAGCTGGTAGGTTCTTCTCAAGTGTTTATATAAGATAAAAGATATTTGCTTGGTCAAATGTACAAGGGAGTGAAGGAATGTACTTCGTACTTGATGAAAGAACAACAGGGCTCATGGTTACTTTTGTTATTACATAGTCCCTTCATTAAAATGTCATTATTTGTCTTATACACAGGCTTTGATGGAGTAGAGATCCATGGGGCTCATGGTTACCTAATTGACCAGTTTATGAAGGATCAAGTGAATGATCGAACGGATCAATATGGGGGATCCCTCGAAAATCGTTGCCGGTTGGCTCTGGAAATAGTTGAAGCTGTTTCTAATGAGATAGGAGCAGACAGGGTTGGAATAAGGCTATCTCCTTTTGCAGACTACATGGAATCTAGAGACTCAAATCCAGAAGCTTTGGGCCTTTACATGGCTGAATCCTTAAACAAATATGAGATTCTTTATTGCCACGTGGTTGAGCCAAGAATGAGGACAGTTGGAGAAAATAGTGAAAGTCCCCATAGTCTTGTGCCAATGAGAAAGGCTTTTAAGGGAAACTTTGTTGCTGCTGGGGGTTATAACAGGGAAGATGGGAACAAAGCTATTGCTGAAAACCATGCAGATCTTGTTGCTTATGGTCGTCATTTTTTAGCCAATCCAGATTTGCCTAAGAGATTTAAGCTCAATGCTCCTCTCAACAAGTACAACAGAGGCACATTCTACATCTCTGACCCTGTCCTTGGATACACTGATTATCCATTCCTTGAAGACATTGCCTAGGTTATCAAGGAGGAGAGTGAAAATAAACTATCCAAAAACATTGCCCTATGTAATTCCTTTCTTGTTTTTTGTGTTGTCATTGTACTGTACAAGTGCAACAAAAAGATTTGATAGATCTAAATAATTCTATTTATACATTTTACCATTGGTTAAGGTATGTATATGCATATGAAATTTCTTGCAAACTAATAGTTTATAAGAATAGAAATTAAAATTTCTTGCAAACATTAATAATGAGACAAATGCTATTACATTGTGCTAGTATTTGTTTTAAACTAGTCGCAAATCCATGCAATGTGTGGAAATGGATAATTACTTTGTAATTTTGATATAAGTATAACTTGTACTCCTAAATTTATTGAAAATAATTTGCTCTACCAAAAAATTAAGTGAATGTTATGTTGACAATAATTTCACAACAAATCATATGTAATAGATTGTTTTTGGTTGGCAAAAAAGTAATTTTAATGATTGGTTTAAATTAGAACTAATAGCAACTTATCAACTATGGCTTGTTGTAAAAACGTTGTAGACATAGCACTTCTCAAAAATTAAACGATTGTCTAAAATTATTTTTTATCTCAGTATCTCTAAAAACACAAATATATCATTCTATTATTTTTGGGTGCATTTGATTGACATTTATCCATTTTCAGGTGGTTCATATTCCTCTAAATTATGTTACAGTGCGTTATGTTTTCCTAATTTGGTTTTTAGTTTTAGATTTTAGATTATGCTATTTTTTTCAATAGCTTGATTTTCTTTTTAGAATTTTCTCCTCTTGAATATCTAGGATACAACTAAATTTTTTAACTAAGTATTAGCTCAAACAAAAATTAAATTAAAACAATAAGAAGGAGAGGGAGGAATTGTGATAGAAAACTCAATTCAATTCAATTGGTCTTCTTCATATTTTATCCAAATTCAATTTCTTCACATAGCCAAGCATACATCTTCATGGAATTTCTCACATCTAATTGGTCTTCTTTGTCCAAACTTGGATAATCTTTCAACCTAGTCTATTTTTGGTTGTCTATTGCTACCTTATATAGTTTTATACATGTCCTTTGATTTAATTGTCTTTCCATTGACATCAAATTCTACAATTCTGGTAAAGGTCTTACAGCAAACACATCCCATAATAATATATAAATTTGTTACAATACAAAAAAAAAAAAAAAAAAAAAAGTGGAAAAAACACTCATCCATGATTAACGAGCACATAAACTATAATAGTAAGATCCCATGTGATTTGTTGGAGCATTTTAATATTTTATAATAAAATTGACTTATATTACAACATAAATGTCAAGATGTGAAAGTTAATATGGAAGATGAGGAATTAATGAAAATGTTTAATCCAACATTAAAAAAAAAGATTATATTATTCCTTTTAATTATGGTGATTAATGAGCTAATATGTATTGATTTAGATATTAGCCTAGATACGTGCGTAAGGGGGAGGTGAAGGGAGGAGGTGTCAAAAATGGAAATGCGTTAGCCTCTTGTTGGGTTGTTGTATCCTATGGGAGACAAGTTAATATTCAGAAGTATCATTCAATTTCTCTTTGTGTTATTTCTATTATTATTGTTTTTCTTTTTAGTTGGTTTATGGAAACCAATGTTATTGGCACCTGAGATCTCCGATGGCACATCACTAACAAAATTAATTAGAAAAACCTGAAGAATATGGGGAATTCTAATAGAGTGACAATTTTTTGTATTTATATATATATATACACACACACACACAAAATTTGTAGTATTTTTTATTTTGGAATTCTAATAAAGTAGCAATTGAACAGTTTTTATAACGGTTTGATTGGGGAGAAGGAGAGTCATAGAGTTGAAAGAAGTTTGAATTATTATCAAATTGGGTTTGATTGAATAATAAATGGAAAGTTGAAAAGTTAGGAAATGTTAATTAAGAGATGGAGTTTTTTAATTTTTTTGATGTGATTGGAAAAATGTTAATTTGCAAAAGGAAGAAAAAGAAAAGAAAATACTGAGACCGATGACGTGACTGTTAATGTGACTTAACAAGAGCATAATAACAATAAATACTATACCTTAACTTTCAACTATATATATATATATATATATATATCGATTTTTTATTCTTTGACCGCCCATTGGTTTTTTCGTGGTCAAGAGCAAGAAGTTCTTTTCTACTGTATTTCCTGACTAATCTGAATTTGGACAGCCATTCGTCCAAATTCATATCATAAGAAAACAGGTGATCCATCCACATCATTGGAGTCCATTGTATATACATGATAATGAGTTTTTTTTTTTTTTTTGTCATTCTCATAAGTCATAATACTTAACTTAATGAGTTGCCATTCTTGAGCAAAATTAAAAAGGTCAGCTAGGGACATACTGTCACATATATTCAGCTTCAGCGCCCCACACCATGAGACAATTGAAAGAATAAAATGTTTGGTCATCAATTTGTCAATTGGTTTCTTCTCTTATAAATGGGTCAATCGCTAGAGAAAATACATCACGTTTCAAATATATGAGTCCTCCCTCTCACATGAAGGTTGGTTTCACACTTATATTATATGTGGGTCAACTACTGAAGAAAATACATCATGTTTTAGATACTCCCCCTCACATAAGAGTGAACCCTCATGTGAGTAGGAGGACTAATGTATCCAAAACATGATATACCTCCTCTAGCGACTAATAGTTGATGAAAAATTAAAAAATATTTATGTACCACAAGATGATACTTTCAAGCATGTGAAATCCACCCTCAAAAAAAAAAAAAAAGCATGTGAAATCAATCAAATATGGATTTGAGTTTGTCCATTGAAATTTTCAAATTGAAAAAGCAAGTGTGGTCTTCTAAAACCACAATTACTCTATCAAATATGGGGGATCGGATAGAAAAAAAAAATGCCAAAACTAAAATAATACTAAATAAATAAACAAGTAAGGAATTATATTTAGTAAGCCTAACAATCCCAAAGTGCTCAAAACACAGAGACATAGATCACAAACTAGACGAACAAAAATGGTGGACCACCCGATAAATTAAAGTAGATAAGACAAAATAGATCAAATAAGCTTGAGTATTAAGTTAGTAAGTAAAAAAATAATGATTCCAACCCATCCACTAACAATCACTAGTGGGTTCCAGTTAGCTTTACTGGTAAAGTCTCTAATGGTAGTATAAGAGATCTGTGGTTCAATCCCTGCCTACATCAAAAACTGATTGGTGTCTTGGTCTGATGATAAAGAACTATCATCAAGAGCGGACGTCATAGGTTCAAACTTTAAAAAAAATCACTAATTATAAATTTATAAGTTATCAATATGATATTAATTAATTGTGTCTATGCGTATTAGTCATTTGACAATGTCTAGGAAATATTCTCTCTTTATTCGATTGGTATTGTATAAATTTAGAGATTTTTTTTTTATAAATAAATAATTAACAGATCTAGGATTTATTGATTAGATTTGATAAACAATGATTTTAAGAGTGATGTTTTGGTTGATTGGGCTAATTTTTGTTGTTGTATGGACTAGATATTTTGTTGTTATTTGAACTAATTATGTTGTTCTTATAGTCACCACCGTCATTTAGAATATTTTTCTTATTATTCAAAGGTGAAAAAAGTTATATTATGGGGGCTAAACTTTAATTTTTTGTAAGCCATTGCTTGAACACGCAATGGTTTACAAAAAATTTGTCAGACAATTTCAGTATTGCAAGTTCAAAAATTCAAATATTAAAACTTTTGAAAGACCAACAAAAATTAAAGAATTAGATGATTCACTGCTTAAAAATTATAGAAACAAAACGAAATATATATGATTAAACAATAGAGAAATATAAGAGAAAGATGGGTGTTGATACCCATTTTTTGACAAAAGGGGCCCAATGGCAAAAGAAGCCTAACAATATGAAAAGGGTGGAGAAAGAAAATGGTAAAATAGAAACCATTGTGCCAAAATGGCAAGAATAATGGTCCACAAGCCCACAAGATAATAAGTGGCCCCAAAGAAAGCAAAACGGGCCGAGGAAGCCCTACAAGATGAAGTAATAAGCCCATAGGAATCATAAGAAATACAAATAAAGCAAAAACGGGCCAAAAGAGCCCCAAAGTAAGGAAGTAGCAAATGGGATTGGTCCAAAGGCCAATAAACCCAAAGGCAAAGGATGTGGTAATTGGGCCAGGGAAGCCCAAAGGATTTAGCAAAAGCTCATGGGAGTGAAAGAGGTAGGAAAAAATGAAATGGGTCAAGGATGCCCAAAGAATGGAATGGGCCAAAGATGCCTAAAGAATGACATGGGCCAAGAATGCCCAAGGAATGAAATGAGCCAAGGAAGCTCGAGGTGTTGAATGGACTAGCTCAACAAGAATATTAGGCAGCAAAAACTAAAAGGAATATGAGAAATTGGCATGGCAAGCACTACAAATCGCAAGCCCAAAAGTAATAATAAGGCAAAAATGGATGAATGATATCACAGCAAGAACAATGCAGTGGCATAGCAGGAGCAACAGCCAGCCCATAGACAAAGGATAAAAAAGGGGACATAGGCTGAACTAAAGAAGAGAAAACCCATACCCAAGCAATGTCCATCCCAAAGAAGAAATGAGATGCAGAGAATGAAGACCCAAAAACTCCTTCATGCCACAAGAGTTAAAAAAACACCATAGCGTGTAGCAGAATCAAACAAACCTGGAGGCAATGGCAAATGCATGAGGGGTAGAAAAGCAATGGACACATATGGAAGTGGAGCACGCATAAGGCCCAAGCACCACCTACTTGTACCCAACCAATACAGGGGAGGTAGGCCACGGGTTAGAGGTAAGAGAGAGTATGGTCTGGCGGTGAGGAGAAGAGAAAGTCTATTTTAGGGTTCCCACTCAAGTTCTTTTGGGGGAAATGTCTTGCTGAGATGACATTTCAACCAAAAGAGGTAAACATGAGTTAAGGCCATTAGATGCATGCTATAGAGGTTGGTAAGGGAGAGAATTAACCCTTATTCAGAGGGAAATGCCAAAGGAGGATAAAAATAAAATAAAATAAAATAAAAACCACTTTTGTCAAGGAATGGGGCGTGGCACGGCCAACACAGTGCAGTGGTGGTGGTTGGGTAGCCGACAGGCCAGTGGGCAAGCCTAAAAGGACACCACAACGGGCCAAAAACGGTTGAATGGGTAAAAATGGTAAATCTTGTCATGACAGGCAATATAAAAAGGGTCATAGACATTAAACAAGAAGAACAACAGAGGAAGAGGGATAGAGAACATAGAAAACCAAGAATGAGGAAGAAAAACTTGAGTGATAGGAGTAAAGGCATGCATCAATAGGCTATCCACTTCTCTCCCTCTCAATAGCCCACTCTCTAACAAGTCAAGAATTTAAGTTTAAGTTATCTGGGTCTGTTTCCTAAGTGTGTAACTTCTACAGTAGGATCCCTCTTTGCAGTTATCCACATTGGGGATTGGTTCCCTTTTGGACTTGAATTTGCCAAAGGATCAAGTCCATTCCTTAGTAGATTATTCCTCTTTTCCTTTGCCATGGTTGACTAATGATTAACATGACATCTCTCTATTAATATATTCTTGCTATAATCGTGTATTAATACTTCTTCCTTTTGTGGAACTGTTCACATATCATTGTTGTTGGCAAAGAAAAATATCTTAATTAAAGCGTTTTAGCTATTTTATTGTATTGCATTTTTTCTCTTATAACACTTGTTACAGTTATTCCTGCCATGAGCACGTGAGCACACTCAAGATTCCTGCTAGAACGCATCAATACAAGAAGGGCCCAACTTGTACACAAGTTGGCCTAAGGTGTGTCTCAGTTAAGCCAGTCTCGACTCTCCTATCCCAAAATCATAGGGTCATGGCATAGCAAGAGTGATCCAGCCCAAGACCCAAAAAAGACCCATCACAATAGGTTACATTCAAAAGAATAATTTATGGCTATAACTATTGAAAGGAATCAAAAGATTCAGAGCCTCCAAATTAGAGATAAAATATATATGTGTGTGTGTGTGTGTGTGACTACAAAAATTCAGATGTTAAAACTTCCAAAATGCCAAAAAAGATATATAATTAAAGAATAAGTTATTGAAACAATTCAAAAAAATATATGACTATTCAAAAGAGAAATGTAAGAAAAAGAAAAAGTACACAAACTCATAAAGCAATAAGTTTATATTTTAGCGGGTCTAAACTTTAAACAAACTTTATCAACATGTGGCCCATGCTAAAAAATATTGAGCAGTAGCCTACATTGAAATAATGAAAGCCATACCTCCTCTTAATATATTGTATATAAGCTTTTTGTCTAAAAAATTAACATACTTTCATATCATGAGGTGAAGTAAAGACATAGAATTTTGTTTTCTCATTGGGATATAGAATTTAGTAATGTATCCACCAAAACCACATGATAGGGAATCAATAGTGATTAAAAGGCCATAGACTTTCATGTTAGAGCTCTCTTTTTTTGTTCTTTTTTCATTTTCTTTTTTACCTAGCAAAACTGAGAAAAATTGAGTCGCCTAAAAATTGATATGCTCATTCTGCCTATGTAGAATGACCCCAATTAATTAATACCTAATGTGTCTTTTATCCTTTAAATATATAGCTTGTTCAATTTTTTTTAACGAAAAAAATATAAAGGGGCCTATATATTTTTCATTTGGGTGATTTCCACTATTGGAACGACTGAGATCACAAGAAATTGGCTAATATCCTACTAGTCTAGACAGAGATCTCTATCAATGACTTCAGCTTAAATTATTGCCACATGTACTGAATTGATGACATAGAGATGTAAACTTGTAAAGGCTACAAAGTTAACTAATTTGTTGGACAAATCATCTTTTTCATAAAAATAACAAAAAATAAAATAAATAAACTAATTTGTTGGACAAATCTTGCTTGTCTATAATTCTAAATCTTCTACGTAAAAGGATTGCCAATTCCATAAATATTAAATGAGTTGAGGTATCATAATTCCACCAAAATAAAATGTGATACTTAATTTTCAAATTAAATTAAGTTGTAGGTACCTAAAGAGTTAATATTTATATTTTAATTTTTTTGTTACTGTTGGAAAAGCCTCACTCACCACATTGTCATTATTTGAAATACAATGCTTATTATATTGAAATTTATTTGCTTTCACTGCTGGTAGGCTGATGATTTATCATGAAGGTTGCCATCATTGTTTGCCAAGTTTATATTATGTAATATTGGTGCAAATAATATGTAGCTTCCTAATTTGAGTTTAAGTTGGACTTGTTAGAGAGATATTAGTTTCACTCCTTATTAAGTTCAGACTAAATAAAAATAATTTGATTTAAAAAAATGATAATGATGTGGTAAGCTCTGGAGAGATCAACAAAACGTCAAGACTTGGGTTATATATATATACCCATATATATATATATATATAAATTTTTTAATTCTTTGACCATCCATTGGTTTTTTCTTGGTCAAGAACAAGAAGCTCTTTTCTATAGTATTTCCTATCTAATCTGAATTTCTACAGCCATTTGTCTAAATTCATATCATAAGAAAACAGGTGATCCATCCACATCATTGTAGTCCACTGTATATTAGTGTAGTCGATACTGTACCAGTACATATACCGATATCGAAATGCCAACATTTCATACTGGTTTAAATATCGGCTGTACCGACCAATTTCGGGCAATACTGATCGTTAAAAAAAAAAAAAAGCTTTTTTTTTTTTAGTTTTGTAATTTTTGAATTTTTGTAAGGGCAGAATGGTAACTTAATTTCATTAACTTATTAGTATTATTTGTTTTCTTAGTATGCAATGAACAATTAAGCTTTTTAATTTTTATATTGTGTTTTTTTTTTCCTTTTAATTGATGCTAAAGTCTAAAACTATGGATAATTTGTTCTGAATTGAGGTAATGTTTTTTGGTAAACTTTTATATTTATTATAATACACACACACACACACACACACATACATACATATATTTATAACGGTAAACTCGAAATAGTACATCGGTATTGACCCGTACCAAAATATATCGTTCCACTGATCAAATCGGTACAACTCTCGGTACGAGATTGACTACCTTGCTGTATATACATAATTATGAGGTTTTTTTTTTTTTTTTTAGAATGATGAGGGTTTTTTTTTTGGCCGTTCTCATAAGTCATAATACTTAATGAGTTTCAATTCTTGACCAAAATTAAAAAAAAAAAAGTCGGCTAGGGACATACTGTCACGTATATTCAGCTTCAACCCCACTTGACCCACCATGACACAAATGAAAGAGAGTGCTTATGGACTTACTCGATAAAAATAAAAATCAGTTGCCTCAAACAAGGGTAAAAATAAAATGTTTGGTTATCAATTTGCCAATTGGTTTCAGGTCAATCGCGGGAGAAAATACATCATGTTTCGGATATATGAGTACTTCTCCGCACATAAAGGTTGGTTTCACACTTATGTATAGGTCAACTGCAGGAGAAAGTACATCATGTTTCAGATGCTCCCTATCACATGAGAGTGGACCCTCATATGAGTGGAAGAACTCATATATCCGAAACGTGATATACCTCCTCTAGCCGCTAGTAGTTGATGAAAAATATATATAAAAAAATATATATGTACCACAAGATGACACTCTCAATTGTGAAATCAATCAAATATGGATTTCAGTTTGTGCATAGAAAATTTCAAATTGAAAAGGCAAGTGTGGTCTTCTAAAACCACTATTACTCTATCCAATATGGAGAATCAAATGGGAAAAAAAATGTCAAAACTAACAATAATGATTCCAATAGATAGTGGACCGCCCAATAAATTAAAATAGATAAGACAAAATAGATCAAATAAACTTAAGTATTAAGGTAGTAAGTTAAAAAATAATGATTCCAACCCATCCACTAACAATCACTAATTATAAATTTATAAGTTATCATTATGATATTAATTAATTGTATCTGTGTATTAGTCATTTGACAATGTCTAGGAAATATTCTCTCTTTATTCTATTCGAATTGTATAAATTTAGGGATTATTTTTTTATAAAAAATAATTAATAGATCTAAGATTTATTGATCAGATTTGATAAATAATGATTTTTAAGGTGATATTTTGGTTGATTGGGCTAATTTTTGTTGTTGTATAGGCTAGATGTTTTGTTTTTATTTGAACTAATTATGTTGTTCTTATAGTCACTACCGTTGTTTAGAATATTTTTCTTATTATTCAAAGGTGAAAAAAGTTATATTATCAGGGCTAAAAATAATTTTCTTTGGTCCAAAATCTGAAAATCACATAAAACCTATATACTCTTAATTTTAAAAATAAAAATCTAGAGGGGCCATGGCCCCCTTGGGTGGCTTTGTCCCTACCTTCCAAAAATAAAAAATAAAAAATTTCCTCAAAAAAGTTGGCAAATTCCAATTTTCTTTCCAATTAATAAATATGTTGTTCATATTAAGAAAAATATTTATAATTATTTTTCCTGCACATACTAATTTACTGCCTTAAGAAGCTATAAAAAAAAAATTGTGAATTGTTTTATGTCTCAAAGATTTGCTCTTTTTTAAGTAGAACAACTGATGACATGACAAATTTAACAACATTTTCATAATTTTTGAAGTCATAGTTATGAATAATATATAATAATTCTTGTTGTTTAAATAAAAAGTAAAATTAATAGTGATCTCATCTATACTATTAATAACATAATTTTTCATCATTTTTGTACTAAAATATCCTACACATATTCTTAAATTCTCTAAATTACCCCTATTTTTTTGTTAAATAATTTTAAATTTAAAAATACAAACAAATTAAAAGAATAATTTACTATTTTTAAAAAGGCTTATAAATTTTAGGCGTTCAAGCTTTATTTTTTTACTAGAGTAATTTTAAATTAAAAAAATATGAACAAGTTAAAAGAATAATTTACAATTTTTAAAAAAGTTTATAAATTTTAGGCGTTCAAGCTTTATTTTTTTACTATAAGAGTAATTTAATTAATAAAAGTTAAAAAAAAAATTTTTATCAATTCTCATTCTAAAAATTAGGACATTATCTCTATTTCACATTTTTTTTAATAGAAACACATACACACACATACATATATATATATATATATATATATATATATATATATATATATATATAGGAAAAAAGATGAAATAAGGAAATACACTCGCATACCAACACCAAAACTACATATAATAGTTAGTGTCACATGTACTTTTAAACATTATTTTACTAAATAAAAAATAAAACGAGCATAGCATAAACACAAGAGTCTTTTGGGTAAATATTGGTAAAAATGAAGTTTTTTGGGGTTATAGTCACTGTTCGAAGTTATTTGGGGAAATGAGGAGAGAGAGTGAATTTCGGCAACAGTGTTGCCGAAATTCGAAGAAAAGTATGAGAGAGAAAATCCAAACTGAGGAGAGAGAAATTTTGAGAATTTCGGCAACAGTGTTGCCGAAATTCCTTCTACCCAAACCTTGCCCGCCTCACTGAGTGCCCATGCGCGTGAGTGCCAAAAGGAAAAAATAAAAAAGGTTTGTGGCAATCCCATTGCCGAAAATGGAGGGAAAAAAAAAAAAAAAAAAAAAAGAGAATTACAGCAATGGGATTGCTGAAATAGGGGGGAAAGAAAAAGAAAAAAAAAAAAGTGGCCATGTAGTGCCGAAATAGGAAAAAAAAAAAAGGAAAATTTGCAATGAGTTGCCGAAATAGGGGGAAAAAAAAAAGTGGCCATGTAGTGCCGAAATAGGAAAAAAAAAAAAAAAAGGAAAATTGGCAATGGGGTTGCCGAAATAGGGGGGGAAAGAAAAAAAACAAATGTGGCACTACATGGCCACCTTCTTTTTTCTTTTTTTTTTCTCCCCCCTATTTCGGCAACCCCATTGCCAATTTTTTTTTTTTTTTTCCTTTCCCTATTTCGGCAACCCCATTGCCAATTTTCCTTTTTTTTTTTTTTCCCCTATTTCGGCAACCCCATTGCCAATTTTCCTCTTTTTTTTTTTTTTTTTTTCCTATTTCGGCACTACATGGCCACCTTTTTTTTTTTTTTTTTACCCTATTTCGGCAACCCATTGCGAATTTTCCTTTTTTTTTTTTTTTTTCCTATTTCGGCACTACATGGCCACTTTTTTTTTTCTTTTTCTTTCCCCCCTATTTCGGCAATCCCATTGCTGTAATTCTTTTTTTTTTCTTTTTTTTTCTTTTCCCTCCATTTTCGGCAATGGGATTGCCACAAACCTTTTTTATTTTTTCCTTTTGGCACTCACGCGCATGGGCACTCAATGAAGCGGGCAGGGTTTGGGCAGAAGGAATTTCGGCAACACTGTTGCCGAAATTCTCAAAATTTCTCTCTCCTCAGTTTGGATTTTCTCTCTCATACTTTTCTTCGAATTTCGGCAACACTGTTGCCGAAATTCACTCTCTCTCCTCATTTTCCCAAATAACTTCGAACAGTGACTATAACCCCAAAAAACTTCATTTTTACCAATATTTACCCAAAAGACTCATAAACACAATCCATATTCTCAAAATTTTTATTTTAAAAAGATTATGAAATTGATTGTGGACGTGTCATTCATAGGGCAGAACACATGATTAATAATAAGAGCATTCTTATTAAGCCTCTCAAAACTAAATAAAAATCCTATTTTTTTTAGCATTTTTGAGATAAAAAGACCACACCGGCAAAATATTAAATTAAAAGATTCATGCTACAGTGCAATTGTAAAACAAAAATTATTTTTTATTCCTTCAGGCTCCCTCACTGTTCTATCTTTTTCTTTTCTCTCTCCACTTCTTTCTTCTCTCTTCTCTCTCTGCTTTGCCGATGTGGTTCGCCGATGAGTGTGCTCGGCCGAAGAGTGTGCTCCGCCGATGGTCATGGGTCGTGGATCGTGGGTCGTGGTCTGATGTGCTCCGGCGATTTTGTGGGTCTGGGTTCGTGGGTCTGCGTTCGTAGATTATCGACGTGACCGGGGTTGAGATCGGGGCGGTGGGTTTGATGGGTTTTGCTTACCGTGGCCGCCGTGGGTCTTGGGTTTATGGGTTTTGTTTGCCGCTCTGTCCTCCGCCTCCCTCTCTTCCTCTCACGGTGAGCTTCTCTCTCTCAAGATTAGTTTTTGTTGTTCTTGTTGCTGTTTTTTTTTTGGCTATGGGGTTGATTTTTGGATGGATGCTGATTGTGGTGGCAGTGGGTTGGCCGGTCTGGGTTTGCTATTGAATGTTGATGGTATATGGTGGTGGTGGCTGACAGTGGCTATAGCCGTTGAGAAGAAAGTGGTGGAAATAGAGAGAAAGTGGTAAAATATAAATAATATTATTTAAATGAAGTTGAAAAAAAAAAAAGAATGTTTGATGTTTGGGGGATTGTAAAATGGGGGTCAAACTTTTCTTAAGGGTTCAATGTATAGTGTAGAGTCTGTAGACCCCATTACCATCCACAGCCACGTCTTTACAAACGTCACCACAGACATCAGGCACTGTGAAAAAAATTATGAATACCTTTTTAAAGCAAACTTCGTTGTCCAGTAACAGTTGGAATTGGAACCATCCTGCTAGATTATTGGAGACTTTTTTTTACACAAATCTTTAATGCTTTTTCATTTCTATAAATGCCAATTTGTGTAACAAGCATTTCATTCCCACTTTTGTCTGAAAACAGGCACAGAAGCAAAGTACTAGCATTCAACAGGAAAGAATAGAATAGAATCATTATAAATGGCTGCGGAAGCTCCCACCATTCCTCTTCTTACTCCTTACAAACTGGGCAAGTTCAACCTTTCCCATAGGTATACCAACACACCTTGCAAAGTACTTTTTTTTTTGTTTTGGTTGTTTAATATGATCTGAATTGTTAATATGTGTGATGGGTTTTGATTTTTTTTTTTGGTCTTTTTTTGGATGAAATCACATGTTAGTTTTTTTTGTTTGACTTTGATTTTTGTAATAAAAAAAAAAGGTGTTTGTGACATATCTCAATTAGTGAATTGTTTTATTTACAAAGGTTTCAACTTTCAAGAAATCGTAGTTTATGATAATATATTTCGGTTACATTACACTCTTGCCCATTTGAGCGTTTTCTTGTCAGTTCACATCTGTGTTTGTTTTGTGTTTAACCAAGAAATGACACTTCTTTTCAAGAATCATCAATGTTAATCTGCTAAAAGTGTGAGACTTCTGCTAATTTTTTATAATGTTAAGATTGATGAATTTTGTTGGAACTGCATTAGCTGTCTTGCTGAGCTCTACTCATTTCATGAGTTGTCAGTGATGATTTTTTACTTTGATCTCAGAAGGACAATAACTCTGTCATTTGGTTTATCTGGATTTTGTAAATCATCTCTATTGTGTAAACTGGCTTTATATTTGCAGATTAAGGTATCTGATGACCTTGGCTGTCAGGATTCTTTATGTTTTCAGAACCTCTAAGTAATGTATTTGTAGCTTCATCATGAGATTGAGAGTGCATACATCTATTTACAGTTGCCTTGATTATATAAGATATCAATCTATAGTTATAACATTATTTCTCAACAATTTTGGTCTGACATTTTTGGGGCTGGAAAGGAGGGATGAGATCCTTCTATTTATCAGTGTTATGTTGATAAGTATGCCCGCAAATTCTGTATGGTGAAAAGTAATCCAATTTGGCTCCCTCCTCTATATCCTACAACTGTTCCCAAGTCATTCTTGAAATTTTCTATGTTATCATTTGATAATCTTCGACCTATATGTAATTAACAAAACTAATCACCTTATTCTGTTCATAAAAATTCATCAAATTATTTGGTCCAAGTTTTTACTATTTCATCATTCATCTGTAATATCTCCTTCTCCATTTTCATGCTTCATTTTGTTTCTTACTTAACTTATTTTACACTAAGAGTAGGCTATGTTTGGATACAATAAGGGTTGAAATGTCATGAAGCAGCCACTTTCGAAGTTCATACCACACAAAGATATACTTACGTTCTTTCCAAAATGCTTTCATTAGAGTTGTTAAGTTTTATGTTTGAAAACAGTTGTAAACTTAGTGCTCTTTGCTGCAGCTTTGTAGGTATTGGAAAAGGGTAGGCTTTTGATATAGACATAGGTTGAAAAGGGACATACACATTAAAAACAACGTAGGCCCTGAACTTGTAACTAAGTATGTTCAAATTTCAAGTGCATAGCAAATTATCTATGAATGATGGATAATTTGTCATAGTTGAAGGACCTATAGAATTTTTGAGGTTTTCCTCCCCCACTCAAGTACTGCATTTTGTGAAATTTATCTTTAATACATGACAATATGGTTGTACACTTTAACGAAGAACAAACTCTAAAAAAAAAAAAATTGTAGACCAAATCATACATTCTGTGGCTCTACCTCTGTCACTCCTTCTCATTTAGGTATTTATTTTTTTACTCACAAGGAAAAGCATTATATTATATGTAGAGTTTTGCTGATTTTGTGTTTTTCTTCAGCTTTATTTAATGGTTTGTATTTTAGCAATCCACAGGTGAAGTTGTGAAGCTGTCCTTATCTCTGCCATAATCATTCAAAAATGAATTGTTTGATTTGGTTTCAGTTGTTGCTTGCCTTTTTTTATTTATTAGTATCTAATATAACATATAGAAAAGGGGCTTAATCATATTATTCTTCCAGCCTTTGCTACGGGCAATATATATTTGATTCTTATAGGGTACTACTTTCTTCAGTTAGAAAGATTTCTTACTTGATTTACTCAATTTATCATATAATTTGTATTTTCAGGGTTGTTTTGGCACCATTGACCAGACAGAGATCTTACGGAAATGTTCCTCAGCCACATGCTATCTTATATTATTCTCAAAGAACCTCCAAAGGTGGTCTACTGATAGCTGAAGCTACTGGAGTTTCTCACACTGCTCAAGGGTAATCAATTTCTTACCATGTTTCACACTGATTGACAATCTCCATTTTGAGGGTTCCCTTTCTTGCCTTGAAAATTTTTATGACTTCTTAGGTTTCTTTGCTATTGTAAAGGTATCCAGACACACCTGGTATATGGACAAAAGAGCAAGTTGAAGCCTGGAAACCCATTGTAGATGCTGTTCATGCCAAAGGTGGAGTTTTCTTTTGTCAAATTTGGCATGTGGGGAGGGTTTCAAATCAAGGTTTGTCTTTGAGACCACCTTTATATCTTCTCTTCTATTCTTGCTTGTTGACAATTGAACTTTTGTAATGGATGGAGAGAGTTGAATGTTTTGTAATATGCTAAATTACAAAGACTTTATGGTAAATGATTCATGAATTGAGTAGATTAGGGTTTTCTATACCACATTGTGCTACTCAACTATTGATTGCTGTTGATCCTACAGGAAGTATTGCATAGGAACCTATTTGGTAAAGATCAAATTAGATGGAAGTTTTGATTGAATGCTGAAATAACCATGCGTTGGTGCTGTAGAATGCTATTCGCTGCAAAATGAGTGTCACATTTGAAAAGAAGCATACTTTTTGAGGAAGGGCATTAATTGGCTTAGGTATCATTTTAGAGAGTAAAATAAGCAAAAGTGATGATCATTGTTGGATTGATGGAGTAAAAGGAAAATTTATGCAACAATATAATTATTTTGAAAAACTATTGATCTATCATTGTAGTGGTGTTATTTTTTGCATTATCTTCTCTACTATAAATGGATTTTTTTATTTCAGGGGGCCTTTAATGATGATCATTGCCTCAGTGGAAGGGGCATCTTCCATTATAAATTTGATATGTTAATGTCATTTTGTTTTTAGGATACGAATAAGGTGACACCCACTGCTTTAAAAAAATCGAATCACTGTAGGTGGTTGGACAAAAAGCTAATGATGTTGTCATTTCAGCTAAAAAGGCTTTTTTGTATCACCATTGAATAGAATGTTATTTAATCATTTCAGTAGAAAAGGTCAGAGTGGATGGTTGCATATCACTTTTCACAAGCATGGTTCTTTTAGTTGGTTGGTCTTTCAAAATCTTTGTACTTCTATTTTAGATATGCAGGCACCACTTGCTCTAAATCAATTGTCAAAATCATTATTGAGTCCTATATCTATGGTAGTCACAGACAGCCAACCACCACTTTTTGGCATGTTAGACAGCCCTAAGATCATGAGCTTTCCTTTTTTGACATGAAATATGATCTTGAAATTTCCTTTTTTGGAGGGGAATATTTATGGAACCCCATCCTTGTACTGTACAATCATGTGAAATACATAATGGAGCTATTATGCCTTCTTGATCCAAAAGAAGCATTAATTTTCATCTGATTTTTTTTTTTTTTTTTTTTGTGATTTTTCAAAGCAATAAAGGTCTTGTCAATTACGTCTCTAGATAAATGTTTTTTTTTTAAAGAAAAAAAAATATTTGCAAAGAAAAGATCATTTTCTAAGTAATTTAACAGATCATAATTCTCATTTTTTCTAATTCTTTAAGTGGTGATTGATGATGTCTTATCAAACTCATTTGAATTATTTGGATATTTATTTTTCTTTATATTGATGTCTACAGGTTTTCAGCCAAATGGTCAAGCCCCAATTTCTTCCTCTGACAGGCCTTTGACCCCTCGAATTCGAGCTAATGGAATTGACGTTGCAGACTTCACTCCTCCAAGGCGGCTAAGGATAGAGGAAATTCGTCAAATTGTCAATGATTTTAGGCTTGCTGCAAGGAATGCTATCGAAGCTGGTAAGTTCTTTTCATGTGTTTATATAAGATAAGAGATATTTGATTGGTCAATTGTTCATGGGAGTGAGGGAATGTACTTTGTACTTGATGAAAGAAAACTGAAAGAACAATGGGGCTCATGGTTACCTTTGTTATTACATATTCCCTTCATTAAAATGTCATTATTTGTCTTATACACAGGCTTTGATGGAGTAGAGATCCATGGGGCTCATGGTTACCTAATTGACCATTTATGAAGGATCAAGTGAATGATCGAACGGATCAATATGGTGGATCCCTTGAAAATCGTTGCCGGTTTGCTCTGGAAATAGTCGAAGCTGTTTCTAATGAGATAGGAGCAGACAGGGTTGGAATAAGGCTATCTCCTTTTCAAGACTACATGCAATCCGGAGACTCAAATCCAGAAGCTTTGGGCCTTTACATGGCTGAATCCTTAAACAAATATGGGATTCTTTATTGCCACATGGTTGAGCCAAGAATGAAGACAGCTGGAGAAAAGAGTGAAAGTCCCCATAGTCTTGTGCTAATGAGAAAGGCTTTTAAAGGTAGCTTTTTAGTTGCTGGGGGTTATGACAGGGACGAAGGGAACAAAGCATTTGCTGAAAACCGTGCAGATCTTGTTGTTTATGGTCGTCTATTTTTAGCTAATCCAGATTTGCCTAAGAGATTTAAGCTCAATGCTCCTCTCAACAAGTACAACAGAGACACATTCTACACCTCTGACCCTGTCCTTGGATACACTGATTATCCATTCCTTGAAAACATTGCTTAGGTTTTCAGGGAGGAGTGAAAATAAATTGTCCAAAAACATTGCCCTATGTAATTCTTTTCTTGTTTTTAGTGTTTTAATTGTACTGTGTAAGTACAACAAAAAGATTTGATAGATCTAAATAATTTTGAAGTGGTTATTCTCTTCTAGTGATAGTATTGTTGGTGTTGATCTGCTTCTGCGCCACTAATCATGATTTTGAAGCATAATTTGTCCATTACAAGCAATGATTCTTTGCTTAGCTTGACAACTATGCGTATAGGATTTTGGCTTCAGCTTTAGTTACGAAGGACTCAATCTCTTTTACATTTTGGCATAAATAAGGACTGCGTCGAACCATTATAAGTGGCTACTCAATTACTTGTGACTAAATTTCAATCTAGCTGTCAACCTTATCTTTCTATGCTTGAGACCGGTTGTGTATAAAATATGCGACATTAAGCACAAACACAAGTGGAGTCTTCAAATGGAGTTATACACATGCACATGATTAGCAAATAGCATTTCCTCAGTTTCTTGGCAACCAAGAGGAATCTAGGAAAAGTTAATTTGTGATTGACTATTGGCATCATGAGATTAGCTCCAATGTTTATACATAACACCTATCACGTGTATGTGTGTGTGTGTTGAATTTGTTGCTGACATGATAACGTGGTTTAAGTAAAACTGTAATGGGTTCTACTTACTCTATTTACTTATTCTTTACTAATTGAAAAGGTGAATATACTGTGCAAAGATCAATCAAAGCTAACACCAAAGTTGGCAACATCTTCAGGAACTAATATATCAAAATCACTGACAGACCATTTGCAGTCATCAATATATCAAAATCACTAACAGACCATTTTGCAGTCATCCCTGTGCTGCTAACATATATTGTCCATCTTGAAGCAGAGGGACAAACTCAACAACACTAATCAATTTAAAGTAGACTAAACTACAAAAGTTCACTAATGTGAATTAGGGAAGCAATTGCTCTGAATTATAATGGGTTCAGGTTCTTGAGGATGCTGGGAGCAAGTCTAGATAAATAATAAATCCAAAGCAAACCTATGATATTTTTCAATTGCATCCAATCTTAAGATTGAAAGCTGCATAGAGTTTGTTTAGAATTTTTGTACAAAGCTGTAGCACCTCAAGGATGAGTATGGGAGAAAGGACAGATATAAAGATGACAAGTTTGCACAGTAGTGCAGAAATTAAGAATAAGTAATAGAAGATTAGACATGAGATAGAGGAAGAATTGAAAATTCTTAAGTCTCATGAGGCCTCTGGGGAGTCTCACCTCAAAGATAACATATAGAAACTTACTGTTAGCAGTAAGGACTTATAATTAGTTGAATTTTCTATGCATAGAAGTACATGATAAAAATTTTGAACGTTCCTAGATGCATAGCACAGAAACATCCATTTACTATGAACATGAACTTAGCATCTAGCCAAATTTTGTGTGTCCACATTTGCATATCATTCCTTTGTGTGCGTGTGTGTGTGATTTCAACCAGGATTCCATTAAAAAAAAAATTGATAATGGCTAAGTTACAAAATATGGATTTGAGTTTGTCCATAGAAATTTTCAAATTGAAAAGGCAAGTTTGGTCTTCTAAAGCCACTATTACTCTATCCAAAATGGGGAATCGGATGGAAATAATGCCAAACTTTTTTTATTTTTTTGAGAAAGGAAAAAATGCCAAACTAAAATAATAATAATAATAAAATAAATAAACAAGTGAGGAATTATATTTAGTAAGCCTAACAATGACAAAGTGCTCAAAACACACAGACATAGATCACAAATTTTTTTTTTCATTTAACATTAGATTGCTAAGAATTTCGTTAATTGCCCAGTTTCAAAACAAAGTTGAAAAATAGCATCTCGAGTTTTTAAAACTCGAGTTCCGGGTAGAAATCGAGTTTCTAATACTCGAGATCCTAAGCTACAAACATCTGACATGGACCGTTTTCCACATGGAGCCACATT
The DNA here is from genome assembly GCF_040712315.1 of Castanea sativa. Classification (NCBI taxonomy): domain Eukaryota; kingdom Viridiplantae; phylum Streptophyta; class Magnoliopsida; order Fagales; family Fagaceae; genus Castanea; species Castanea sativa. The sequence goes on along the minus strand of NC_134024.1, from coordinate 3,473,836 downwards.
GAAATCGAGTTTCTAATACTCGATTTGTGATCATATTTCATCCACTTAAGCGTCCAGACTCTAGAACACTTTCACTCTTCTTCACACCCAAGCATACAAACTCCAAACCCATCAGCGGAGACAAGCGCATCTCATCGGCGGCAGAAAATTCATCGGCAAACCCTCACTTTAACAGAGACAAGCGCATCTCATCAGCGGCAGAAAACTCTCGTCTCCTCTCATCGACGACCTCTCACTCAACTCTCTCACTGTCTCACAATGAGGTCAATAGTAAAACACAGCCCCTCTCCTTCTATATTTACTCACAAACATTTGGCAGTTCTCCTATCTTTTATCACTACTCTCATTTATTCATTATCAAACCACATCAATCCAGAAGGAATTTTGTTTTTCCCTCATTTCCACATAACCCCAAACTAGATGCATAAAACACTTAGAGTTTTATTCCAATAGAAATCGAGTCTTGCAGACTCGAGATCAATGGCATTTTCCGAAGAAAATCGAGTCTTAAAGACTTGGTTTTACTCTGTAGAACTCGAGTTTTTAAGACTCGAGATCTATATGGCATAATAGTGCATAATAATGTCCAACTCAGTAAGTAGGAAGCGAGTCTTTAAGCCTCGAGTATTATATGGAACTTGAGTTTCTAAAACTCAAGATGCTAGTTTGCAATTATCTTTCAAACACATGTTAACTTACTATATTCTATTCCCTTACTATGCTAGTACCAAATATCCCCCATAGATCACAAACTTGACTCACAAAAATAGTGGACCACCCAATAAAATAGATAAGACAAAATAGATAAAATAAATTAAGTATTAAGGTAGTAAGTTAAAAATAAGGATCCCAACCCATCCACCAACAATCACTAATTATAAATTTATCAACTTATGACGTCTACTCCTAAGACTAAAACAGACTTTACCAGTTGAGCTAATTATAAATTTATAAGTTATCATTTTGATATTAATTAATTGGGTCTATGTGTATTAGTCAGTTGACAACGTCTAGGAAATATTCTCTCTTTATTCGATTGGTATTTGTATAAATTTATGGATTTTTTATAAAAAATAATTAATAGATCTAAGATTTATTGATCGGATTTGATAAATAATGGTTTTTAAAGTGATGTTCTGGTTGATTGGACTAATTTTTGTTGTTGTATGGACTAGATGATTTGTTGTTATTTGAACTAATTATGTTGTTCTTGTGGTTACCACCATCATTTGAATTATTTTTGTTATTATTTAAAGGGGACTAAAATTATATTACCGGGGCTAAAAATATTTTTCCTTGGCCCAAATTCTAGAAATCTCATAAAACATATATACTCTTAATTTTAATAATAAAAATCTAGAGGATCCATGGCCCCCTTGGGTGGCTTTGTCCCTCCCTTCCAAAAAAAAAAAAAATTCCTCAAAAAAGTTGGCAAATTCCAATTTTCTTTCAAAATAAAGAATATGTAGTTCGAAAACTATTTATAATTTTTTTTTGGATGTACATACTAATTACTGCCTTAAGTTATAAAAAAATTGTGAACTATTTTATGTCTCAAAGATGGCTCTTTTTTTAAGTAAAACAACTGATGACACAACAAATTTAACAATATTTTTATAATAAAAAAATGAGTAATAAATAATAAAAACTATTTTTTCTTGAAATAAAAAATTAAATTAGTGGTGATATGATGTAAAAATAATATACTAAAATCTAAAACACAATCTGCACTCTCAAAATTTTATTTTTTTAAAAAATTATGAAATTTATCGCCGACGTAAAGTGGTGCTATCCACAGAAGCAGAACACACGGTTAATAGGGTCATGGCCCACATTGGCGGCCAAACATTTTTTGAGGGCTCAATGTATAGTATTTCCAAACGTCAGCACATACATCGTTACGAATAACATTTTAAAGCAAACATCATTGTCCAATTGACTTGGAACCATCCTCCTAGCTTATTGGAGACTTTTTTGACACAAATCTATAAATACCCATTCGTGTAACAAGCATTTCATTCCCACTTTTGTCTGAAATCAGGAACAGAAGCAAACTAGCAAAGTACTAGCATTCAACAGGAAAGAATAGAATAGAATCATTGAAAATGGCTGCTGAAGCTCCCACCAGTACTCCTCTTCTTACTCCTTACAAACTGGGCAAGTTCAACCTTTCCCATAGGTATACCAATACACCTTGCAAAGTTCTTTCTTTTTTGTTTTTGTTTTTGTTGTTTAGTATTATCTGAATTGTTAATATGTGTGATGGGTTTTGGTTTTTTGTTATTGTGCCATATCCCAGTTGGGATGATGAATTGTTTTGTTTACAAAGGTTTCAACTTTCAAGAAATTGTAATTGTTTATCAATAAAGTTTAGCTATAAAATTGTTGTAATTACTCAATAAAATAAATATTACTATATATTTTGAAAATCTAACCGTTGAATTATATGTTCTTTACATTCTTAATACACATGTCAAATTTTGTGTCAATTAGATATTACATATTATATGATATATAAGCTTATATTTTATGCATAATTTTAAACTATAAAAACTAGCAATTTAAATAACTTATTGATGACATAACTATTGATCTATAATTTTCTAAAAATTTTGTAAACATGAAGGGTATAAGAAGAAGATGTAATTCAATGGTGGAATTCTCAAAATTCACTTCTAATAAGAAGATATTGAGTAAGATTATTGTCTTAGGCTATAATCAATTTTGTAACTAAACTTTATCTGTTGATTATTTAGAGCACTAGCATTAGAGCATCTCTAGCAATTTCTTTAAATTTTTATACTGTTTAGTGAGTAAACAGTAAGTTTTACCTTTTATTTTTTATCTACCTACTTTATAAAATATATTTTTCTAACTCACTCTCTATATTTTCTCTATCCCATTAAAATATTATTTTTTTGCTATTTCTTTAATATTTTTTATTCTTTGTTATTTTTTTTTATTTTTTTTATTCTTTCTTTATTCACGCTGGCACACCCACCCATCACACGTTACTTCCAGAAAAAAAAAAAAACAATAAAGCCCACACATTTCATTTGAACAAAACCAGACCAACAAAAAATTTATCTTCTCATCAAATGGAAAGGGAGAGGAAGAGAGCCGAGAGAAGGAAATGCTTAAGTGAGAGAGAAGTCTTCTTCGTCCTCCATTGCCTACTCCGCCTCCACCATTGCTTGTCCTTGTCCCCATCGCCAACGGCATGCAGCCCGGATGCTAAATTCTTTCCTTTATTCAAGATGTTTGATTTTGTTGGTTGACTTGAGTTTTGTGTTTCGTCTCCTTTTCTTTGGTCTGTGAGAAGAAACCAAGGGAGGGTGTGGGAAAAAGAAATGAAGAAGAAAGAGAAAAAATTAATATAATAGTTAGCTCTGGAATTTTTTAATGTGTTAAATTCTTTTCCTAATCTACAGTATCTCACTTTTTGAGATATAGATATACCGTTGGAGCAATAAGTTATGGTTTTATTCTTTATTATGGAAAGAATTTTGGGTTTAGCTATACTGTTGGAGATGCTCAAACTATATCAAATACAAAAAATTTAGTATTTGGCACATCAAAAAACCTCCCACATTAAATGTTTTAAATGCTAAAAAATTTAGCATCGATGAACAATATAATTTCATATTTAGAATTGTAGAGGCATAAAATCTTATATGTGCTAAACTTATTTTGGTACTTTTTTTTTTACTTCAATATCCCTCTCCCATGTCACATCCCAAGTCCTCTCTCCCTTTTTTTCTCTCTCTACCTCCCTCTCTCTTTGTCACATGGGGGCCACAATAAAATATATTTGTTTTGTTAATTTTTTAATATAAATGAGGTTTGTTTCAAATTATTATAATGTGATTTAATTTTAAAATAGAATATATGATATAGGGTGTATTATAAAATGATATGTTGAAATAGATAAAGAAACTTTTTGATTTGTCAAATGCTAAAATGTTTAGAAGACCTTATGCTAGTTAGCACTCTTGCCCTTTTCAGCATTTTCTTGTCAGTTTATATCTGTGTTTGTTTTGTGTTTAACCAAGAAATGACACATTTTTTTGTTGGAACTAACAGTCATGCTGAGCACTGCTCATTTCATGAGTTGTTAGTGATGGTTTTTTCCTTTGATCTCAAAAGGAAAATAAATCTGGAATTTGGTTTATCTGGATTTTGTGAATCATCTCTATCGTGTAGATTGGTTTTGGATTGCAGATTAAGGTATCTGATCATCTTGGCTGTCAGGATTCTTTGTGTTTTCAGAACCTCTAAGTAATGTATTTGTAGCTTCATCATGAGCGTGCTGACATTTATTTACAGTTGCTTTGATTATATAAGATATCAATCTATAGTTATGAAATCATTTCTCAACAATTTTGGTCTGACTTTTTTTGGGCTTGGGAGGGAAGATGAGACCCTCCAGTTTATCAGTGTCATGTTGATACCTATGACTACACATTCTGTATGATGAAAAGCAATCCAGTTTGGTTCCCTCATCTATATCCTGTCATTCTTCAAATTCTGTATGTTATCATTTGATGATCTTGAACCTACATGTGATTTACAGAACTAATTCACCCTATTCTGTGCATAAAAATTCATCAAATTAACTTGTTTCAAGTTTTTACACGCTGCATTTTGTTTCTTACTTATCTTTTCTGGTATTTTCTTGAAGTAAAACGTGGTCATGCATGTATTGCACAAGCCACTGGCCCCTCACCAACAAATTTACAGTACTCATGGGATTGTACTCAAGGGTGTTTAAACTAGACAACTGGGAAGTCCAAACTTCCTTTTAGATCTGCCAAAATATGATTTTCTACCTTAGAAAAGCAGTGACTGTGATTCTATTGAAATAAGAAATATCAGAGGTCAACTGCTGCATTCGGTTTGCTTTGCTTGTACAGGGGTTGGACCAGGAGTCGAAGCGACTTGACCAATTTAACTTATTGTACACTAAGTCTAGGCTAGGTTTGGATACTATAAGAGTTGAAATGTCATAAGCAGTCACTTTTGAAGTCCATACTACACAGATATATACTTGCCTTCTTTCCAAAATGCTCTCATTAGAATTGTTAAGTTTCATGTTTGAAAACAGTCATAAACTAAGTGCCACTCTTTTTTTTTCAGCAAAAAAAAAAAAAACTTAGTGCTCTTTGCTGCAGCTTTGTAGGTCTTGGAAAAAGGTAAGCTTATGATATAAACATAGGTTGAAAAGAGAGTTGCACGAATTAAAAACAATGTAGGCCCTGAACTTGAAACAAAGTATTTTCAAATTTCAAGTGCATGGCAAATTAGCTATGAATGATATAGAAATTGTCATAGTTAAAGGACCTATAGGATCTTTGAGGTTCTCCTACCCCACTCCAGTACTGCATTTTGTGAAATATATCTTTAATACTTGACAATATGGTTGTACTTTAACGATGAACAAACTCTAAAGGAAAAAAATAAATTGTAGATCAAGTCAAGCATTCTCTGTCTCTGACTCTGTCACTCTTTCTCATTTAGGTATTTATTTGTTTACTCACAAGGAAAAACATTATATTATATGCAAAGTTTTTCTGATTTTGTGTTTTTCTTCAGCTTCTCAAACCTTATCTCTGCCATAATCATTCAAAAATGTATTGTTTGATTTGGTTTCATTTGTTACTTGCCTTTTTGTTTTATTTTTTTAGTATCTATTATAACATAGAGAAACAGGCTTAATCGTATTATCCTTCCCAACTTTGCTACAGGCAATATATATTTGATTCTTATAGGGTACTACTTTCTTCAGTTAGAAAGATTTCTTACTTGATTTACTCAATTTATCATTTAATTTGTACATTCGGGGTTGTTTTGGCACCGTTGACTAGACAGAGATCTTATGACAATGTTCCTCAGCCACATGCTATCTTATATTATTCTCAAAGAACCACCAAAGGTGGTCTACTGATAGCTAAAGCCACTGGAGTTTCTGACACTGCTCAAGGGCAATCAATTTCTTACCATGTTTCACACTGAAAGACAATCTCCATTTTGAGTGTTCCCTTTCTTGCCTTGAAAATTTTTATGACTTCTTAGGTTTCTTTGCTACTATAAAGGTATCCAGACACACCTGGTATATGGACAAAAGAGCAAATTAAAGCCTAGAAACCCATCGTAGATGCTGTTCATGCCAAAGGTGGAGTTTTCTTTTGTCAAATTTGGCATGTGGGGAGGGTTTCAAATCAAGGCTTGTCTTTGACTAAGACCGCCTTTATATCTTCTCTTCTAATGTTGCTTGTTGACAATTGAACTTTTATAATGGATGGAGAGAGTTGAATTTTTTGTAATATGCTAAATTACAAAGACTTTATGGTAAATGATTCATGAATTGAGTAGATGTGGGTTTTCTATACCACATTGTGCTACTTAACTATTGATCCCGAAGGAAGTATTGCATATGAACCTATTTGGTAAAGATCAAATTAGGTGGAAGTTTTGATTGACTGCTGAAATAACCATGCATTGGTGCTGTAGAATGCTATTCCCGCATAATGAGTGTCACATTTGAAAAGAAACATACTTTTTGAGGAAGAGCATTAATTAGCTTAACTATCATTTTAGAGAGTAAAATTAGCAAAAGTGATGATCATTATTGGATTGAGGGAGTAAAGGAAATTTATGCAACAATATAATTATTTTGAAAAATTATTGATTTATCAATGTAGTGATGTTATTTTTTGTAGTATCTTCTCTACTACAAATGGATTTTTTATTTCAGGGGGCCTTTTATGATGATCTTGCCTTAGTGGAAGGGGCATCTTCCGTTACAAGTCTGATATGTTAATGTCATTATGTTTTTAGGAAACGAAGGTGATACCCACTACTTTAAAAAAATCGAATCACGGTAGGTGGTTGGACAAAAAGCTTATGTTGTCATTTCAGCTAAAAAAGCATTTTTGTATCACCATTGAATAGAATGTTATTCAGTCATTTCAGTAGAAAAAGGCTAGAGTGGATGGTTGCATGCCACTTTTTCAATAGCGTGGTTCTTTTAGTTGGTTGGTCTTTCAAAATCTTTGTACTTTTGTTTTAGATATGCAGACACCACTTGCTCTAAATCAATTGTCAAAATCATTATTGAATCCTATATCTTTGGTAGTAACAGACAGCCAACCAACACTTTTTGGCGTGTTAGACAGCCCTAAGATCATGAGCTTTCCTTTTTTGACATGGAATAAGATCTTGAAATTTCCTTTTTTGGAGTGGAATATTTATGGAACCCCATCCTTCTACTGTACAATCATGTGAAACACATAATAGAGCTATTATGCCTTCTTGATCCAAAAGAAGCATTAATTTTGCCTCTAATTTTTTTATTCTTTTTTATGATTTGCAAATCAATAAAGTTCTTGTCAATTACTTCTTTAGATAAATGTTTTTGTTTAAGAAAAAAAATCTTTGTGAAGAAAAGATATATAATTTTTTAATTAATTTAACGGATCATAACTCTCATTTTTTTCTAATTCTTTAAATGGTGATTAATGATGTCTTATCAAACTCATTTGAATTATTTGGATATTTATTTTTCTTTATATTTTTGTCTACAGTTTTTCAGCCAAATGGTCAAGCCCCAATTTCTTCCTCTAACAAGCCTTTGACCCTTGAAATTCTATCTAATGGAATTGACGTTGCAGACTTCACTCCTCCAAGGCGGCTAAGGATAGAGGAAATTCCTCAAATTGTGAATGATTTTAGACTTGCTGCAAGGAATGCTATTGAAGCTGGTAAGTTCTTTTCTTGTGTTTATATTATATAAAAGATATTTGATTAGTCAAATGCACAAGGGAGTGAAGGAATGTACTTTGTACTTGATGAAAGAAAACTAAAAGAACAACGGGGCTCATGGTTACCTTTGTTATTACATAGTTCCTTCTTTAAAATGTCATTATTTGTCTTATACGCAGGCTTTGATGGAGTAGAGATCCATGGGGCTCATGGTTACCTAATTGACCAGTTTATGAAGGATCAAGTGAATGATCGAACGGATCAATATGGTGGATCCCTTGAAAATCGTTGCCGATTTGCTCTGGAAATAGTTGAAGCTGTTTCTAATAAGATCGGAGCAGACAGGGTTGGAATAAGGCTATCTCCTTTTGCAAACTACATGCAATCCGAAGACTCAAATCCAGAAGCTTTGGGCCTTTACATGGCTAAATCCTTAAACAAATATGAGATTCTTTATTGCCACATGGTTGAGCCAAGAATGAAGACAGTTGGAGAAAAGAGTGAAAGTTCCCATAGTCTTGTGGCAATGAGAAAGGCTTTTAAAGGTAGCTTTTTAGTTGCTGGGGGTTACGACAGGGAAGATGGGAATAAAGCTATTGCTGAAAACCGTATAGATCTTGTTGTTTATGGTTGTCTGTTTTTAGCTAATCCAGATTTGCCTAAGAGATTTAAGCTCAATGCCCCTCTTAACAAGTACAACAGAGATACATTCTACATCTCTGACCCTATCCTTGGATACACTGATTATCCATTCCTTCAAGACATTGCTTAGGCTTTCAAGGAGAAGAGTGAAAATAAATTGTCCAAAAACATTGCCCTATGTAATTCCTTTCTTGTTTTAAGTGTTTTCATTGTACTGTGTAAGTGCAACAAAAAGATTTGATAGATCTAAATAATTTTGAAGTGGTTATTCTCTTCAAGTGACAGTATTGTTAGTGTTGATCTGCTTCCGTGCTTGACTAATCATGATTTTGAAGCATAATTTGTCTATTACAGGCAATGATTCTTTACTTAAATTGACAACTATGTGTGCAAGATTTTGCCTTCTGCTTTAGCTACAAAGTACCCAGTCTCCTTTACTTTTTGGCGTGCATAAGGTCTGTGTTGAACCATTATAAGTGGCTACTCAATTACTTGTTATATTATCCATATTAAGGGCATGTAGGCTTATTTGCTCACTTCCATTCATAATAAAGTGACTAAATTTCAAGCTAGCTATCATCCTTATCTTTCTTAGCTTGAGACCGGTTGTGTACAAAATAATGAAATATGTTACATTAAGCACAAACACAAGTGGAGTTTACAAATGGAATTAGCAAATAGCATTTCCTCAGTTTCTTGGCAACCAAGAGGAGTCTAAGAAAAGTTATTTATGATTGACAACTGGTATCATAAAGTTAGCTCCAATGTTTATAGTTGAAAAGTGAAGAAAGTCAGGAGGATAATCTCTGGATTTAAGAGAACATATACGCAACACTTATCATGTGTATGTGTGTTGAATCTATTGCTGACATGAAAACGTGGTTTAAGTAGAACTGTAATGGGTTCTACTTACTCTATTTACTTATTCTTTACTAAATGAAAAGGTGAATATACTGTGCAAAGATCAATCAAAGCTAACACTAGAGTTAGCAACATCTTCAGGAACCAGAATCTCAAAATCACTAACAGACCATTTTGCAGTCATCCTTGTGCTGCTAACATATATTGTCCATCTTGAAGCAGAGGGACAAACTCAACAACACTAATCAAGTTAATGTAGACTAAACTACAAAAGTTCACTAATGTGAATTAGGGAAGCAATTGCTCTGAATTCTAATGGGTTCAGGTTCTTCAGGATGCTGGGAGCAGGTCTAGATAAATAATAAATCCAAAGCAAACCTATGATATTTTTCAATTGCATCCAATCTTAAGATTGAAAGCTGCATAGAGTTAGGTTTAGAATTTTTGTACAAAGTTGTAGCACCTCAAGGATGAGTATGGGAGAAAGGACAGACATACAGATGACCAGTTTGCACAGTAGTGCAGAAATTAAGAATAAGTAATAGAAGATCAGATAGGAGATAGAGGAAGAATGGAAAATTCTGAAGTCTCATGAGGCCTTTGGGGAGTCTCACCTCAAAGATAACATACAGAAACTTACTCTTAGCAGTAAGGACTTATAATTAGTTGAAGTTTCTATGCATAGAAGTACATGATAAAAATTTTGAACGCTCCTAGATGCATAGCACAGAAACATCCCTTTACTATGAACATGAACTTAGCATCTAGCCAAATTTTATGTGTCGACATTTGCATATCATTCCTTTGTGTGCGTGTGTGTGTGTGATTTCAACCAGGATTCCATATAAAAATTTGATAATGGCTAAGTTACTAAATATGGATTTGAGTTTGTCCAAAGAAATTTCCAAATTGCAAAGGCAAGTTTGGTCTTCTAAAGCCACAATTACTCTATCCAATATGGGGAATCGGATGGAAAGAATGCCAAACTTTTTTTTTTTTTTTTTTTTTTGAGAAAGGAAAAAAATGCCAAACTAAAATAGTAATAATTAAATAAATAAACAAGTGAGAAATTATATTTAGTAAGCCAAACAATGCCAAAGTGCTCAAAACACAAAGACATAGATCACAAACTTGACTCACAAAAATAGTGGACTGCCCAATAAAATAGATAAGACAAAATAGATAAAATAAACTAAAGTATTAGGTAGTAAGTTAAAAAATAATGATTCCAACCCATCCACCAACAGTTACTAATTATAAATTTATCAACATATGGCGTCCGCTCATAAGATCAAAATATCAATCAGTTTTTTATGGAGGCAATTACAGATCTCTTATTTAATTATCAAAGACTTTACTAGTTGAGCTAACTATAAATTTATAACTTATCATTTTGATATTAATTAATTGTGTCTATGTGTATTATTCAATTGACAATGTCTAGGAAATATTCACTCTTTATTCAATTGGTATTTGTATAAATTTAGGGATTTTTTTTATAAAAAATAATTAATAGATCTAAGATTTATTGATCAAATTTGATAAATAATGATTTTTAAAGTGATGTTCTGGTTGATTGGGCTAATTTTTGTTGCTGTATGGGCTAGATGTTTTGTTGTTATTTGAACTAATGATGTTGTTCTTGTGGTCACCACCGTCGTTTAACTTATTTTTGTTATTATTTAAAGGGGACTAAAATTATATTACAGGGCTAAAAATAATTTTCTTTGGCCCAAATTCTAGAAATCTCATAAAACATATATACTCTTAATTTTAAAAATAAAAATCTGGAGGATCCATGGCCCCCTTGGGTGGCTTTGTCCCTCCCTTACAAAAATAATTTTTTTTTTCCCTCATAAAAGTTGGCAAATTCCAATTTTCTTTCAAAATAAAAAATATGTAATTCATATTAAGAAAACTATTTATAATTTTTATTTTGATGTACATAAAAAAACACCCCTACTAGGTGTAAAATTATACATTTCTGCATAATTGGTATAGTTCATATATGCAGTTTATTGTAACACTTGCAATCATTATATTATTAGTTTTTTCTCTCTGGTGTCTCTGTTGCTCTCCTTTTTTTTTCAATTTTTCTCTCTGCTTCTTTTTCCTTCTCTCGCCTCCTTCTGGCTCCAACCCTTACCATCCTCGTCACCGGCCTCACCGTCCTCGTCACCGGCGCCGCTGGCTCGTCGGAACCCACTGAAGCGACGAGGCCATGAACGAGTGCTTCGTCGGAGTGGTTTTAGTTGGGATTTTATTTCTGGGTTTGGTTGCAATGCAAAGTTAGTTAGAGTGATGAGATAAGGTTGTTTTGTAAAAGAAGATAGGAAGGTTGAGTGAAGTGGCTTACGAGAGAGAGTGAAGGTTGTTGGGTTTAATGGGTAGAGAAGGTTGGACATGGCCATGTCTTTTTTGAGAGTTTTGAGGATTGGTTTTGTAAATTTTGATTGGTGACTGAGGAAGAAGCAAAATTTTGAGAGAGAGAAAACCCAGTAAGAAAATTGAGGAATATCTTTTGCAAGATGTGATTTTGCCTTCCAAAATCAATAAAAGCTGCTGTATTTTAGTGAGTTTTATCAGTTGCAGGTAAAGATGAGTTTTATCAGTTGGAGGGAGAGAATAATAAAAAACGGTAAAAAGAATATATATTTTATTGAATAAACGTGTAATATAAATAAATTAATATGAGTATTTTGAAAGAATAAGCGTGTAAAATAAAAAAGAGTAACTTTTTGTGTAAAATAGAAGAAAAGTTTGCATTCACTTACGTAGATGCTCTAAGAAGCATTAAGAAAATTGTGAACTATTTTATGTCTCAAATATTGCTCTTTTATAAGTAAAATAACTGATGACATGATAAATTTAACAATATTTTCATAATAGAATCATGAGTAACAAATAATAAAAGTTATTTTTTCTTGAAATAAAAAATAAAATTAGTGGTGATATGATGTAAAAATAATATACTAAAATCTAAAACACAATCTGTATTCTCAAAATTTTATTTTTTTAAAAATTATGAAATTTACTGCCGACGTAAAGTGGTGCTATTCATAGAAGCAAAACACATGGTTCATAGGGTCATGGTCGTTTACCCAAAAAAAATAAAAAAAATAGGGTCATGGTCCACATTGGTGGCCAAACATTTTTTGAGGGTTCAATGTATGGTATTTCCGATCGTCAGCACAGACATCATTATGAATACCATTTCAGCACAGACGTCATTATGAATACCATCATTGTCCAATTGGAACCATCCTGCTAGCTTATTGTGAGACTTTGTTTTTTTTTTTTTTGGGACGCAAATCTATAAATACCCATTTGTGTAACAAGCATTTCATTCCCACTTTTGTCTGAAATCAGAAACAGAAGCAAACTAGCAAAGTACTTGCATTCAACAGGAAATAATAGAATAGAATCATTGAAAATGGCTGCTGAAGCTCCCACCATTCCTCTTCTTACTCCTTACAAACTGGGCAAGTTCAACCTTTCCCATAGGTATACCAATACACCTTGCAAAGTTCTTTCTTTTTGTTTTTGTTTTGTTGTTTAGTATTATTTGAATTGTTAGAGGATGTTTGGTACATACACTTAAAACTAAAAACATGTGTAGAAATATATATGGGTAAACAAGTGTGTAGAAATACGTGTAATATTATTTAAAAACTAAAAACATGTGTTTGAGTGGGTGTACCAAACAGATGTGTTATGGTTTTGATTTTCTGTGATTGTGACATATCCCAGTTGGAATGATGAATTGTTTTGTTTACAAAGGTTTCAACTTTCAAGAAATCGTAGTTGATTATGGACAAAATTTAACTATAAAATTGGTTGCAATTACTCAATAAAATAAACGTTACTACATATTTTGAAAATCTAACCGTTAAATTGTATGTTCTTTACACTTTTAATACACATGTCAAATTTTGTGTCAATTGAATATTATATACTATATGATCTATAAGCTTATATTTTACGCATAATTTTAAACTATAAAAACTAGCAATTTAAATAATTTATTGATGACATAGTTATTGATTTTTAATTTTCTAAAAATTTTGCAAATATGAAAAATATAAGAAGAAGTTGTAATTCAATGGTGGAATTCTCAAAATTCACCTCTAATAAGAAGATATTGAGTAAAATTGTAGCTTTAAGCTATAACCAATTTTGTAGTTAAGTTTTATCCGTTGATTATTTAGAGCACTAGCATTAGGTGTGTCAAATGCCAAAAATTTGGCATTTGGCACACCAAAAAACCTCTCCTATCAGATGTTCTAAATGCTAAAAAATTTAGCATTAATGAACAATACAATTTCATATTTAGAACAGTAGGAGCTTATATGTGCTAAACATATTTCGGTTTTTTTTTTTACTTCAATTTCTCTCTCCCATGTCACATCCCAAGTCCTCTCTCCCTCTCTCTCTCTCTTTGTCACATGGGGGCCACAATAAAATATATTTATTTTGTTAATTTTTTAATATAGATGAGGTTTGTTTTAAATTATTTTAATGTGATGTAATCTTAAAATAGAAGATGTGATGTAGAGTGTATTGTAAAATGATATATTAAAATAGATAAAGTAACTTTTTGATGTGTCAAATGCTAAAATTGGTAGAGGACCTAATGCTAGTTAGCACTCTTTCCCTTTTGAGCATTTTCTTGTCAGTTCACATCTGTGTTTGTTTTGTGTTTAACCATGAAATGACACATTTTTTCAAGAATTCTCTATATTAATCTGCTAAAAGTGTGAGACTTTGCTAATTTTTGATACTGTTAAGATTGATGAATTTTGTTGGAACTGCATTAACTGTCATGTTGAGCTCTGCTCATTTCATGAGTTGTTAGTGATAATTTTTTCCTTTGATCTCAAAAGGAAAATAAATCTGGCATTTGGTTTATTTGGATTTTGTGAATCATCTCTATTGTGTAAATTGGTTTTAGATTTGCAGATTAAGGTATCTGATCACCTTGGCTATCAGGATTCACCCTATTCTGTGCATAAAAATTCATCAAATTCATTGTTCCAAGTTTTGACATGCTTCATTTTGTTTCTTACTTACCTTTTCTGGTATTTTCTTAAAGTAAAACATGGTCATGCATGCATTGCACAAGCCACTGGCCCCTCACCAACAAATTTACAGTACTCATGGGATTGTACTCAAGGGTGTTTAAACTAGACAACTGGGAAGTCCAAACTTCCTTTTAAATCTGCCAAAATATGATTTTCTACCTTAGAAAAGTAGTGACTGTGATTCTATTGAAATAAGAAATATCAGAGGTCAACTGCTGCGTTTGGTTTGCTCTGCTTGTACAGGGGTTGGACCAGGAGTGGAAGCGACTTGGACCAATTTAACTTATTGTACTCTAAGTCTAGGCTAGGTTTGGATACTATAAGAGTTGAAATGTCATAAGCAGTCACTTTTGAAGTCCATACTACACAAATATATACTTGCCTTCTTTCCAAAATGCTCTCATTAGAATTGTTAAGTTTCATGTTTGAAACAGTCATAAACTAAGTGCCACTCTTTTTTTTTTTTCAAAAAAAAACTTAGTGCTCTTTGCTGCAGCTTTGTAGGTCTTGGAAAAAGGTAAGCTTATGATATAAACATATGTTGAAAAGAGAGTTACACGAATTAAAAACAACGTAAGCCCTGAACTTGAAACAAAGTATTTTCAAATTTCAAGTGCATGGCAAATTAGCTATGAATGATATAGAAATTGTCATAGTTAAAGAACCTATAGGATCTTTGAGGTTCTCCTGCCCCACTCCAGTACTGCATTTTGTGAAATATATCTTTAATACTTGACAATATGGTTGTACTTTAACGATGAACAAACTCTAAAGGAAAAAAATAAATTGTAGATCAAGTCAAGCATTCTCTGTCTCTGACTCTGTCACTCTTTCTCATTTAGGTATTTATTTGTTTACTCACAAGGAAAAGCATTATATTATTTGCTGAGTTTTTCTGATTTTGTGTTTTTCTTCAGCCTCTCAAACCTTATCTTTGCCATAATCATTCAAAACTGTATTGTTTGATTTGGTTTCATTTGTTACTTGCCTTTTTAGTTTATTTTTTAGTATCTATTATAACATATAGAAAGGGGCTTAATCATATTAATTATTGTTCCCGACTTTGCTACAGGAATTATATATTTGATTCTTATAGGGTACTACTTTCTTCAATTAGAAAGATTTCTTACATGTTTACTCAATATCACTTAATTTGTATTTTCAGAGTTGTTTTGGCACCATTGACCAGACAGAGATCTTATGGCAATGTTCCTCAGCCACATGCTATCTTATATTATTCTCAAAGAACCTCCATAGGTGGTCTACTGATAGCTGAAGCCACTGGAGTTTCTGACACTGCTCAAGGGTAATCAATTTCTTACCATGTTTTCCACTGAAATACAATCTCCATTTTGAGGGTTCCCTTTCTTGCCTTGAAAATTTTTATGACTTCTTAGGTTTCTTTGCTATTGTAAAGGTATCCAGACACACCTGGTATATGGACAAAAGAGCAAGTTGAAGCCTGGAAACCCATTGTAGATGCTGTTCATGCCAAAGGTGGAGTTTTCTTTTGTCAAATTTGGCATATGGGGAGGGTTTCAAATCAAGGTTTGTCTTTGACTAAGACCACCTTTATATCTTCTCTTCTATTATTGCTTGTTAACAATTGAACTTTTTTAATGGATGGGGAGAGTTGAATGTTTTGTAATATGCTAAATTACAAAGACTTTATGGTAAATGATTCGTGAATTGAGTAGATTTGTGTTTCCTATACCACATTGTGCTACTTAACTATTGATTTTTGTTGATCCCAAAGGAAGTATTGCGTGTGAACCTACTTGGTAGAGAATCAAATTGGATGGAAGTTTTCATTGATTGCTGAAATAACCATGCATTGGTGTTGTAGAATGCTATTCCTGCATAATGAGTGTCACATTTGAAAAAGAAACATACTTTTTGAGGAAGATCATTAATTGGCTTGACTCTCATTTTGGAGAAAGTAAAATTAGCAAAAGTGATGATCATTATTGGATTGAGGGAGTATGGGAAAGTTATGCAACAATATAATTATTTTGAAAAATTATTGATTTATCAATGTAGTGATGTTATTTTTTGTAGTATCTTCTCTACTACAAATGGATTTTTTATTTCAAGGGGCCTTTTATGATGATTATTGCCTCAGTGGAAGGGGCATCTTCTATTATAAGTCTGATATGTTAACGTCATTATTTTTTTAGCATCTAGTATATATGAAGAAGGTGACACCCACTGCTTTAACAAAATCAAATCATTGTGGTTGGTTGGACAAAAAGCTAATGATGTTGCCATTTCAGTAGAAAAAGGCCATGGTGGGTGGTTGCGTGCCACTTTTTCAAAAGCATGGTTCTTTCAGTTGGTTGGTCTTTCAAAATCTTTGTAGTTTTGTTTTAGATATGCTGACACCAATTGCTCTAAATCAGTTGTCAAAATCATTATTGAGTCCTATATCTATGGTAGTCACAGACATTCAACCACCACTTTTTGGCGTGTCAGACCGCCCTAAGATCATGAGCTTTCCTTTTTTTTAAATGGAATAAGATCTTGAAATTTCGTTTTTTGGAGTGGAATATTTATACAATCATGTGAAACACATAATGGAGCTTTTATGCCTTCATGATCCAAAAGAAGTATTAATTTTGTCCCTCTTTTTTTTTTTGTGGTTTTCAAATCAATGAAGGTCTTGTCAATAACTTCTTTAGATAATTTTTTTTAAATAAAAATTAAATCTTTGTAAAGAAACATCTTTTTCTAAGTAATTTAATGGATCATAACTCTCATTTTTCTAATTCTTTAAGTGGTGACGGATGATTTCTTTTCAAACTCATGTGATTTATTTGAATATTTATTTTTCTTTCATATTGTTGTCTACAGGTTTTCAACCAAATGGTCAAGCTCCAATTTCTTCCACTGACAGGCCTTTGACCCCTCAAATTCTAGCTAATGGACTTGACCTTGCAGAATACACTCCTCCAAGACAGCTAAGGATAGAGGAAATTCCTCAAATTGTCAATGATTTTAGACTTGCTGCAAAGAATGCTATTGAAGCTGGTAAGTTCTTTTCATGTGTTTATATAAGATAAAAGATATTTGACTGGTCAAATGTACAAGGGAGTGAAGGAATGTACTTTGTACTTGATGAAAGAAACTGAAAGAACAATGGGGCTCATGGTTACCTTTGTTATTACATAGTCCCTTCATTAAAATGTCATTATTTGTCTCATACACAGGCTTTGATGGAGTTGAGATCCATGGGGCTCATGGTTACCTAATTGAACAATTTATGAAGGATCAAGTGAATGATAGAATGGATCAATATGGTGGATCTCTCGAAAATCGTTGCCGGTTTGCTCTGGAAATAGTTGAAGCTGTTTCTAATGAGATAGGAGCAGACAGGGTTGGAATAAGGCTATCTCCTTTTGCAGACTACAGGGAATCTGGAGACTCAAATCCAGAAGCTTTAGGCCTTTACATGGTTGAATCCTTAAACAAATATGGTATTCTTTTTTGCCACATGGTTGAGCCAAGAATGAAGACAGTTGGAGAAAAGAGTGAAAGTCCCCATAGTCTTGTGCCAATGAGAAAGGCTTTTAAGGGTAACTTTTTTGTTGCTGGGGGTTATGACAGGGAAGATGGGAACAAAGCTATTGCTGAAAATCGTGCAGATCTTGTTGTTTATGGTCGTCTGTTTTTAGCCAATCCAGATTTGCCTAAGAGATTTAAGCTCAATGCTCCTCTCAACAAGTACAACAGAGACACATTCTACATCTCTGACCCTATCCTTGGATACACTGATTATCCTTTCCTTGAAGACATTGCTTAGGTTTTCAAGGAGAAGAGTGTAAATAAATTGTCCAAAAACATTGCCCTATGTAATTTCTTTCTTGTTTTTAGTGTCCTCATTGTATTGAATAAGTGCAACAAAAAGATTTGATAGATCTAAATAATTTTGAAGTGGTTATTCTCTTCTAGTGATAATATTTTTGGCGCTGATCTGCTTCTGCACCAGACTAATCATGATTTTGAAGCATAATTTGGCTATTACAAGCAATGATTCTTTACTTAAATTGAAAACTATGCGTATAGGATTTTGCCTTCAGCTTTAGCTACAGTCTCCTTTACTTTTTGGCATACATAAGGTCTGCAGTTAAGCATTATAAGTGGCTAATCTTTCTAAGCTTGAGACCAATTGTGTACAAAATATGTGACATTAAGCATAAACACAAGTGGGGTTCACAAATGGAATTATACACATACACATGATTCGCAAACAGCATTTCATCAGTTTCTTGGCAACCAAGAGGAGTCTAAGAAAAGTTATTTATGATTGACAATTGACATCATAAGGTTGGCTCCAATGTTTATAGTTGAAAAGCGAAGAGCCAAAGACCTTGTAGTTGAATTGACACCTCCCCATGCACATAGTGCTTAGGGAATTGGGGGAAAAGGGTTCGAGCTGTGGGGTTAGCAAAATATTATAATTATCTCTCAAAAAAGAAAAAAAGAAAAAAGAGCTAAGAAAGTCAGGAGGATTATCTCTGGATTGAAGGGAACATATACAGAACACATATCAACGGTATGTGTGTTGAATCTATTGCTGACATGATAACGTGGTTTAAGTAGAACTGTAATGGGTTCTACTTATTCTTTACTGAATGAAAAGGTGAATATACTGTGCAAAGATCAATCAAAGCTAACACCAGAGCTAGCAACATCTTCGGGAACCAATATATCAAAATCACTAATAGACCATTCTGCAGTCATCCCTGTGCTGCTAACATATATCTCTGTACCAACATTAATTGAAGACCATACATGCCTTGCTGGTTCAGTTCCTGGATCCTGGTCAATAGCAATTTGTTTCCCATTAATGTCCTATAACTATATTGTCCATCTTGAAGCAGAGAGACAAACTCAACATCACTAATCAAGTTAAAGTAGACTAAACTAAGTTCTCTAATGTGTATTGAGGAAGCAATTGCTCTGAATTGTAATGGGTTCAGGTAATTTAGGATGCTCGGAGCAGGTATAGATAAATGATAGATCCAAAGCAAACCTATGATATTTTTCATTTGTATCCAATTTGAATATTGAAAGCTGCATAGAGTTATTGTTAGAATTTTTGGCCAAAGCTGTAGTATCTCAAGGATGAGTATGGGAGAAAGGACAGATACGGATGACAAGTTTGCACAGTAGTGTAGAAATAAAGAAAAAGTAAGAGAATATCAGACAGGAGATAGAAGCAGAATTGAAAATTCTTCAAGTCTCATGAGGCCTCTAGGGAGTCTCACCTCAAAGATAACATATAGAAACTTACCGTTAGCAATAAGGACTTTTAATTTGTTGAATTTTCTATGCATAGAAGTAGATAATAAAATTTTGAACTCTCCTAGATGCATAGCATAGAAACATCCATTTACAATGAACGTGAACTTAACATTTAGCCAAATTTTATGTGTCCACATTCGCATATCATTCCTTTGTGTGTGTGTGTGTGTGTGTGTGATTTCAACCAGGATTCCATAAAAAAAAAAAAAAATGATAATGGCTAAGTTACTAAATATGGATTTGAGTTTGTCCATAGAAATTTTCAAATTGAAAAGGCAAGTTTGGTCTTCTAAAGCCACAATTACTCTATCCAATACGGGGAATCGGATGGAAAAATGCCAAACTACAATAATAATAAATAAATTAACAAGTGAGGAATTATATTTAGTAAGCCTAACACTTTTTTTAAGTATATATTATAACATAGAGAAAGGGGCTTAATCATATTATTCTTCCTGACTTTGCTACAGGCAACATATATTTGATTCTTATAGGGTACTACTTTCATCAGTTAGAAAGATTTCTTACTTGATTTACTCAATTTATCATTTAATTTGTATTTTCAAAGTTGTTTTGGCACCATTGACCAGACAAAGATCTTATAGCAATGTTCCTCAGCCACATGCTATCTTATATTATTCTCAGAGAACCACCAAAGGTGGTCTACTGATAGCTGAAGCCACTGGAGTTTCTGACACTGCTCAAGGGTAATCAATTTCTTACCATGTTTCCCACTGAAATACAATCTCCATTTTGAGGGTTCCCTTTATTGCCTTAAATTTTTTTATGACTTCTTAGTTTTCTTTGCTATTGTAAAGGTATCTAGACACACTAGGTATATGGACAAAAGAGCAAGTTGAAGCCTGGAAACCCATCGTAGATGCTGTTCATGCCAAAGGAGGAGTTTTCTTTTGTCAAATTTGGCATGTGGGGAGGGTTTCAAATCAAGGTTTGTCTTTGACTAAGACGACCTTTATTTCTTCTCTTCTAATATTGCTTGTAGACAATTGAACTTTTGTAATGATTCATGAATTGTAAATGAGTAGATTTAGGTTTTCTATACCATATTATGTTTACTTAACTGTTGATTTTTGTTGATCCTGAAGGAAGTACTGCATGTGAACCTATTTGATAAAGATCATATTGGATGGAAGTTTTGATTGATTGCTGAAATAACCATGTGTTGGTGCTGTAGAATGCTATTCCCTACAATGCATAATGAGTGTCACATTTGAAAAATAAACATACTTTTTGAGGAAGAGCATTAATTGGCTTGACTCTTATTTTAGAGAGTAGAATTAGCAAAAGTGATGATCATTGTTGGATTGAGGTAGTAAGGGAAATTTATGCAACAATATAATTATTTTGAAAAATTATTGATCTATCAATGTAGTGGTGTTATTTTTTGCATTATCTCTACTATAAATGTTTTTTTTTTTTATTACAAGGGGGCTTTCATGATGATCATTGCCTCAGTGGAAGAGCGGAAGGGGCATCTTCTATTATAAGCCTAATATGTTAACGTCATTTTTTTTAGCATCTAATATCTACGAATAAGGAGAAACCCACTGCTTTAACAAAATCGAATCACAGTAGTTGCTTTGACAAAAAGCTGATAATGTTGTCACTTTGGCTAAAGGCCAAAGTGGGTGGTTGCATACCACTTTGTCAAAAGCATGGTTCTTTCAGTTGGTTGGTCTTTCAAAATCTTTGTAGTTATGTTTTAGATAAGACACCGCTTGCTCTAAATCAATTGTCAAAATCATTATCAAGTCCTATATCTATGGTAGTCACAGACAACCAACCACCGCTTTTTGGCTTGTTAGACAACCCTAAGATCATGAGCTTTCCTTTTTTGACATGGAATAAGATCTTGAAATTTCCTTTTTTGGAGTGGATTATTTATGGAACCCCATCCTTCTACTGTACAATCATGTGGAACACATAATGGAGCTATTATGCCTTCTTGATCCAAAAGAAGCATTAATTTTGCCTCTTATTTATTTATTTATTTTGTGATTTGCAAATCAATAAAGGTCTTGTCAATTACTTTTTTAGATAAATGTTTTTTTTCTTAAGAAAAAAAAAATTGTGAAGAAAAGAAAGATCATTTTCTAAGTAATTTAACAGATCATAACTCTCATTTTTTCTAATTCTTGAAATGGTGATGGATGATGTCTTATCAAACTCATCTGAATTATCTGGATATTTATTTTTCTTTAATTGTTGTCTATAGGTTTTCAGCCAATAATTTCTCAACAAATCATATGTAATAGGTTGTTATTGGTTGGCAAAAAAGTAATTTTAATGATAGTTTTAAATTAAAACTAATAATAACTTATCAACTATAACTTGTTGTAAAATCATTGTAGACGTAGCACTTCTAAAAAATTTGACGATTTTCTAAAATTATTTTTCATCTCAATATCTCTAAAAATACAAATATATAATTCTATTATTTTTGGGTGCATTTGATTGACATTTATCCATTTTTTAGGTGGTTCATATTCCTCTAAATTATGATATAGTGCGTTATGTTTTCCTAATTTGGTTTTTAGTTTTAGATTTTAGATTATGCTATTTTTTTCAACAGCTTGATTTTCTTTTTAGAATTTTCTCCTCTTGAATATCTAGAATACAACTAAACATTTTAACTAAGTATTAGCTCAAACAAAAATTAAATAAAAACAATAAGAAGGAGAGAGAGGACTTGTGATAGAAAACTCAATTCAATTCAATTGGTCTTCTTCATATTTTATCCAAATTCAATTTCTTCACATAGCCAAGCATACATCTTCATGGAATTTCTCCCATCCAATTGGTCTTCTTTGTCCAAACTTGGATAATCTTTCAACCTAGTCTATTTTTGGTTGTCTATTGCTACCTTATTTAGTTTTATACATGTCCTTTGATTTAATTTTCTTTCCATTGACATCAAATTTTACAATTCTGGTAAAGGTCTTACAGTAAACACATCCCATAATAATATATAAATTTGTTACAATACCAAAAAAAAAAAAAAAAAGTGGAAAAAACACTCATCCATGATTAACGACCACATAAACTATAGTAGTAAGACCCCATGCGATTTGTTGGAGCATTTTAATATTATATAATAAAATTGGTTTATATTACAACATAAATGTAAAGATGTGGAAGTTAATATGAAAGATGAGGAATTAGTGAAAATGTTTAATCCCACGTTAAAAAAAGAGAGATTATATTATTCCTTTTAATTATGGTGATTAACGGGCTAATATGTGTTGATTCAGATATTGGACTAGATATGTGCGCAAGGGGGAGGTGAAGGGACGAGGTGTCAAAAATGGAAATGAGTCGGCCTCTTGTTGGGTTGTTGTATCCTGGGGGAGACAAGTTAATATTCAGAAGTATTTTTCAATTTCTCTTTGTGTTATTTCTATTATTACTGTTTTTTATTTTTAGTTGGTTTATGGAAACCAATGTTATTGGCACCTGAGATCTTCGATGGCATATCACTAACAAAATTAATTAGAAAAACCTGAAGAATATGGGGAATTCTAATAGAGTGGCAATTTTTTGTATTTATATATATATATATATACACACACACAAAAAAAATTAGATGTATTTTTTTTTTGGAATTCTAATAAAGTGGTAATTGAACAATTTTTATAACGGTTTGATTAGGGAGAAGGAGAGTCATAGAGTTCAAAGAAGTTTGAATTATTATCAAATTGGGTTTGATCGTATAATAAATGGAAAGTTGAAAAGTTAGGAAATGTTAATTAAGAGATGGAGTTTTTTAATTTTTTTGATGTGATTGGAAAAATGTTAATTTGCAAAAGGAAGGAAAAGAAAAACAAAAAAAGAAAGTTATTGAGACCGATAACGTGACTATTAATGTAGCTCAACAAGAGCGTAACAACAATAAATACTACACCTTAACTTTTAAATATATATATAGATTTTTTATTCTTTGACCAACCATTTGTTTTTTCTTGGTCAAGAGCACGAAGCTCTTTTCTACAATATTTCCTGACTAATCTGAATTTGGACAGCCATTCGTCTAAATTCATATCATAAGAAAACAAGTGATCCATCCACATCATTGGAGTCCATTGTATATACATGATAATGAGTTTTTGTTTTTTTTTTTTTTGTTTTTTGTCATTCTCATAAGTCATAATACTTAACTTAATGAGTTGCCATTCTTGAGAAAAATTAAAAAGGTCAGCTAGGGACATACTGTCACATATATTCAGCTTCAACGCCCCACACCATGAGACAAATGAAAGAATAAAATGTCTGGTCATCAATTTGTCAATTGGTTTATTCTCTTATAAATGGGTCAATCGTTAGAGAAAATACATCATGTTTCAAATATATGAGTCCTCCCCCTCACATGAAGGGTGGTTTCACACTTATATGTGGGTCAACTACTGAAGAAAATACATCATGTTTTAGATACTCCCCCTCACATAAGAGTGGATTCTCATGTGAGTAGGAGGACTAATGTATCCAAAACATGGTATACCTCCTCTAGCCACTAATAGTTGATGAAAAATTAAAAAATATTTATGTACCACAAGATGATACTCTCAAGCATGTGAAATCCACCCTCAAAAAAAAAAAAAAAAAGCATGTGAAATTAATCAAATATGGATTTGAGTTTGTCCAATGAAATTTTCAAATTGAAAAGGCAAGTGTGGTCTTCTAAAACCACAATTACTCTATCCAATATGGGGAATCGGATGGAAAAAAAATGCCAAAACTAAAATAATACCAAATAAGAGATTTGGGGGTTCAATCTCCGCCTACATCATAAACTGATTGGTGTCTTGGTCTAAAGAGCTATCATCAAGAATAGACGCCATAGGTTGAAACTCAAAAAAAAATCACTAATTATAAATTTATAAGTTATCAGTATGATATTAATTAATTGTGTCTATATGTATTAGTCATTTGACAATGTCTAGGAAATATTCTCTCTTTATTCGATTGGTATTGTATAAATTTAGAGATTTTTTTTTTATAAAAAAAACAATTAATAGATCTAGGTTTTATTGATTAGATTTGATAAACAATGACTTTTAGAGTGATGTTTTGGTTGATTGGGCTAATTTTTGTTGTTGTATGGACTAGATGTTTTGTTGTTATTTGAACTAATTATGTTGCTCTTATAGTCACCACTGTTGTTTAGAATATTTTTCTTATTATTCAAAGGTGAAAAAAGTTATATTATGGGGGCTAAACTTTAATTTTTTGTAAGCCATTGCTTGAACATGCAATGGTTTACAAAAAATTTGTTAGACAATTTCTGTATTGCTAGTTCAAAAATTCAGATATTAAAACTTCCGAAAGACCAAAAAATATTAAAGAATCAGATGATTCGCTGCTTAGAAATTATTGAAACAAAACAAAATATATATGATTAAACAATAAAGAAATATAAGAGAAAGATGGGTGTCGATACCCATTTTTTGACAAAAGGGGCCCAATGGCAAAAGAAACCCAAAAATATGAAAAGGGTGGAGAAAGAAACATAAAGACCATTGGGCCAGAATGAAAAGAATAATGGTCCACAAGCCCACAAAATAATAAGTGGCCTCAAAGAAAGCAAAATGGGCCGAGAAAGTCCCAAAGGATGAAGTAGTAAGCCCATGGGAATCATAAGAAATAGAAATAAAGCAAAAAGGGGCCAAAGGAGCCCCAAAGTAAGGAAGTAGCAAATGGGATTGGTCCAAAGGCCAATAAACTCAAAGGCAAAGGATGTGGTAATTGGGCCAGGGAAGCCCAAAGGATTTAGCGAAAACTCATGGGAGCGAAAGAGGTAGAAAAGAAGGGAATGGGCCAAGGATGCCTAAAGAAGGGAATGGGCCAAGGATGCCTAAAGAATGAAATGGACCAAGAATTCTTAAGGAATGAAATGGGCCAAGGAAGCCTGAGGTGTTGAATGGACTAGCTCAACAGCAATATTAGGCAGCAAAAACTAAAAGGAATATGAGAAATTGACATGGCAAGCACTGCAAACCGCAAGCCTAGAAGAAATAATAAGGCAAAAATAGATGAATGATATCACAGCAGGAACAATGCAGTGGCATAGCAGAAGCAACAGCCAGCCCACGGACAAAGGATAAAAAAGGGGACATAGGCTGAACTAAACAAGAGAAAGCCCATACCTAAGCAATGTCCAACCTAAGGAAGAAATGAGATGCAGAGAATGAAGACCCAAAAACTCCTTCATGCCGCAAGAGTTAAACGAACACCATAGCGTGTAGCAGAATCAAACAAACCTAGAGGCAATGGCAAATGCGTGAGGGGCAGAAAAGCAATGGACACATATGGTAGTGGAGCACGCACAAGGCCCAAGCACCACCTACATGTACCCAACCAATACAGGGGAGGTAGGCCACGGGTTAGAGGTAAGAGAGGGTATGGTGTGGCGGTGGGGAGAAGGGAAAGTCTATTTTGGGGTTCCCGCTCAAGCTCTTTTGGAGAAAATGTCTTGCTAGGTTGACATTTCACCCAAAAGAGGTAAACATGAGTTAGGGCCACTAGATGCATGCTGTAAAGGTTGGTAAGGGAGAGAATTAATTCTTATCTAGAGGGGAATGCCAAAAGGGGATAAAAAAACAAAAGAAAACCACTTTTGTCTGGGAATGGGGCGTGGCACGGCCAACACAATGTAGTGGTGGTGGTTGGGCAACCGACAGGCCAGTGAGCAGGCTTGGAAGGACACCACAATGGGCCAAAACGGTTGAATGGGTAAAAATGGTAAATCTTGTCATGACAGGCAGTATAAAAAGGATCATAGACGTGCACATTAAACAAGAAGAACAACAGAGGAAGAGGAATAGAGAACACAGAAAACCAAGAGTGAGGAAGAAAAACTTGAGTGATAGGAGTAAAGGCATGCGTCAATAGGCTACCCACTTCTCTCTCTCTCAATAGCCCACTCTTTAATAAGTTAAGATTTTAAGTTTAAGTTATCTGGGTCCATTTCCCAAGTGAGTAACTTCTACAGTAGGATCCCTCTTTGCGGTTATCCACATTGGGGATTGATTCCCTTTTGGACTTGAATTTGCCGAAGGATCAAGTCCATTCTTTAGTAGATTATTCCTTTTTTCCTTTGCCATGGTTGACTAATGATTAACATGACATCTCGCTATTAATCTATTCCTGCTATAATCGTGTATTAATACCTCTTCCTTTTGTGGAACTATTCACGTATCATTGTTGTTAGCAAAGAAAAATATCTTAATTAAAGCGTTTTAGCTGTTCTGCTATATTGCATTTTTTCTCTTATAATTCTTGTTACAGTTATTCCTGCCATGAGCACACTCAAGATTCCTGCTAGAACGCGTCAGTACAAGAATGGCCCAACTTGTGCACAAGCTGGCCAAAGGAGTGTCTCAGTTAGGCTTGTCCCGACTCTCCTACCCCAAAATCGTAGGGTCATGGCACAACAGGAGTGATCCAGCCCAAGACCCAAAAAAGACCCATCACAATAGGTTACATTCAAAATAATAATTTATGGCTATAACTATTGAAAGGAATCAAAAGATTCAGAGCCTACAAATTAGAGATAATATATATATATATATGTGTGTGTGTGGGGGGGGGGGGGTGTGTGTGTGTGTGCGCGCGTGTGTGCGTGACTACAAAAATTCAGATGTTAAAATTTCCAAAATGCCAAAAAAGATATATAATTAAAAAATAAGTTATTGAAACAATTCAAAAAATATATGACTATTCAAAAGAGAAATATAAGAAAAAGAAAAAGTACACAAACTTATAAAGCAATAAGTTTATATTTTAGCGGGTCTAAACTTTAAACAAACTTTATCAGCATGTGGCCCACGCTAAAAAATATTGAGCAGGAGCCTACGTTGAAATAATGAAAGCCATACCTCCTCTTAATATATTATATATAAGTTTTTTGTCTAAGAAATTAACATACTTTCATATCATGAGGTGAAGTAAAGACATAGAATTTTGTTTTCTCATTGGGATATAGAATTTAGTAATGTATCCACCAAAACCACATGATAGGGAATCAATAGTGATTAGAAGGCCATAGACTTTCATGTCAGAGCTCTCTCTTTTTGTACTGTTTTCATTTTCTATTTTACCTAGCAAAACTGAGAAAAATTGAGTCACCTAAAAAATGATATGCTCATTTTGCCTATGTAGAATGACCACAATTAATTAATACCTAATGTGCCTTTTATCCTTTAAATATATAGCTTGTTCAATTTTTTTTAAAAGAAAAAATATAAAGGGGCCTAAAACATTTTTTCATTTGGGTGATTTCCACTATTGGAACGACTGAGATCACAAGAAATTGGCTAATATCCTACTAGTCTATGCAGAGATCTCTATCAATGACTTCAGCTTAAATTATTGCCACATGTACTGAATTGATGACATAGAGATGTAAACTTGTAAAGGCTACAAAGTTAACTAATTTGTTGGACAAATCATCTTTTTCATAAAAATAACAAAAAATAAAATATATAAATAAATAAACTAATTTGTTGGACAAATCTTGCTTGTCTATAATTCCAAATCTTCTACGTAAAAGGATTGCCAATTCCATAAATATGAAATGAGTTGAGGTATCATAATTCCACCAAAATAAAATGTGATACTTAATTTTCAAATTAAATTAAGTTGTAGGTACGTAAGGAGTTAATATTTTATATTTTATATTTTTGTTACTATTGGAAAAGCCTTACTCACCACATTGTCATTATTTGAAATCTAATGCTTATTATATTGAAATTTATTTGCTTTCACCGCTGGTGTGCTGATGATTTATCATGAAGGTTGCCATCATTGTTTGCCAAGTTTATATTATGTAATATTGGTACAAATAATTTGTAGCTTCCTAGTTTGAGTTTAACTTGGACTTGTTAGAGAGATATTAGTTTCACTCCTTGTTAAGTTTGGACTAAATAAAAATAGTTTGATTTTAAAAAGATGATAATGATGTGGCAAGCCCTGGAGAAGTCAACAAAAAGTCAAGACTTGGGTTTTATATATATATATATATATATATATATATATATATATATATATATATATATATATATATATATATATCTCCATATAGGGTTGGGTTCAAGTTACACCTGATTTACACCAACCTATAACTTGTTATTGAATTAATATTTTGAAAATCCAACCGTTGAATTACATGTTCTATATGTTCTTAACATACATGCCAATTTTCATATCAATCGGATGTTATTTACCATTTAATCTATAAACTCATCTTTTATGCATTATTTTAAATTACAAAAATTCGAATTTTAACAATTGATTGATGGCATGACTATTAATCTTTGATCACCTCAAAATTTCGTAAGCATGAAAAATATACGAAGATAATGTAATATAACGGTAGATTTGTCAATATTCGCATCCAATTAAAAAATATTGAGTGGTGTAACATTACTTAGAGTTACATTAGATGTAACTTGAACCCAATCCATATATATATATAAAGTATTTATTCTTTGACCATCCATTGGTTTTTTCTTGGTCAAGAACAAGAAGCTCTTTTCTATAGTATTTCCTATCTAATCTGAATTTCTATAGCCATTCGTCTAAATTCATATCATAAGAAAACAGGTGATCCATCCACATCATTGGAGTCCACTATATATCAGTGTGGTCGATACCGTACCAGTACGTATACCTGTATCGAAACACCAACATTTCATACCGGCCATGTACCAGCCATACCGGCCAATTTCAGGCAATACTGATCGGTACAGGAAAAAACTTTTTTTTTTTTTGTAATTTTTGAATTTTTGTAAAGGCAGAATGGTAACTTAATTGTATTAACTTATTAGTATTATTTGTTTTTTTAGTATGCAGTGAACAATAAAGCTTTCTATTTTTTATATTGTGTTTTTTTTCTTTTAATTGATGCTAAATTCTAAAACCATGAATAATTTGTTTTGAATTGAGATAATGTTTTATGGTAAACTTTTATATTTATTATAATACACACACACACAGATATATATATATATATATATATATATATATATATATATATGTATGTATGTGTGTAAATAACGGAAAACCTGAAACGGTACACTGATATTGACCGGTACTAAAATATATCGTTTCACTAGTCAAACCGGTACAGCCCCCGGTTTGAGATTGACTACCTTGTTGTATATACATAATAATGAGGTTTTTTTTTTTTGAGAATGATGAGGTTTTTTTTTTTGGTCGTTCTCATAAGTCATAATACTTAATGAGTTTCAATTCTTGACCAAAATTAAAAAAAGTCGGCTAGGGACATACTATCACGTATATTCAGCTTCAGCCCCACCTGACCCACCATGACACAAATGAAAGAGAGTGCTTATGGACTTACTCGATAAAAATAAAAATCAGTTGCCTCAAACAAGGGTAAAAATAAAATGTTTGGTTATCAATTTGCCAATTGGTTTCGGGTCAATCGCGGGAGAAAATACATCATGTTTCGGATACATGAGTACTCCTCCTCACATGAAGGTTGGTTTCACACTTATGTATAGGTCAACTGCGGGAGAAAGTACATCATGTTTCAGATGCTCCCCATCACATGAGAGTGGACCCTCATATGAGTGAAAGGACTTATGTATCCGAAACATGATATACCTCCTCTAGCTGCTAGTAGTTGATGAAAAAAAAAATATATTTATGTACCACAAGATGACGCTCTCAAGCATGTGAAATCAATCAAATATGGATTTCAGTTTGTGCATAGAAAATTTCAAATTGAAAAGGCAAGTGTGGTCTTCTAAAACCACTATCGGATGGGGAAAAAATGCCAAAACTAACAAATAATGATTCCAATAGATAGTGGACCGCCCAATAAATTAAAATAGATAAGACAGAACAGATCAAATAAACTTAAGTATTAAGGTAGTAAGTTAAAAAAATAATGATTCCAACCCATCCACTAACAATCACTAATTATAAATTTATAAGTTATTATTATGATATTAATTAATTGTATCTATGTATTAGTCATTTGACAATGTCTAGGAAATATTCTCTCCTTATTTGATTGGTATTGTATAAATTTAGGGATTCTTTCTAATAAAAAAATAATTAATAGATCTAAGATTTATTGATCATATTTGATAAATAATGATTTTTAAAGTGATGTTTTGGTTGATTGGGCTAATTTTTGTTGCAGTATAGGCTAGATGTTTTGTTGTTGTTTGAACTAATTATGTTGTTCTTATAGTCACTAGCGTCGTTTAGAACATTTTTCTTATTATTCAAAGGTGAAAAAAGTTATATTATGAGGGCTGAAAATAATTTTCTTTTACCCAAATTCTAAAAATCTCATAAAACATATATACTTGTAATTTTAAAAATAAAAATCTAGAGGGGCCATGGCCCCCTCAGGTGGCTCTGTCCCTACCTTCCAAAAATAAAAAATAAAAGATTTCCTCAAAAAAGTTGGCAAATTCCAATTTTCTTTCAAATTAAAAAATATGTTGTTCATATTAAGAAAAATATTTATAATTTTTTTTGCTGCACATACTAATTTACCGCCTTAAGAAGCTATAAAAAAAATTGTGAATTGTTTTATGTCTCAAAGATTGCTCTTTTTTAAGTAGAACAACTGATGTCATGACAAATTTAACAATATTTTCGTAATTTTTGAGGTCATAGTTATGAATAATATATAATAATTTTTTTTCTTTTAATAAAAAGTAAAATTAATAGTGATCTCATCTATACTATTAATAACATAATTTTTTGTTTGAGTTTCATCATTTTACGTAATAAAATATCCTTACACATATTCTTAAATTCTCTAAATTACCCCTATTTTTTTGTTAAATAATTTTAAATTTAAAAATACAAACAAGTTAAAAGAATAATTTACTATTTTTAAAAGGTTTATAAATTTTAGACGTTCAAGCTTTATTTTTTTACTATAAGAGTAATTTTAAATTTAAAAATACAAACAAGTTAAAATGAATAATTTACTATTTTTAAAAAGGTTTATAAATTTTAGGCGTTCAAGCTTTATTTTTTTACTATAAGAGTAATTTACTCTATGAGAATTAATTAAAGTTAAAAAAAAAAAACTTTTATCAATTCTCATATGGTGAAAGATTCTAAAAATTAGGACATTATCTCTATCTCACTTTTTTTTAGAAGAATCTCTATCTCACTTTTTTTTTTTTTTTTGAGAAACACACACATATAGGGGAAAGATGATGAGATAAGGGAATACATTCACACGACAACACCAAAAATGCATACGATAGTTAGTGTCGCATACACTTTTAAACATTATTTTACTAAATAAAAACAAACATAGCATAAAACTAATATACTAAAATCTAAACACAATCCATATTCTCAAAAATTTTATTTTAAAAAGATTATGAAATTGATTGTGGACGTGTCATTCATAGAACAGAACACACGGTTAATAATAAAAGCATTCTTATTAGGCCTCTCAAATGCTTTAGGGCCTGTTTGGTACTACATCTCAAATTCATATTTTTACATTTTAAACAACATTACACACTTTTTCACTCACACCTATTTCAAAACATTACAAAAAATTACAAAAATTCCATTTCAGACTACTCTACCAAGCACCTCCTAAAAATCCTATTTTTTAGCATTTTTGAGATAAAAAGGCCCCTCCACTAAACCGGTTAAATCTTAAAATTTTAAGATTCAAGCTACAGCGCAATCTCATATTTGAGACCGCACTGTAGCTACAATTGTAAAACAAAAATTATTTTTTTATTCCCTTAGCCTTTCTCTCTCTCTTCTATCTTTCTCTTTCCTCTCTCCACTTCTTTCTTCTCTCTTCACTCTCTGTGCTTCGCCGATGAGTGTGCTCTGCCAATGATTGTGCTCCGCCAATGGTCATGGGTTGTGGGTCGTGGTCTGATGTGCTCCGACGATTTTGTGGGTCTGGGTTTGTGGGTCTGGATTCAGGGGTCTGGGTTCGTGGGTCTACGTTCGTAGATCATCGACGTGACCGGGGTTGAGATCGGGGCAGTGGGTTTTGGCTAGGGTTGAGAACGAGGTGGGTGGGTGGTGCCTGAGGTGGGTTGCTGTGGCTGAGGTGTGGGTCTTGGGTTTGATGGGTTTTGCTTGCCGTGGCCGTCGTGGGTCTTGGGTTTGTGGGTTTTGTTCGCCGCTCTATCCTCCGGCCCCCTCTCTTCCTCTCACGGTGAGTTTCTCTCTCTCAAATTTAGTCTAGTTTTTGTTGTTGTTGTTACTGTTTTTTTTTTTTTTTTTGCTATGGGGTTGATTTTTGGATGGATGCTGATTGTGGTGGCAGTGGGTTGGCCGGTCTGGGTTTGTTGTTGAATGTTGATGGTTTATGGTGGTGGTGGTGGCTGACAATGGCTAGCCGTTGAGAAGAAAGTGGTGGAAAGAGAAAGTGGTAAAATAAAAATAATATTATTTAAATGAAGTTGTAAAAAAAAAAATAGAATGTTTAATGTTTGATGTTTGATGTTTGGTGGATTGTAAAATGGTATGTTAAAATTGATACGAATGCTCTAATAGGGAAATGGTAAACTTTTCTTAAGGGTTCAATGTATAGTGTAGAGTCTGTAGACCCCATTCCCATCCACAGCCACGTCTTTCCAAACGTCACCACACATCAGGCACTGTGAAAAAAGTTATGAATACCTTTTTAAAGCAAACTTCGTTGTCCAGTAACAGTTGGAATTGGAACCATCCTGCTAAATTACTGGAGACTTTTTTTACACAAATCTTTAATGCTTTTTCATTTCTATAAATACCCATTTCTGTAACAAGCATTTCATTCCAACTTTTGTCTGAAATCAGGAACAGAAACAAAGTACTAGCATTCAACAGGAAGGAATAGAATAGAATCATTATAAATGGCTGCTGAAGTTGCCACCATTCCTCTTCTTACTCCTTACAAACTGGGCAAGTTCAACCTTTCCCATAGGTATACCAACACACCTTGCAAAGCACT
This sequence comes from Castanea sativa, assembly GCF_040712315.1. Lineage (NCBI taxonomy): Eukaryota > Viridiplantae > Streptophyta > Magnoliopsida > Fagales > Fagaceae > Castanea > Castanea sativa. The sequence continues at coordinate 3,440,203 of NC_134024.1, read as the reverse complement.
TTCTTTTTTTGTTTTTGTTGTTTAATATGTTCTGAATTGTTAATATGTGTGATGGGTTTTGATTTTTTTGGATAAATTCACATGTTATTGGTTGGTTTTTTTTTGTTTGACTTTGATTTTTGTTTTAAAAAAAAAAAAAGGTGTTTGTGACATATCCCAATTAGTGAATTGTTTTATTTACAAAGGTTTCAACTTTCAAGAAATCGTAGTTTATGATAATGTATTTCAGTTACATAACACTCTTGCCCTTTTGCCCATTTTCTTGTCAGTTCACATCTGTGTTTATTTTGTGTTTAACTAAGAAATGACAATTTTTTTCAAGAATCCTCAATGTTAATCTGCTAAAAGTGTGAGACTTTTGCTAATTTTTTATAATGTTAAGATTGATGAATTTTGTTGGAACTGCATTAGTTGTCTTGCTGAGCTTTACTCATTTCATGAGTTGTCAGTGATGATTTTTTCCTTTGGTCTCAGAAGGACAATAACTCTGTCATTTGGTTTATCTGGATTTTGTAAATCATCTCTATTGTGTAAATTGGCTTTAGATTTGCAGATTAAGGCATCTGATGACCTTGGCTGTCAGGATTCTTTTTGTTTTCAGAACCTCTAAGTAATGCATTTGTAGCTTCATCGTGAGATTGAGAGTGCTTACATCTATTTACAGTTGCTTTGATTATATAAGATATCAATCTATAGTTATAACATCATTTCTCAACAATTTTGGTCTGACTTTTTTGGGGCTGGAAAGGAGGGATGAGATCCTTCTATTTATCAGTGTTATGTTGATAAGTATGCCCGCAAATTCTGTATGGTGAAAAGTAATCCAATTTCTCCTCTATATCCTACAACAGTTCCCAAGTCATTCTTGAAATTTTCTATGTTATCATTTGATATTCTTTGACCTACATGTAATTAACAAAACTAATCAACTTATTCTGTTCATAAAAATTCATCAAATTATTTGGTCCAAGTTTTTACTATTTCATCATTCATCTGTAATATCTCCTTCTCCATTTTCATGCTTCATTTTGTTTCTTACTTAACTTATTTTTCACTAAGCCTAGGCTAGGTTTGGATACAATAAGGGTTGAAATGTCATGAAGCAGCCACTTTCGAAGTTCATACTACAATGTACAATGTTTTTTCTCTTTCTTCCTCTCTGCCCCTTCATGAACGTCTTCCTTCGACTTTTATATCATCCTCCTTCTTCTCCCCATCTTCCACGTATGGATCAAATTCCTGATTTAGATACTTGTCACATCTCCATATCCTTGAAGTCTTTGGAGGCAGCTATAAGGCTGAACTCTAATGCTCATGCATCACTTCCCCATTAATGCGGTCAGAGAAGTGATTGCAGAGCATTCAATGCGGTGGTAACAGCTTTATCTTAGATATTTCACAGCGCTTCTTCTTATCTTGTAGATCCACCATGCTTACCCTTACCTATAAGATCTTCTAGAATATTGTCTTTGGTCGTTAGACAGCCCTTTTCCTACCTCGGCTATGTAAGCCGAGGACATATTCTTCCTCGGATCACCTTCCTAGATAAACTTGATCAGATTTCACTTCTTTACTTATTAGTATTGCTTCGTGGGTTGAAACTCCCACACCCTCGGACCATTCAGTGTCCTCGAATTTGGCCTTTAGCCCAACAAACATTCCTGGGCCAACCCAACACATATTCTTGAGCCCATTGACCATACACATATATACTCTTAATTTTAAAAAATAAAAATCTAGAGGGGCCATGGCCTCCTTGGGTGGCTCTATCCCTACCTTCCAAAAATTTTTTTTTTCGTCAAAAAAGTTGGCAAATTCCAATCTTCTTTCAAAATAAAAAATATGTCGTTCATATTAAGAAAAATATTTATAATTTTTTTGGCTGCCCATACTAATTTACCGCCTTAAGAAGCTATAAAAAAAATTGTGAATTGTTTTATGTCTCAAAGATTGCTCTTTTTTAAGTAGAACAACTGATGCCATGACAAATTTAACAATATTTTCATAATTTTTGAGGTCATAGATTATGAGTAATATATAACAAAAATGTTTTTTCTTTAAATAAAAAGTAAAATTAATAGTGATCTCATATATACTATTAATAATAGAATTTTTTTCGTTTGAGTTTCATTATTTTGCGTACTAAAATATCCTCAAATAAATTTTTAAACTCTCTAAAATATTCCTATCTTTTAGTTAAATAATTTTAAATTTATAAATACAAACAAGTTAAAAGAATAATTTACTATTTTTTAAAAAATTCATAAATTTTAGGCTTTCAAGTTTTTATCAATATTCATATTGTGAAAGATCCTAAAAATTAGGATATTATCTCTATCTCACTTTTAAAAATTATTTCATTAAATTTAAAAATTAAAAAGCAAACATAGTATAAAACTAATATACTAAGATCTAAACAAAATCTATATTCTCAAAAATTTTATTTTTAAAAAATTATGAAATTGATCGTGGACGTAAAGTCGTGCTATCATATTCATAGGACAGAACAAATGGTTAATAATAGGCTAAAATCCCTCTAAGTTTTACATTTTGTTATTTTAGTCCTCTAAGTTTCAGTTTTGTCATTTCAGCCCTCTAAGTTTCAAATTTTATCAATTAGTCCTCCGTTACCTTTCTGTTAAGTCTGCTGTTTACTAAACCAAAACGACGCCGTTTTGGATGAATTTTTTTAATATTTTAATTTAATTATACTGAAAACGTTAATTTTAAAAATTAAAAAAAAAAGAAAAAAGAAAAAGAGAACTAAGGATGTGTTAATGGCAATTCAACAACAGCCTCCTTATTTATCAAAAAAAAAAAAAAAAAAACAGCCTCCTTAATCTGCTAAATCTGTGCATCCAAACCACCAATATTTGCATTCAATTCCATGGGAGCTTTCTCAACTTTCATCACATAGGATCAACATCATCTTACAACAACCCCAGAACATAAAGCACCTTGTTATGCTTATGCATTAATATTGCACAACAAGGCTCCAGATCCTTATCCACAAAAGACAAAATCCCCACATATTATTCCGACCCCACCGACTACGAAACAATCATGTGATTCTCATCTATGAGTTCTTCCAAATTTCCAACACTCATAGGTGAGCCTTTGAGATCATTGACTTTAGATTTGTCTTCCTCGGCTTTTTCCTCTTAGGGTTTATGTCTTTCTTGGTTGCTCACTAACTTTTCCTTCATTAACAGATAGTCTTTGACACGCTCGAGCTTTAAGATTCAGAGATGGCACTTTGTGTGTGGAGTAACGCCTGGAAGTTGAGAATCGGCATCTGGGCCTTTCTATTTTCATTGTTTGCAACCTGCTCGAGCTTGTGGCGCCGTCAGCTCGAATTTCTTCTCCTTCTTGTTGGATCCATTGGGTTTTCGATCACCCGGTAAGCCTTGTCGGTTAAGACCGCTCAGAGTTCCTTGACCCATTAGGTTGATTTGATTGTCTTAGAGATAGAGAAGCTAGAATGCTAGATAGCGTTGTTGTACGTCATTCCCTTAGGGGGTGTTTGGTTGGTATTTTCAAACAACCATTTTCAGTTTTTAAACAACATTTCATGGATTTTCACACACTTTTTCACCCTCACGTATTTTTACAAATGTTTTCAAACAACAATTTTCAATTTTTAAATGCATATACCAAACGGACCCTTAGTTTCTTTTTTTTTTTTTTTTTTAAATTAACATTTTTCAATAAAGTTCAATTAAGAAATTAAAAAAAAAATCATCCAAAACAGCGTCGTTTTGGTTTAGTAAATGGCAGCACTTAACAGAAGGGTAATGAAGGACTAAATTGATAAAATTTAAAACTTAGAAGATTAAAATGACAAAATTAAAATTTTTAGGACTAAAATGACAAAAAGTTAAACTTAAAGGGTCAATTTTAGATTTTAGCCTTAATAATAAATAGGGCAATGGTCCACATTGGTGGCCAAACTTTTCTTGAGGGTTCAATGTATAGTGTAGACCCCATTCCCATCCACAGCCACGTATTTCCAAACGTCACCACAAAAATTAGGCACTGTGAAAAAAGTTTTGAATACCTTTTTAAGGGAAATTATTGTGTACTCCCGAAGTACCATCAATATGTACTCCATCCTCTCATATAAATGGTGAGTCATACTAATTAAATTCATAGTGAGACCCACAATTCATATGAGAGGGGGGAGTACGTATTTATGGTACTCCGAGAGTACTTAATAATTTTCCCCTTTTTAAAGCAAACTCACCAACCTGCTAGATTATTGGAGAATTTTTTGACACAAATCTTTAATGCTTTTTCATTTCTACAAATACCCATTTGTGTAAACAAGCATTTCACTTCCACTTTTGTCTGAAATCAAGAACAGAAGCAAAGTACTAGCATTCAACAGGAAAGAATAGAATAGAATCATTATAAATGGCTGCTGAAGCTGCCACCATTCCTCTTCATACTCCTTACAAACTGGGCAAGTTCAACCTTTCCCATAGGTATACCAACACACCTTGCAAAGTACTTTCTTTTTTTTTTTTCTTTTTTTTTTTAATATGATCTGAATTGTTAATATGTGTGATGGGTTTTGATTTTTTTTTTGGTCTTTTTTGGGATGAAATCACATGTTATTGGTTGGTTTTTTTTGTTTGACTTTGATTTTTGTAAAAAAAAAAGGGGGTGTTTGTGACATATCCCAATTAGTGAATTGTTTTACTTACAAAGGTTTCAACTTTCAAGAAATCGTAGTTTATGATAATATATTTCTGTTACATAACACTCTTGCCCTTTTGAGCATTTTCTTGTCAGTTCACATCTGTGTTTGTTTTGTGTTTAACCAAGAAATGACACATTTTTTCAAGAATTCTCAATATTAATCTGCTACAAGTGTGAGACTTCTGCTAATTTTTGTAGTGTTAAGATTGATGAATTTTGTTGGAACTGCATTAGCTGTCTTGCTGAGCTCTACTCATTTCATGAGTTGTCAGTGATGATTTTTTCCTTCGATCTCAGAAGGACAATAACTCTGTCATTTGGTTTATCTGGATTTTGTAAATCATCTCTATTGTGTAAATTGGCTTTATATTTGCAGATTAAGGTATCTGATGACCTTGGCTGTCAGGATTCTTTGTGTTTTCAGAACCTCTAAGTAATGTATTTGCAGCTTCATCGTGAGATTGAGAGTGCTTACATCTATTTACAGTTGCTTTGATATATAAGATATCAATCTATAGTTATAACATCATTTCTCAACAATTTTGGTCTGACTTTTTTGGGGCTGGAAAGGAGGGATGAGATCCTTCTATTTATGAGTGTTATGTTGATAATTATGCTGTATGGTGAAAAGTAATCCAATTTGGCTCCTACAACTGTTCCCAAGTCATTCTTGAAATTTTCTATGTTATCATTTGATAATCTTCGACCTATATGTAATTAACAAAACTAATCACCTTATTTTGTTCATAAGAATTCATCAAATTATTTGGTCCAAGTTTTTACTATTTCATCATTCATCTGTAATATCTCCTTCTCCATTTTCATGCTTCATTTTGTTTCTTACTTAACTTATTTTACACTAAGCCTAGGCTAGGTTTGGATACAATAAGGGTTGAAATGTCATGAAACAGCCACTTTTGAAGTTCATACTACACAAAGATATACTTACGTTCTTTCCAAAATGCTATCATTAGAGTTGTTTAGTTTTATGTTTGAAAACAGTCGAAAACTTAGTGCTCTTTGCTGCAGCTTTGCAGGTGTTGGAAAAGGGTAAGCTTTTGATATAGACATAGGTTGAAAAGGGACATACACAAATTAAAAACAACGTAGGCCCTGAACTTGAAACTACTAAGTATTTTCAAATTTCAAGTGCATAGCAAATTATCTATGAATGATGGATAATTTGTCATAGTTGAAGGACCTATAGGATCTTTGAGGTTCTCCTCCCCCACTCAAGTACTGCATTTTGTGAAATCTATCTTTAATACATGACAATATGGTTGTACACTTTAACGATGAACAAACTCTAAATAAAAAAAAGAAATTGTAGACCAAATCAAACATTTTCTGCCTCTGTCTCTGTCACTCTTTCTCAGTTAGGTATTTATTTTTTTACTCACAAGGAAAAGCATTATATTATATGTAGAGTTTTGCAGATTGTGTTTTTCTTCAGCTTCTCCAACCTTATTTAATGGTTTGTATTTTAGCAATCCACAGGTGAAGTTGTGAAGCTGTCCTTATCTCTGCCATAATCATTCAAAAATGAATTGTTTGATTTGGTTTCAGTTGTTACTTGCCTTTTTATTTATTTATTAGTATCTATTATAACATATAGAAAAGGAGCTTAATCATATTATTCTTCCAGCCTTTGCTACGGGCAATATATATTTGATTCTTATAGGGTACTACTGTCTTCAGTTAGAAAGATTTCTTACTTGATTTACTCAATTTATCCTTTAATTTGTATTTTTAGGGTTGTTTTGGCACCATTGACTAGACAGAGATCTTATGGCAATGTTCCTTAGCCACATGCTATCTTATATTATTCTCAAAGAACCACCAAAGGTGGTCTACTGATAGCTGAAGCCACTGGAGTTTCTGACACTGCTCAAGGGTAATCAGTTTCTTACCATGTTTCACACTGAAAGACAATCTCCATTTTGAGGGTTCCCTTTCTTGCCTTGAAAATTTGTATGACTTCTTAGGTTTCTTTGCTACTATAAAGGTATCCAGAAACACCTGGTATATGAACAAAAGAGCCAATTGAAGCCTGGAAACCCATCGTAAATGCTGTTCATGCCAAAGATGGAGTTTTCTTTTGTCAAATTTGGCATGTGGGGAGGGTTTCAAATCAAGGTTTGTCTTTGACTAAGACCACCTTTATATCTTCTCTTCTAATATTGCTTGTTGACAATTGAACTTTTGTAATGGATGAAGAGAGTTGAATGTTTTGTAATATGCTAAATTACAAAGACTTTGTGGTAAATGATTCATGAATTGAGTAGATTTGGGTTTTCTATACCACATTGTGCTACTTAACTATTGATTGCTGTTGATCCTGAAGGAAGTATTGCATATGAACCTATTTGGTAAAGATCAAATTAGGTGGAAGTTTTGATTAACTGCTGAAATAACCATGCATTGGTGCTGTAGAATGCTATTCCCTGCATAATGAGTGTCACATTTGAAAAGAAACATACTTTTGGAGGAAGAGCATTAATTAGCTTAACTATCATTTTAGAGAGTAAAATTAGCAAAAGTGATGATCATTGTTGGATTGAGGGAGTAAAGGAATTTATGCAACAATATAATTTTTTTGAAAAACTATTGATCTATCATTGTAGTGGTCTAATTTTTTGCATTATCTTCTCTACTATAAATGGATTTTTTAATTTCAGGGGGCCTTTTATGATGATCATTGCCTCAGTGTAAGGGGCATCTTCCATTACAAGTCTGATATGTTAATGTCATTTTGTTTTTAGGATACGAAGGTGATACCCACTGCATTAAAAAAATCGAATCACTGAAGGTGGTTGGGCAATAAGCTAATGTTGTCATTTCAGCTAAAAAAGCATTTTTGTATCACCATTGAATAGAATGTTATTTAGTCATTTCAGTAGAAAAAAGCTAGAGTGGATGGTTGCATGCCACTTTTTCAAAAGCATGGTTCTTTTAGTTGGTTGGTCTTTCAAAACCTTTGTACTTCTGTTTTAGATATGCAGACACCACTTGCTCTAAATCAATTGTCAAAATCATTATTGAGTCCTATATCTATGGTAGTCACAAACAGCCAACCAACACTTTTTGGCATGTTAGACAGCCCTAAGATCATGAGCTTTCCTTTTTTGACATGGAATAAGATCTTGAAATTTCCTTTTTTGGAGTGGAATATTTATGGAACCCCATCCTTCTACTGTACAATCATGTGAAACACATAATGGAGCTATTATGCCTTCTTGATCCAAAAGAAGCATTAATTTTGCCTCTTATTTTTTTATTCTTTTTTGTGATTTGCAAATCAATAAAGTTCTTGTCAATTACTTCTTTAGATAAATGTTTTTTTCTTTAAGAAAAAAAAATCTTTGTGAAAAAAAGAAAGATTATTTTTTAAGTAATTTAATGGATCATAACTCTCATTTTTTCTAATTCTTTAAATGGTGATTAATGATGTCTTATCAAACTCATTTGAATTATTTGGATATCTATTTTTCTTTATATTGTTGTCTACAGGTTTTCAGCCAAATGGTCAAGCCCCAATTTCTTCCTCCGACAGACCTTTGTCCCCTAAAATTCTATCTAATGGAAATGACGTTGCAGATTTCACTCCTCCAAGGCGGCTAAGGATAGAGGAAATTCCTCAAATTGTGAATGATTTTAGACTTGCTGCAAGGAATGCTATTGAAGCTGGTAAGGTCTTTTCTTGTGTTTATATTAGATAAAAGATATTTCATTAGTCAAATGTACAAGGGAGTGAAGGAATGTACTTTGTACTTGATGAATGAAAATTGAAAGAACAACGGGGCTCATGGTTACCTTTGTTATTACATAGTTCCTTCATTAAAATGTCATTATTTGTCTTATACACAGGCTTTGATGGAGTAGAGATCCATGGGGTTCATGGTTACCTAATTGACCAGTTTATAAAGAATCAAGTAAATGATCGAACGGATCAATATGGTGGATCCCCTGAAAATCGTTGCCGGTTTGCTCTAGAAATAGTTGAAGCTGTTTCTAATGAGATCAGAGCAAACAGGGCTGGAATAAGACTATCTCCTTTTGCAAACTACATGCAATCTGGAGACTCAAATCCAAAAGCTTTGGGCCTTTACATGGCTGAATCCTTAAACAAATATGAGATTCTTTATTGCCACGTGGTTGAGCCAAGAATGAAGACAGTTGGAGAAAAGAGTGAAAGTCCCCATAGTCTTGTGCCAATGAGAAAGGCTTTTAAAGGTAGCTTTTTAGTTGTTGGGGGTTATCACAAGGAAGATGGGAATAAAGCTATTGCTGAAAACCATGTAGATCTTGTTGTTCATGGTGTTCAGTCTTTAGTTAATCCAGATTTGCCTAAGAGATTTAAGCTCAATGCCCCTCTCAACAAGTACAACAGAGACATATTCTACATCTCTGACCCTGTCCTTGGATACACTGATTATCCATTCCTTGAAGACATTGCTTAGGCTTTCAAAGAGAAGAGTGAAAATAAATTGTCCAAAAACATTGCCCTATGTAATTCCTTTCTTGTTTTTGGCGTTTCATTGTATTGTGTAAGTGCAACAAAAAGATTTGATAGATCTAAATAATTTTGAAGTGGTTATTCTCTTCTAGTGACAGTATTGTTGGTGCTAATCTGCTTCTATGCTAGACTAATCATGATTTTGAAGCATAATTTGGCTATTACAAGCAATGATTCTTTACTTAAATTGACAACTATGCGTAAAAGATTTTGCCTTCTGCATTAGCTACAAAGGACCCAGTCTCCTTTACTTTTTGGCATGCATATGGTCTGCATTGAACCATTATAAGTGGCTACTCAATTACTTGTGATATTATCCATATTTAGGGCATGTAGGCTTATTTGCTCACTTCCATTCATAATAAAGTGACTAAATTTCAAGATAGCTGTCCTCCTTATCTTTCTTAGCTTGAGACCGATTTTGTACAAATTAATGAAATATGTTACATTAAGCACAAACACAAGTGGAATTTACAAATGGAATTAGCAAATAGCATTTCCTCAGTTTCTTGGCAACTAAGAGGAGTCTAAGAAAAGTTATTTATGATTGACAACTGGTATCATAAGGTTAGCTCCAATGTTTATAGTTGAAAAGTGAAGAAAGTCAGGAGGATAATCTCCGGATTTAAGAGAACATATACGCAACACTTATCATGTGTATGTGTGTTGAATCTATTGCTGACATGATAACGTGGTTTAAGTAGAACTGTAATGGGTTCTACTTACTTTATTTACTTATTCTTTACTAAATGAAAAGGTGAATATACTGTGCAAAGATCAATCAAAGCTATCACTAGAGCTAGCAACATCTTCAGGAACCAGAATATCAAAATCGCTGACAAACCATTCTGCAGTCATCCCTGTGCTGCTAACATATATTGTCTATCTTGAAGCATAGGGACAAACTCAACAGCACTGATCAAGTTAAAGTAGACTAAACTACAAAAGTTCACTAATGTGAATTAGGGAAGCAATTGTTCTGAATTCTAATGGATTCAGGTTCTTCAAGATGCTGGGAGCAGGTCTAAATATATATATAATAGCAGAAGCTGAGAGAAAATTGATTCCTATATTTAAGGAGGTATTAACAAATAGGAAAAATGGCTATCTAAAATTCAAGCATGTATATAGTTTTAAAGTGAAACAGCCGCACGTTACCATGTTTGGCCTTTAAAAACTCTGACATGCTTGCAATAAAAACACCGTTTGGCTACTTTTTTTGGTATATTAAAAAAACAATATAAAAAAAACGTTGCAATTAAAAAAACCCTAGCCATCTCTTTTCATCAGACTACGCTTAACATCTTCTCTCTCTAAGGCTCCACTTGGGAGGATGAAATGGAATGGAATGAAATAAAAAGAATAATTTTAGAATATTATTCCCTTCCTTTATTTGGGAGTTTTAATGGAGGAAATGGAAAGTCCATTCCCTTGTTTGAGAGTTTAAGTGGGAGGGAATGAAATGGATAGGAGAGAACACTCATTCCTCTCTATTCCCTTAAAACCTCAAATTTTCATTCCCCCCGAAATTAGGAGGAATGGGAGGGAATGGAATTAGATTTAATGAATTTTTTACTAAAACTCCCAAGATACTCCTATATATTCAACCCTTTATTTTAAAATAGGGGTCTAATAGTAATATTGTCATAAAATGATTCCATTCCATTCCCTCCATGTTACTCCCAAACAAGATCACTTACATTCCATTCCTTTCCATTCCTTTATTTTAAAACATCCAATCAAGGTTACTTAATTCCATTCTATTCCATTCTTTTTCATTCCTTTCCCTTACTTAAATACATTATATTCCTTTCCATTCCTTTATGATCATTCCATTCCATTCCATTCCCTTTCCTTATGAACTCCCAAGCTGAGCCTAAAAGAAAACACCTACCAATACTGCGACACAGAGAAAGGGAAGGAAGTTGAAGTTGTTTTCTCTGCCTCTCTCAATTCTCAAAACCCCTAAACCATAGCCCATTGCCGCTCTCTCACTCCTTCAGCATCTCACCGCCGTCATATACCAGTGAGTTTTTATCTTCGATTTAAGTTTGTTTATTAATTATGATTAGGGTTTGATATTTTGTTTGGATTGGTTTCGATTTTGGTATTCAAATTAAGTTTTTCTCTTCGCCTTTCAGTTTGACATGTTACTTTTGGTTGAGTTTTTTTGTTGGATAGGTTTAGATTTAATTCATTTTTGTTTTGGGTTTTTGGATTCTCTATCAAAATGTTTTTTTTTTCTCAATTTTAAATACCTCTTGAACAAAACGGTGTACCAATTAGTTTTTAACCATTTCATCACTATTAAAAAAACACAATCTAAACAATGGTAGTAAGAAACGATCGAATGGTAGTTAGAATTGGTTTAGGGTAAAATTATGGTTTATGATAAGGTAGTTAGAATTGGTTTTATTGTGCATTTTTTTGCTATTGAAAGGAAAAAATTTGAGACCATAAAGCACAGATAGAGTGACATCTGAACCTCCGCCAGTCAGACTATCGGAATCGTCACAGGTAAAATTCTGATTATATTCCTATTTAAATACAATATCCTATTTCTAGCCAAATTGTTTTTGTCTACCTCCGTCCATACACCAATTTTCCTCTCTCCAATTTATCCTATCTGGCCCTCTTCAGATATTTTAAATATTTACTATCCGACTATTACTAGATGCATTCAACCATGACAAACCCTAGACTTCTCAATGACGCATCGAAGATATTTAGTGACTCAATATTGTTTCACTAAGGTATTTCTGTTCTTTTTTTTTTTGGATAGAAAAATGTATTTCTGAATTTGATTTGTGTTTCTTATCAAAACTTTGTGGTCTATATGCATTTATGATTATTTTATTTTATTTTAGTTTCTTATCAAGCTTCTTAGATACATTTACTTTGTGCAGTATATAAATGTTGGGGCTGAACGAAATCTACAAAGGACTATATTCATTCCTCACGAAAAGGACATGATAGGCAAATATACTATATGTTTAACTATCTCTTGGTTTATATATTTTTTCTTTTGATAAAATTGTTGTATAAGCTTTATTGCAAATTAGAGCATTTTTTTGAAAACACACATTCTCTCTTCTATAATTTCTGCTGCATCATCCTCTGTTTTTCTTCTTCATTTTTCTCCTTCAACCCCACCCAGGTTTAGATAACTTTCATAAAGGCAAAAATAGTTTCACTTTCCATAGACGCACACCATCTATTTGATAAAAATCTTCTAAAGTATTTTCACGACCAACCAAAATTAATACCAAAACAAGGAATCTTTTTTTTTTAAAAGTAAATAGGATATATTCATGATGTCAAGCATTAGGTCAATTAGATACAAAAATTGAATACTAATTTTAAAGTTTGGGTACTATTGCAAATTTACATAAGCATGTGCCAGAAGAAGTTCATGGTGTTCTTTAAGTCTCTATTAAGGTAAGTTTATCATTTGATCATAAATAAATAAAAAAGCAAGAGAAGTCACAGGACACAAATTTTTATGTTTCTTTATGCGCTTGGTATAATATGGGTGATTGAAAGGTATGTAGCATTTAAGTACCTGGGAAAAAAATTGACATTTATATTATAAATACTATTGTGTTTCAGGCACTTACAGCCTACTGCATTGGGTTCAGAATTGCAGCAAGGTATCATGTGCTTTCTTATGATATAAAATATAAAAGCCATCGAAGAGTTGAGTTTTTGGCTTTACACTGTTCATGGAATAAGTTATTAGTTATGTAGTTCCATGTATTTGCTACTTTTCAGTTTGTTTGTTCTGCCTGTTCATCATGTTATTGTTGTTGAGTTATTTATTGCGTTACAAGAACTATTCAATGTGTCAATAAGTTGTGTATTTCTGTTTTAATTCCTTTTATTTATAATAACAATTGTTAATATCTTAGAGATTGTTACATGAGGTGTAGATTTCTGACTTGGCTTTGACTGTATGGACCATCTGATGTGCTTATTTCACACTTTGGATTGTTCATTATTGGCTTTATGGTACATTCTAATGCTGAAATTTTGTGCACACCATGTGTTTGACAAAATGTTTTGCTTACTCTTGCATTAGTTTATGTCCACTACATGGTTTGTGCCTTTTGGTTTTAGTTGCCGTTGGCCATTGCATTTTTTTTTAATGCGCATTTAGGCATACTATGTCATCAGCGTAAGTAAAAATTTAGTACATTGTCCACTTGAATTTTCCATCATCAAAACCCAAGTTGCAACATTAGAAAATTTAGTAGTCTTCTTAAATTGGAGTGTATTCTAAACTACACCTTCTTCATTAAAATGTATATAACTAAACAACTATAGCTTTAAATTTGATTGAGATCATCTAGATAGGCATGCTTTATAATTTAATTGCAGTAAAGTGAATAAAAAAAAAATACATCTAATTATGTGTAGCCACTCTTAGACCTCATACTCCCATTAATGGCACTTAACTTTCCTAAATATCTAAGCCAAGTTAATGAAATTTCAAAGGTATGCAATTCAGACCACTTCCTGGATGTGACTGCTTTTTTGTTTACTTATGGGTTAGTTTCATATTTGACGTGTTGTTTAAGAAAATAGGGCAATGATTAATGAAGGAAATGACAATTCTCTTTTGGTTAGTGGAGATAGTGATGCTGGTAAATAGGACAACAAAGATGCTCATGAGATATCTTGCACACTTAGGTGGGCAATTTGGAGTAGAAGGACGCACAATTGGATTTCAAATTTCCCTGTATGAGCATATGCTTGACATATTATCAGAAGAATTATGTTAAAATCAAGGTTTATGTCCACCTTGACCTTTAATATCACAGTCCAACCCAATTCTTAAGGCCTTTAGCAATGCCAAAACAATTCGAAACAACAACTCAAGTTTTTTTATTAGTTTCCCATGGTTTGTTTTTCATTTAAAGCTATCTTTATACTTTTATTTCTTTCATTTAAATTATACATACTGCATATATATTTCTTAATTTTGCATATTTTTTAGGTATATTTGTTTGAACTTCTCATTATAATGTCTCTTTCATGTCATAGTGACATTACTATGTAGTTGTCATGGGGTAGAAATTAGAATGAATCTGCTGGATAGGTCTCCTGTTTGCCAGATTTCCAATTCCAAAAGAAAATACCATTGCTTTTAACTCCAATGTGCCACACCACCTAATGTATTGATGCATCAGTAGCTATTCCCATGGCACTCTATTAGAGTGATTTGCATTTAGCTTTTGTGTCTTTCTTCTTCTCCTTTTTTCCCCCCAAATTTGCTTTAATCAATTACAATTATTCAATATTTCCCACTAATATTTCTAATAAACTCTACTTCCTCATTTATTACTTCAACTCTCTATAATTCTGTTCAAGTGTCCCACATATTTTATACTATCCATCCACTCACAAGACTTCTCATCTCCTTATCAAAACACAAAATGGTTAACAATTCTCCCTTTATTTACTTTCCCATTAAATCACATTCATCATTTTGGCCCTCCTTTAACTTTTTGGGCTCTTCCCCTCCTTATCAAAACCTTCAATTCCTACCCCTTTGGAATTAAAACCCATTCATTTGTTTTTTATTTATTTATATATATATTTCAAATTCTCTCTCCACTCCTACAAAAGTCGCTAAAGTACAAGCAAAGTTAGAAAGTCCCTTTGAGGTGAGTTTTGCCTTTTCTGTTTTCCCCTCCATCTTCATTGGTTTGTTTGGCACAAATTGTATTTTCTCCCATTATGTAGAAGATTAAATGTTTGATTTTAACATTATAAAAAAACTCTAATTGCTCACTGCTAGACAAAGGAAAGTGTTGCGGTAATACAGAGGATGCAAGTGTAAAGTGTTTGTAGGTGGCTTTTTGTGTAATGGGTCTTTCAAAAATTTATTATTATTGTTTTTCAAGGCCCACAGCATGATATATTATTGTTCAATTCCTGATTCATTTGGAATATTAAAAAATGTGATAAAAATAACATAGATAGATAAAATAGGAAAGCAACTAGACCATGTTGATTTATTTTATAAAATGTCAATGTTTATATTATATAAAATCTCGGGGTATGACTCAGAAAAATGGTATATGCATATAACTCTTTTGGTGTTTTTTTTTTTTTTGGAGGAATTTTGATGTAAAGTAAGGAATAAGTTTTCATGGCCATACCTCTTACTTGGATGTTTTGCAATGACTCTTTGTAATGTACACATTTTGATTACTTAAATTTTTTCTTACAGATGTTGAATTGGATCTGTAGTTAACTTTTTTGTTTAGGCTTGGTGCATCACAAAGAGGTCCCCTCTTCCTAACATTGTCCAACTCTCTATTCACAATCAATGTAACCATTTTCCTTTTATGTAAAAAAAGAAGTGTTTGTCTTCAGCTTGCTAAGTTGCTAGGTTCTTTTTCTATGATCATAGGTTTAAATGTTGTGCTTTAGGTGAAAACTGAATACCTTGAAGAGGTAGGCGGTTCCAAAGCTACTAAATGAATCTTCAGAGAACAAGAGTAGTAAAATTGCTTTGGAAGAACCATGATTTTCTTAAAATCAATCAATGTCCATGAAACTAAATTTCAATAAGCAATGAGTAAAATGTATAAATTTTTTTGCTCATAAGTGTTTCATTTTTTTTCCTCTTGACTTCTTTGTGAGATGGGAATTTGGCATATAGTTACAAATTTTCCGGGAAAATTAGCCCACTAAGAATTGTTATTTCCGTATTGCACATGTATGATATTCCAATTATGTGATTTTTTAGAAATTAAGATGATATTCCAATTATGTATGATTTTTTTTTTTTTTGGTATCAAAAAGAAATTAAGATGATATTCCAATTATGTATGATTTTTTTTTTTTTGGTATCAAAAAGAAATTAAGATGATATTCCAATTAGTACCTCAACATAATGAAGTGATTCTTCAATATTCCATGGTATCACAAAAACAAATGTTGGTGTCAAACCAGATTTAGCATATGAGCATATGCATGATCTAGATATTTACATAATTTACATAACTTTTTTACAAAAGCATAAATTGTATGATAAATTGCAAACTAAATCATGTTCAAATGTACTCATCTTAATGTTTCTTTGACCATGGTGTCATTTCTCTTTCCTAAAACAATTTAGGTTAAAAAAATGGACGTTTATAAACAGTTTTGTCTTCAATAAGTTTGCATTTAATAAAAGTAAACTGTTTGTAAATGGAGTTTATAAAAGCAAACTGTTTATTATGCAGGTTAACAATTATTAACCGCTTAGCTTACAAAATATATATTACATTACATCAATTATGAATAAGACTAGAGATACAAACTATTTTATAGAAATTTTTACAAACTGCTGATGTGGTGAGTGATTATTGATAAATGAAAAGGTGATATTAATGATGGGTCTTGATGAAAACCAATAAGAGATTGATCACATCAACATTTTGTAAAAATGTTGTAAAATAGTTTGTGGCTGTAGCATTACTCATCAATTATACTCCATTAGAAAAATAATTATATAATTTTGTGTTTAAGACTAATACTTATAAACTTATTTCTTCTTTCACTTATCAATAAATACTAAATAAATAAAAACATCGGCTAGTTATTATTATCTGATGTGGGACGAAAACGCTGAGACCGTCCCTGGACGGTCATCACCTCGGCAGCCGTCCAGGAGTTATCCTCAGGACGAGGGTAACGGACAAAGCCGTCCAGAGGATGATAGCGAAGCTACATCCTTCGTCCAGGGGATGCGCGCGACCTGCCCCGAGAGGACTCGTCCACATAAAACTTTGTGGACGAGTATGCTACACTTGGAATTCAGGGACACTCAACGAAGGAACTCCAGGACGAGGAGATCATACTTAGAAGAATCTCCGAACATAATGTGACAATCCCTTATCCCACACATAACCGTCATGTATCCGTTGTGAAACAAGAGCATAACTTCCAAACGGTTATGCAAGTTACGTTTGATTTCTACCTCTCCTTGAATCCAGAAAAAGTTCCAGTTTTGATAACCGCCTGTAAGAACACTATATAAAGGCTGCTTCAGACAAGGCCAAGGTATGTTCGGTTTTTACTCCAAAGAAGTTGGAACTCAGATAATACAGAGGAAAAAACTAACTTTGCCATTGGAGGATTTTTGGCCGGCAGCCCCGGTCGCCTTTGATTCGCTTTTCTTTCTTTTTTAGGACGCAGAGAGAACTCGTAGTCCTTTAAAGTCTGAAGCATCCAGCCTACTGATCTTCTTTGTATCATCATTATCTATATAATAGTAGAAGCTGAGAGAAAGTGGATTCCTACCATTAAAGAGGTGCTGACAAATAGTATAACTGCCTATCTAAAATTTAGACACATTTCAATTAAAAAAGTGATACATTATATTGTTTTGCAAGATTAGTACCGTTTGGCAGTGTTTTTTTTAATATTCAAAAAAAGTGGTTGCAATAAAATAATAAACACGTTGAAACTAAAAAAAAAACCCTAGCCATCTCTTCTCATCACTCCGCTTGACATTTTCTCTCTCTAAAAAAAAACCCCTACCGATACTGCGATACAAAGAACGGCCAGCCATTGCCATCTGATCTGCTACTCTACCTCATCTCTCCTCTGCAACAAAATTTTTCTAAAGGTCAGCATACTCTTTTCTTCTTCAAATACTGTTTCGGTTTTCTGAAACTTTTCACCATTGCTTTTCATTTTCGAATTAGTATATGTTTTTAGTTTAAAACCAGATGTTTATACTACAAGAATTACCATCTTCCTTTTCAATATATCTGTATTTCAAAATTTTCTCCATACCGAATTGTCTAGGGTTCTTCTTTGCCTCCTTTTGAAATATAGATGGGTTTATTTCTCTTTCTATGGAAAAATTATAATTCCCGGATTTAAGTACTGGTAACATAAGGGATTTTGCCCTTGATTTTAGTGGCCAAATTTCAACTTGGATGGTTATAAGTCTGAAAGTTTAGAGTGTGTAATGATGGGTTTATTCTCACTCTATGGATGATTTGGTCTGAAATAATTATTTTTGGTTTTAAGTTTTGGTAACATTAGGGATTTCGCCCTTGATTTAAATACTTGGATGGTTTAAAATCTGAAAGTTTAGAGTGCATAGTAATTTAAAATTTTTTTCTAAGTCAAATGATGGTTTTTTGGATTAATTACTGGGTTTTTGAAAAAAAAATGAATTAATTAATAACCAACTGATTACTATACACCTTCCAACAGTTTGTTAGACACTATGTTATTGAAATTATAAAAAACCTTCTTACCTTGTCATTTTGTTGAAATTTAGATTTGCTGTAGTTCTCCATCAAGTACATATCTTGAGTAATTTGCAAGATAGGTTAGGAAAGCCTAATTTTTCCTTTGTTTATCTGATAATTCTGTCCATTATGTATTCGTTGTTTAAATTTCCTCTGTTTTTGCATATTTTAGACAGCTTTTTCTATATTAAAAAAAAAAATGCATTCCATGATTCTTTTTCAACTAACCTGTAAAATTGTTATTTATTTATTTTTTTTGTTGGTGTCATGCTTTGCGATCAACTTCCTTATAATGATTACTTCAGCTTCTTTTTGTAGACTTTGTTTCACCTTAGGATGGCCTTACTATCCCTCTATTTATCTAATATTTTGGATTACATTTTGTTGATTAATGTATTTGGGATAGTTCTAAGCAAAATTAGATTGTTAGAGTTCTCTTTGGTTTATTTTTTGAAAATAAAAACCCATTTTTTAAGCTTTACATTTCAGTCTACCTCACAGATCAAATTATCTTGATTTTGAGGGATTTCAGTGGCTATTTGTGATGATTCTATGAATGAAACTTTCAATTTCAAATAGAGCTCTTATATATGGTTTGTGATCTCTAGCATTTTTCCCCACCCATGTTTGTAAGATTTGAGTTGTGATAGTAGTAGATTATTTATTACAAGTTTAGGTATCTTATATTAGTATCTATTTAATTGTTAGCCTTTATCTTTCATACTGTTGAATACTTTGTTTTGTTGAGTTATTTTGGAACTCCATGCATCCATCTTAATTTCGGTAATTTTTGCATATAGGCTCAAGTTGTTGTTTTTCCTATTAAATAAGTAGTGTTGTTCTCAAAGTTGTTGGTTTGTAAGTGAATGGTTTGATTCAAGTGCTAATTTGAAGATTTTATTGATTAAGGTAGATCACTATCTTTTTTCATATTTAGATGTGGGTAGACTCATTACATGAATTTGGGTGTCCATGCGCTGAATTAGCAACATGTGTGCACCTTAAGGCAATATCTTTACATGAGATAACATAGGAGAAGAAGACTAAGACTTGGTGACATTTTCTGGCTGTATTAACGGTGTGGAGGATTTTTTATATTATTTTTAAAATGTATTTGAACAATGATAATTTGTATCGTCTGTTTTTACTTTTTTGTTTCTCTTTTTTTTTAATGGAATGCCATTTTTTTTTTGTTGATAAGTAATAAGTTTTATTGATAGCAAAAAAGGATCACCCTAGTACACAGGGAGTATACAAGGGGTCAACAACTCAAAGACAAAAATTACAAGAATCAAGGAAATCAAAATAAGAAGGGAATGATTAGTTTTGCATAGCAACCAACCAATCCAATAACGTGTTAAAGAAAAATGACTTGAGGTCTGGTATGGATCTCTCAATATCCTCAAAACACCTACTATTTCTCTCTCTCCAAAGACACCACTTTAAGCAATGGGGTACAATTAACCAAATAAAACCATTTCGATGACGACCAAACCCGCCTTGCCAACACTCTAAGAGCCCCAACACGGATTGTGACATAACCCAGCTTACTCCAAATAAACCCAAAACCATAGCCCACAGATCCATAGCAACCGAACAATGAAAGAAGAAATGGTCAACTGATTCACCATTGAACTTGCACATGTAACACCAATCCAATATCCAAACCTTCCTTTTTCGTAAATTGTCAATTGTCAAGCATTTCCCTAAAGCAGCAGTCCAAACAAAGAAAGCTACTTGAAAAGGAATCTTCTGTTTTCAAATGCTTTTCCAAGGAAAATAGAAGTCAGTAGAGCCCACTAAAATTCTATAATAATCATTAACCTTAAAGCCTTTATCTCTATTAGGCTTCCAACACATCTTATCCTCACCAAACTCCCGTATTGAAGAACCATATATGGTATCCAAGAACCCTGATATAGCCTCTAATTCCCGAGCATGCACGCCCCTAAAGAAACTGATATCCCAAACAAGGACGCCATTGGTATACTTCATAAGTGTAGCCACACTAGCCTCCTTGTCCCTGCAAAATCTAAATAACTCAGGATAATTGACTGCAAGGGATGTCTCACTACACCAACGGACTTGCCAAAACTTCACCCTAGACCCATCACCAATATCATACAGAATATGGCGTGAAAAAGAAGGCCAGCCTTGACTAATATTTTTCCATAAACCAACACCATATGGACCATTAACAGTTCTGGTACACTAGCCCCCCATACACATCCATATTTTACCTCTATCACTTGCCTCCAAAGGGCATCCTTCTCAATCCCAAATCTCCATAGCCACTTCCCAAGCAAAGCTTCATTAAAAAGTCTTACATTCCTTATCCCTAAGCCACCCGAAGAAATGGGGGAACAAACAGTAGCCCATTTAACCAGATGAAATTTAGGTTCATCACCAATGCCACCCCATAAAAAATTCCGCTGAAGTTTCTCAATCCGGTTAGTCTTTGGCAAGATGCTATATGGGATGGATGTTGTTTCTAAGTAATTTTTTTAGAACAATGCTTACTCCTAAATCTGTGTATATTTAATCTTTTTCTTGATATACAAAGTATTAAGAAATTTAATATTTTTTAAATGGATAAATTTAGAAATATGTTTTGAACCAGTTCAGTCTTGGTGTCCCATGAGCAGTCAATGGTACTATGGGATCAATCTTGCGCATTTTTCAATTCAAGCCAAATTACAACTTCAATTTATTTTCTATAACTTAAGAAACCTCCTTTTCCCATCCTTTTGTTGAAGCACAAATTTATGAAGTTCTCTTTCAGATAAGACATTTGGGTGTTTTTTTAAGACATTCGAATGCAAGTATAGGGCTTTTGTGTGAATCGTTGCTTAATTTATTTAAAGTAAGAAATAGTTTCAAAATAACATATTAGTCGAATTCCTTAAAAAAAGAAGAGTGAAATATAAGTGGCACTTTAAAAGATAGAATTTCAAATGAGTATTTCCCAATTGATGTATTTGGGTTTGAATTGGTTTTTGTTCTGGATTCAATTGACCTATAACCCTATTATGATTCCATTAATCTTATTCAATCTTCTTCCGATAGCCAAATAGATAGAGTTCTCTTTGATTTTTTTTGTCTGCTATGTTTTGTAATCAAGTTGGCTTATTTGTGTTTGTGAGGTTTTCCAATTCAGTCTAACTCAATGATTACATTGTCTTGCTTTTGATGGTTTTGAGTTCTATTAGTGATATTTTGTAAGCTTTGAAAATGCATGGTTTATGCTTTACAGAAAAAAATTAGTGATTCCCACACATGAAGTGCTGTTTATACCTAAATTTGATATGTCTAGAAGTTTACATTACAGTTAAAATTAAAAAAAAAAAAAAAAAAAAAAAAAAAGACAATACTTTATGATCTTATGATTGCCAAATGCTATAATTACGAACTTGGATTTAATTATTGTTACTGAATTACCATATTTTGAAGTCTTGATTTTGGTACATCTAAATATGGTAGAGACCATTTTCAATTCTTAAGACTCAATTTGGTTAGTGACTATGTTTTGATTAGAAAAAAAAAGTTTTGGCTTCCCATCAGTCACTTATATTTTAAATTTTTTAATACATTTCTAGGGGTCATTATGCCAAAAAAAATTATTGAATCAAGATTAAAGGTAACCTGATTTCCCATTTTATTTTTCCAATATTTTGGGTTCTGTTTTGTCTATTATTGTTATTTTGCGTCAAAGTAATGCTAGGATATTTGAGGCCAACTCAAGAATGAGGAAGGTGAAATACAAGCCATTGAGGTCAAGTCTCAATTGGTAACCAAAGTACCATGTTGTTATTCAAAGATGCCCCTATTTGTACTTGGCAAGTAAACTGAAATCTTTATTCATTAATGAAGCAGTTTTTTCCTTTTTAACTTGGCAAGTAAACTAAAATCTTGACTGTTTCTGTAGAAGTTTTCACTGTGGCATGCCACACATAGGATATGTACTTACCACACATAGGATATGTACTCTCACTTTTGCTGATTGGTATAGCTTTGAGTGTTATCTCATGAAGTTGGTGCAACACAGGTGCTGTGATCCCAGCTGATGCAAGAATAGCAGTGATGCTAGCTGCTGTAATTTAACAGGAGCATAGCTAATGTATGATCTGTTAGTGTAGGTCTGTTAGCTAATATATGAGCATAGCTAATGTATGAGCATAGTTAATGTTTTAAAAGTGTATCTCGAAATGTGAATGTAATTGCTATTAAGTTGATAGAAATTGCATGTAATTCATTTAGTATATCATGTTTGGTTGGAGGACACCTCTTATTCTTTGAGTTTAACACTGTGGAATACATTCAAAGATTGTGTGCAGCAGCCAATGTGGCATGACCACAAAGCTGAATCTGCAAAGGGGTATCAAAGATTTAATTGATTTACAGATACTTCTTTTAATTTTCTAAAAATTCTACTGTACCAATAATATACGGACATCTAATCATGGTTAAAGACCATTTTAAAATCTGTATGTCAATGATCATGTGGAATTTTCAACTTAGTGCTATTTTCCCGATGTTTTTGACATGTGAAAGCAATCAGTTGGATGGTGTGAAATAGTAAATGTGGGTATTGGTAGAAAGAATATGATATTTTGCGAGTGTATATATATATATATATATATGGCTTGCGGAAAATTGTGTTCATGCTTCTACCTGCACTTCAACTTTGTAGTTTCCACACAAGTTCAAAAGATTAAATTAATAGCGTGTTTAAAGTTTGCAAAATGAACCAATTTGATTGCCATGCCAATCTAGACACTAATGTGTCATGAATTTGGCATATTAGCAACAAAATTCTGGAATTTATGATCAGTTCACTTAACAACCAAACATTGCAACCTTTTCCTTTTTTTAATATTTATATTTTAAAGTTATCAAAGAAATATCTTTTAAGGACCTTTCCCATCAAACAGATTGAGCATATCTTCTGTAAAACCAATTGCTTTGTGGACATTTGCAAGTCCCAAGAATTTTTAGATACAAATATATTACAGCTTTTCTTCAAAAAAAAAATTTTAAAAAAATGCAAAGATAATACATATAAAAGAGATAGAGTGATAGAAATCTTAAGATTTAAAAAATATTAAACCCATGATGATAAATTAGTATTAAATTCTGATTTTGGTTTTGACATTTTGAGTGCTATTTAAAAAAAATTTAATTTCTAATACATTAGCTACATACTTATTTAATTAAATTTATTTAACTAAAACTTTTAATATAAAATATTCACTTCAAATATTTATCTTAAATTATTTGAATATGTTTACTTTCTCAGATACTAATTATTTTTTATGAGTGGACATTTTCTTTGAGCTACAAAGATAGGGTAGCAACAAATTGGTAATTGACTTAAAAATTCACATCCTAAAATATAATAGAAAATTGTTAGATTTAATAGATGGCTTGGTCAATTAGGAATCACACCAAAACTCTAGATGGAGCTAAATATATGTGGGTGTTACAATGAGAGAATACTATGCATTGCGATTGTGTTTCTGCGATGTGGCTTTTTTTTCATTGATGGAAGTGTATTTTTTAAGTTAAATAGTCACATGATAAAATCTTAAGAAGGTAACCTAAGAAACAGCACCTAAGTTACTATACATAAGTTTTGTCCATAGTTTAAAATGTCCTTTTTTTAAACAATGTTTCTGTTTAAAATAATATTGTTTCATGGTTACAAATGAGTTTTTTTTTTTTCTATAACATTTAACTTTTAATATATGTTTTAAATTATATTTCGTCTTCTTATGAACAATTCTTTCCCTATTTTACCATCATAAAATGATCTCTCGCATTGTGCAAGTTAAACACTAGTCTATATTCTATATATCTATATAATAGCAAAAACTGAGATAAAAGTGAATGCCTACAATTAAGAAAATGCTATCATGTAGGAAAAATGTCCATCTAAAAATCAGACAAGTTTAAGTAGAAAAGCAATAAATTACATTGTTCGATAAAGCTAAAACACTGTTTAAAAGTGATAAACTATATTGTTTCACTGTCTTAACACACCGTTTGATAGCCTCTCAGTATAGAAGTAAAATAAACCGGTTAAAATACAAAGAAGCCTGGGACACGGAGAGAAATAGGAAAAGAGGCGATGAGAGAGAGAGAGAGAGAGAGAGAGAGAGGCGACGAGGAAACGGGGAAAGAAGTAGAGAAAGAGATAGAAATACGATACACACAGAGATAGAAATAGAAGGAGGCGATGAGGCCTGGGACACGGAGAGAGAAACTGAGTCCCTTTCTTATATTTGGGTATTTAATATGATTTAGTTTTTGGGGTATTTTGGTTGGATAGGTATAGATTTAGATATTTGCTTTGATGTTTTGGGATTTTCTGTTACGGTTTGCAGATTTCAGATTTTGATGTTGTTTGTTTGGTTCTTTCCTTCTTGCCCTAACTCACTTTTTCTCTTTTGCTTTCCATCTCTGTTTCTTTCCCAAGAAAGTTGTGATTATATATGCTTTGTTATTTGTTATTCTTCTTTAAGACTATGACTCAAGGGATTATTCAGTTTGCGTAATTAGAAACAATGAGGTTTTTGATTGATTGTTGAGAAAATGGAGGATTAAGTGAGGGAATGATGAGGGAAATCGGAATTTGTTTTTGGTTCAATTGGGGACTCTGATTGAATGAGCAAAGTTTGATAGAACATCTCTTCTTTCTCCCACTATTTTTTCCCATAATTTAAATGTTAATTTGACATGCTCTGTTTTTTTTTTTAATCTCTTTTTCCAGTTTTTTATTGTTGTGTTTGGTTTTGGAGGCAGAACTTCAAAGCATAAAAGCCCTAGAACCATCTGTAAACCAAAATCTACAAATTTTATTTATTTATTTTCATTTTACTTTCTACTTCTAATTTGTTTTGTTTTTTCTTCATTTCAGATATACCTTTCTTTTTTTGGTTTTCAGGAAACAGAAGTCTCTTCTCATGAAAGCTTGCAGCAAGTTCTCGTCCTAGCACAGATTCTAATATGTACATCTCTTTTCTTTTTAAAATTTTCTTTTTGGACTTTGTTTGCTTAAGTAATCCAATTTATTGCTCTCTTAACACATTATTATAATATTAATATGCACTTGAATATTGGCCCAGTAACGTTGATCGAATATGGGCCCAAAGTTTTCAATGTCTTTTTGAAGGAAGAATTAATTTGATGCTCATTCACTTCAAAAATATGATGTTTTATTTCTTACAGTAGGGTTTTGTTTTGTATGTATGTGTTTTATTAATATCTAAAATCAACATCTATTTAAATTGTCCATTGATTAATAGACTTATTTGTTGAACCAACTACATAAATTGAAGTTTCTACTTTTAATGTCCATTCTAGATGTAAGTTTCATTTTCTTAGTCATTTCAAAAATGTTTGAAAGTCAGCTTTAGACATTGTTGTTTGCAATTTATATTTGTCACTCAATATTTGATGCTTCTAGCAAGTAATTCAAAATTGGAGGCCTAATTTTGTGCCACATGTCGTACTAAATTTCTTAATTTTTTTGCAAACATTTAACAACATTGTGAAAACCGAAGAGTCCGATGAAGAAATCATGTTCAAAACACCATTTCAATATTTAACAATTAAGAAATCATGGAATTCAAGGAGTTGCTTCAAAATTATTTTCACCATTTAATAGTTCAGAAATCATGGAATTTAAGGAAATACTTCAAATTTGATATTGCGATTAATTTAAGCACAGCTTATAATTTTTATTTTCTGGGTTTCTAGGTTGAAAGACAAATCCTTTGGTGCAGTCCAAGTCTAAGAAGAAGTAAAACGAGGTATAGTTTTCACTTTATTAAAATCTCTTGGAATTCGTATTTAAATGAGTGGATTGATTTTATATTTGGGCAGGTATCCCAATTTTGTGAGAAGTATTATTATTTTTTGTATCATTGCGCTCTGTTATTTTTTTTATCATTGCACTGTTATTTGGTGTTAACTGTGTTGAATTGGGACATTCAAGTATAAGCAACAAGGTAAAGAGGCCACATTTAAAAATAATGGATTCTTTTATGTCACCTATGGCTCTTCAATTTTTCTGTTTCTTAAAGGTAAAGATGTTAAACCCAGTAAATTTTATTCTGCTGTGCCATAATGGCTCTTCAATTTTTCTGTTTCTTACTCATGTTCTTTTTGTTTTCCTCACATGCTTCAATGACTGTCTTCTCAACCTATACATTGGTGCTCTAGAAATCAGTCAAGGTATGTATGTGGTTAGTGATGGATTTATAATTCATCCTTCTCTATTAATATCAGTTTGTGTTTAACATATTGTAGATTAAATAGTTTTTACTAATGTATCTTAGTCATTGGCAGCTTGGGAGAGGTTTGATATTTTGGGTCTTCTAAGATAGAAGTTCAATAGCAGTTTTGGGTAAATGGGGACAACCAAAGCTGCAATGGACATAGTTTATGAATCAATCTTTTGTGGTGATGTTAATAACTACACCATTGTTCAAATGAACTCACAAAACTCCAGGTCTGAACTAAAGATTTTGAGCTAAATGATATGGTCTGCATGTATCTTTTAGTTTTGTTCCACTTATCTTTCAACCTTCCATTCCACTTAGTATCACCAAAATAAAAGACCTAATATTAACAAAGCATTTGTAAGAAAGAGAAAGAAAAGAATCTAAGGGGCAGCCACCATATGTATGTGGGATTGGCCTATGTAAGCTCAACATACATATTCATATTGGTATATTTAATTTGTGTTTTCCAATTGGGTTTGTGTATGACCTTGGGTCCTTGCTGTCTAATTGTTACTTTCTCTCTCTCAAAAGGGTGAATACTTTGCTATGTTGAGTTATTTGGGTTTCGTTTGAATGATTTTTGCTGCATTTTACAGGTAAACTTTGGCATTGGGAATATATATATATATATATATATATATATATTTATATTAATAAAGCATATTTACACTCAAAAGCTGTTGGGTTAGTAAGTGAAGGGTTCCATCCTATTAATTTTTGACGATTTCTAAGTTAATCTTTATGTTGGTTCTATTTATCAATTTTTTTTTTTATTGTTATAGTCATTGAGATTGCTCGGAATGAAAGATTATGGGTGAGAAAGTTGGATACTATTAACCCAATTTTGTTGGGTAAGCAATTGTGGAGATTTGAGCAGAAAAGAAACCACCTTTGGAAGTGAGTTTCTTGAATAAAGTATGGGGAGGTTAGGGGCAATTGGCATTGGATTTAGCAATTGCAACCTTTGGAGAAACAAAAAGGTAAAATGGGATAGATTTGCAGGACGTGACTTTTGTTATTGGTGATTGTAGGAAAACAAGATTGTAAAAATTGACTGGGAGACCCAATATGCAACAAGAGCATGATTTCATACCAGTAGGTTACCTATTTGGATGAGTTCACATTTTGCTGATTTTTTTAATTCTTGCAGATTGCTATTGAC
Source organism: Castanea sativa (assembly GCF_040712315.1). Lineage (NCBI taxonomy): Eukaryota > Viridiplantae > Streptophyta > Magnoliopsida > Fagales > Fagaceae > Castanea > Castanea sativa. The sequence continues at coordinate 3,412,276 of NC_134024.1, read as the reverse complement.
AATGGTATTTTGCTTATTAAATCTGATGCCTAATATCAATCTATCCTAGTAATTCTATTCATGATTCTCAGTGTTAAAAATAGGAAAGTGAGATAATTTTTTTTTTATGCTCCCCATAGGACAGAACATTCAAAGCATTTTTAGAATTATGATAAATGAATTGTATATTTTGAGAGGGAGAGAGACCTATGTGTGGTTGATGATAAAGACAGTTATGTAAAAGTGTGTGTGGTTGGCCCCATTTGGTTGGTGATGAAATCTGAGGAATGTTTGGTTTTATGACTTTGACATTGAAATTTGTTATCAATTCATCAATGTTTTTTCTCAAAATTGTGTAGCTTTCATGATGTTCAATAATTTTATCTTATCTATATATCTTATAAAACCGAAGCCTTTGACTTTCAGTTGACTTCATAATATGATGCCACATTAGCTAGCTTCACAAATTTCCACCTCGGCATTTTTTTCCTCAATTTTTTAAATCTAAATTAATGTCTTTCATTTTTTTTTCCAAACCTATTACCCAACTCACCTTATAGTTTTATGCGAACCTTATGTATTCAGAGTTCAAACAAGTTCAGCTGTTCTCTATCTTTCTTAAAACCTTTGAGGGTTACCACCATGTCAAACCATCATCCCACCTTCAGCCCAGCCTCCACCCATATACCGACGGAGCCACTACAGTGCTGGTATTTTTTAAAAAGAAATTGATGTTAAATATGATTTAAGTTTTGTCATTTTGGGTTGAGTGTCTTTGATTTAGGTATTTGAGTTATTGATTTTGATTAAGGTTGAATGATGAAGAAAAACTAAAAGCAGTAGAGAATGTGTTTTTTTAGTATTGGTTTTGTTTGAATTGTATGTACCGGTTGATTTTTTTTTTTTTATTGATATTATTGAATTTGGATTATGTGTGTGATTCAAATTTGAGAAAATTTTTAGTTGAAATTTCAGATACAATAAGTTTAAATAGATTGGTGGTTGATTAGAGTTTAAATTTCATTTTTTTGATGAATTTGGGGATACGCAAATTTCCTATTAGATTCTAATTCAGAAGACCCATTTGGCTATTGATTTTGAATGATAGTTGTGCTCTAATCATTATTTGGTTCTCTTTTAGAATAGCATTTTGTTATTGCCTATTGGCTTTTCTTTCATATATGGAGGTTAGAGACAATGTTGTGATGCCATCTCTAATCACCTATCCTCTAAATCATATGAAACCGTATATAGTTAAAATATTTCATTATGAAATTAAAGCTGTCTATAGTTTATTTAGAGTGGTTTCTAAAACAATTTCGCTCATTGAGGAAATTTTCTTGATGATGGGCTATAATTGTGATACCTTTTTTTTTTTTTTTTTTTTCTCGATAACAATGGTTATAGTTGTTATTGTCTTATCAAAGTTGGTGCTAAATTTGATTTCTAAACTTCTTTACTCTTTTGCAGCTTTAACTTGGCCTCATTTGATCAATTTCTTTAGATGAAGTATTAAGACAAAGAACATGAAACTGACTACAACCATGATTCTCTACCAAATTGCTTCCAAGGATATTCTCAACATTCTCTTTTAGCTAGGATTTTTTCCCCTTAATTGCTAGAAATATTTTGTATCCATCACAAGGGATGTTATCATTCACTTTTTATTTTTTTATTTTTTTTTTGTTGAGAAAAAGTTACCATCCACTTTAGTTGCTTATAATATGCTTAAAAGAAATCTATTTGTAAGAATCATATTGTGATGGAAATTATGTGTTATCATAGGACTCATTTAAAACTATTTATTATTAATCTCTAATTAATAAATGTTATTAAAATTCTATTTCATATCTCCTCATAATCAATGGCTATAGTAGAATTCTATCTCAAAAAAAAAAAAATGATTCAACTTCAATCTTCCAAAGAAGCACAATTTTTTAAATATATGTGTACATATTCAGTTTATTAGTTATCAAATATCATTAAAAAAAACTATAATTCAATGATTTATATATTTGATTTTGATAGTTATTTACATATTGAATATGATATTCTTAATAAGTGTTTTTTTTTTAATTTATAAATTTTATGACATTAGCTAAACAAAATAATTAATCTAAATTAAGCTTAAAGAAAATTCAATTAGATCCTTAATTTTGCGTCATGTGTTTTATTTAATTTTTAATTTTTGGGTCAAGGGAATTTGAGTGTAAATATCAAAAAGTCTAAATTCAATTGAAGTCTAATTTTGTGCAATGTGTCCATTTAATTTTTTAAATTATGTAGAAAGAATTATTGGGTACAAAAATCGAAAAGTTTAAATCTAATTAAATATTTTAAAAATGTATGGTTAAAAAAATGTGTAAGCTAATACTATGTATAATTTAAATTTCTTCTAAAAAATATATAATTTGAATTATTTAATTGCGATTATTTTAATTGTACCCGTGCATATACACGAGTTATATACTAGTAAATAATAAATCCAAAGAAAACCTATGATATTTTTCAATTGCATCCAATCTTAAGATTGAAAGCTGCATAGAGTTAGGTTTAGAATTTTTGTACAAAGCTGTAGCACCTCAAGGATGAGTATGGGAGAAAGGACAGACATACAGACGACAAGTTTGCACAGTAGTGCAGAAATTAAGAATAAGTAATAGAAGATCAGACAGGAGAAAGAGGAAGAATTGAAAATTCTTAAGTCTCATGAGGCCTTTAGGGAGTCTCACCTCAAAGATAACATATAGAAACTTACTGTTAGCTGTAAGGACTTATAATTAGTTGAAGTTTCTATGCATAAAAGTACATGATGAAAGTTTTGAACGCTCCTAGATGCATAGCACAAAAACATCCATTTACTATGAACATGAACTTAGCACCTAGCCAAATTTTGTGTCCACAATCGCATATCATTCCTTTTTGTACGTGCATGTGTGTGTGATTTCAACCAGGATTCCCTAAAAAAATTTGATAATGGCTAAGTTACTAAATATGGATTTGAGTTTGTCCATAGAAATTTTCAAATTGCAAAGGCAAGTTTGGTCTTCTAAAGCCACAATTACTCTATCCAATATGGGGAATCGGATGGAATGAATGCCAAACTTTTTTTAATTTTTTTGAAAAAGGAAAAAAATGCCAAACTAAAATAATAATAATTAAATAAATAAACAAGTGAGGAATTATATTTCGTAAGCCTAACAATGCCAAAGTGCTCAAAACAGAGACATAGATCACAAACTTGACTCACAAAAATAGTGGACCACCCAATAAAATAGATAAGACAAAATAGATAAAATAAGCTAAAGTATTAAGATAGTAAGTTAAAAAATAATGATTCCAACCCATCCACAAACAATTACTAATTATAAATTTACCATAGCGTCCGCTCCTGAGACCAAAATATCAATCAGTTTTTGATGTACCCAACTCCAGATCTCTTATTCAATCATCAAAATTTTTTATCAGTTGAGCTAATTATAAATTTATAACTTATCATTTTGATATTTATTAATTGTGTCTATGTGTATTAGTCAATTGACAATGTCTAGGAAATATTCTCTCTTTATTCGATTGGTATTTGTATAAATTTAGGGATTTTTTTATAAAAAATAATTTATAGATCTAAGATTTATTGATAAGATTTGATAAATAATGATTTTTAAAGTGATGTTCTGGTCGATTGGGCTAATTTTTGTTATTGTATGGGTTAGATGTTTTGTTGTTATTTGAACTAATTATGTTGTTCTTGTGGTTACCACCGTCGTTTGAATTATTTTTGTTATTATTTAAAGGGGACTAAAATTATATTAGGGGGCTAAAAATAATTTTCTTTGGCCCAAATTCTAGAAATCTCATAAAATATATATACTCTTAATTTTAAAAATAAAAATCTAGAGGATCCATGGCCCGCTTGGGTGGCTTTGTCCCTCCCTTACAAAAATATTTTTTTTTTCCTCGTAAAAGTTGGCAATTCCAATTTTCTTTCAAAATGAAAAATATGTAGCTCATATTAAGAAAACTATTTATATTTTTTTTTAATGTATATAAAAAACACCCATATTAGTAGATCTAAAATTTTGCATTTATGCATAATTGCTAAAATTCATATATGCAATACTTGGATTTATTATTTTATTAGTTTTTTCTCTCTCATATCTCTGGTGGTCTCCTTTTTTTTTCAATTTTTCTCTCTGCTTCTTTTTCCTTCTCTCGTCTCCTTCTGGCTCCAACCCTTGCTGTCCTCGTCACCGGCGCCGATGGCTCGTTGGAACCCACTGAAGCAATGAGGCGATGAACGAGTGCTTCGTCGGAGTGGTTTTAGTTGGGATTTTATTTCTGGGTTTGGTTGCAATGCAAAGTTAGTTAGAGTGATGAGATAAGATTGTTTTGTGAAAGAAGATAGGAAGGTTGAGTAAAGTGGCTTACGAGAGAGAGACAGTGAAGGTTGTTGGGTTTAATGGGTAGAGAAGGTTGGACATGGCCATGTCTTTTTTGAGAGTTTTGAGGATTGGTATGGTGAATTTTGATCGGTGATTGAGGAAGAAGCAAAATTTTGAGAGAGAAAGAAAACCCAGTAAGAAAATTGAGGAATATCTTTTGCAAGATGCGATTTTGCCTTCCAAAATCTATAAAAGCTGCTGTATTTTAGTGAGTTTTATCAGTTGCAGGGAAAGATGAGTTTTATCCAACAGAGAGAGAATAATAAAAAATGGTAAAAAAATAAATATTTTATTGAATAAACTTGTAATATAGATAAATGAATAAGTGATTTGTAAGAATGAGCGTCTAAAATAAAAAAAAAAAGTAATTTTTTTGCGTAAAATAGAAGAAAAGTTTGCATTCACTTATATGATGCTCTAAGAAGCTATAAAAAAATTGTGAGCTATTTTATGTCTCAAATATTGCTCTTTTATAAGTAAAATAACCGATGACATGGCAAATTTAATAATATTTTCATAATAAAATTATGAGTAATAAATGATAAAAGTTATTTTTTCTTGAAATAAAAAATAAAATTAGTGGTGATATGATGTAAAAATTATATACTAAAATCTAAAACACAATCTGTATTCTCAAAATTGTAATTTTAAAAAAATTATGAAATTTACTGCCGACGTAAAGTGGTGCTATTCATAGAAGCAGAACACATGGTTCATAGGATCATGGTCGTTTACCCAAAAAAAAATAAAATAATAGGGTCATGGTCCACATTGGTGGCCAAACATTTTTTGAGGGTTCAATGTATGGTATTTCCGATCGTCAGCACAGACATCATTATGAATACCACTTCAGCACAGACGTCATTATGAATACCATCATTGTCCAATTGGAACCATCCTCCTAGTTTATTGGGAGACTTTGTTTTTTTTTTTGGGGACGCAAATCTATAAATACCCATTTGTGTAACAAGCATTTCATTCCCACTTTTGTCTGAAATCAGAAACAGAAGCAAACTAGCAAAGTACTTGCATTCAACAGGAAAGAATAGAATAGAATCATTGAAAATGGCTGCTGAAGCTCCCACCATTCCTCTTCTTACTCCTTACAAACTGGGCAAGTTCAACCTTTCCCATAGGTATACCAAGACACCTTGCAAAGTTCTTTCTTTTTTGTTTTTGATTTTGTTGTTTAGTATTATCTGAATTGTTAATATGCGTGATGGGTTTTGATTTTTTGTGATTGTGACATATCCCAGTTGGGATGATGAATTGTTTTGTTTACAAACGTTTCACCTTTCAAGAAATCTTAGTTGATTATGGACAAAATTTAGATATAAAATTATTTGTAATTACTCAATAAAATAAACGTTACTACATATTTTGAAAATCTAACCGTTGAATTGTATGTTCTTTACATTTTTTATACACATATAAAATTTTGTGTCAATTGGATATTATATACTACATGATCTATAAGTTTATATTTTACGCATAATTTTAAATTATAAAAAATAGCAATTTAAATAATTTATTGATGACATAGCTATTGATCTTTACTTTTTTAAAAATTTTGCAAACATGAAAAATATAAGAAGAAGATGTAATTCAATAGTGGAATTCTCAATATTCACCTCTAACAAAAAGATATTGAGTAAAATTGTAACTTTAAACTATAACCAATTTTGTAATTAAGTTTTATCCGTTGATTATTTAGAGCACTAGCATTAAGTGTGCCAAATGCCAAAAATTCGGCATTTGACACACCAAAAAGCCTGTCACATCAGATGTTCTAAATGTTAAAAAATTTAGCATTGATGAACGATACAATTTCATATTTAGAACGGTAGGAGCTTATATGTGCTAAACATATTTTGGTTTTTTTTTTTTTACTTCAATTTCTCTCCCCCATGTCACATCCCAAGTCCTCTCTCCCTCTCTCTCTCTCTCTTTGTCACATGGGGGCCACAATAAAATATATTTGTTTTGTTAATTTTTTAATATAGATGAGGTTTGTTTTAAATTATTTTAATGTGATGTAATCTTAAAATTGAAGATGTGATGCAGAGTGTATTATAAAATTATATATTAAAATAGATAAAGTAATTTTTTGATGGATCAAATGCTAAAATGTTTAGAAGACCTTATGCTAGTTAGCACTCTTGCCCTTTTGACCATTTTCTTGTCAGTTCACATCTGTGTTTGTTTTGTGTTTAACCAAGAAATGACACATTTTTTCAAGAATTCTCTATATTAATCTGCTAAAAGTGTAAGACTTTGCTAATTTTTTATACTGTTAAGATTGATGAATTTTGTTGGAACTGCATTAACTGTCATGCTGCGCTCTGCTCATTTCATGAGTTGTTAGTGATGATTTTTTCTTTTGATCTCCAAACGAAAATAAATCTGGCATTTGGTTTATTTGGATTTTGTGAATCATCTCTATTGTGTAAATTGGTTTTAGATTTGCAGATTAAGGTATCTGATCACCTTGGCTGTCAGGATTCACCCTATTTTGTGCATAAAAATTCATCAAGTTCATTGTTCCAAGTTTTAACATGCTTCATTTTGTTTCTTACTTATCTTTTCTGGTATTTTCTTAAAGTAAAACGTGGTCATGCATGTATTGCACAAGCCACTGGCCCCTCACCAACAAATTTACAGTACTCATGGGATTGTACTCAAGGGTGTTTAAAATAGACAACTAGGAAGTCCAAACTTCCTTTTGGATCTGCCAAAATATGATTTTCTACCTCAGAAAAGCAGTGACTGTGATTCTATTGAAATAAGAAATATCAGAGGTCAACTGCTGCATTCAGTTTGCTCTGCTTGTACAGGGGTTGGACCAGGAGTGGAAGCGACCTGACCAATTTAACTTATTGTACACTAAGTCTTGGCTAGGTTTGGATACTATACGAGTTGAAATGTCATAAGCAGTCACTTTTGAAGTCCATACTACACAAATATATACTTGCCTTCTTTCCAAAATGCCCTCATTAGAATTGTTAAGTTTCACGTTTGAAAACAGTCATAAACTAAGTGCCACTCTTTTTTCTTTTCAACAAAAAAAAAAAAAACTTGGTGCTCTTTGCGGCAGCTTTGTAGGTCTTGGAAAAAGGTAAGCTTATGATATAAACATAGGTTGAAAAGAGAGTTACACGAATTAAAAACAACGTAGGCCCTGAACTTGAAACAAAGTATTTTCAAATTTCAAGTGCATGGCAAATTAGCTATGAATGATATAGAAATTGTCATAGTTAAAGGACCTATAGGATATTTGAGGTTCTCCTACCCCACTCCAGTACTGCATTTTGTGAAATATATCTTTAATACTTGACAATATGGTTGAACTTTCACGATGAACAAACTCTAAAGGAAAAAAATAAATTGTAGATCAAGTCAAGCATTCTCTGTCTCTGACTCTGTCACTCTTTCTCATTTAGGTATTTATTTGTTTACTCACAAGGAAAAGCATTATATTATTTGCAGAGTTTTTTTTTTATTTTGTGTTTTTCCTCAGCTTCTCAAACTTATCTCTGCCATAGTCATTCAAAAATGTATTGTTTGATTTGGCTTCATTTGTTACTTGCCTTTTTTGTTTTACATATTAGTATCTATTATAACATAGAGAAAGGGGCTTAATTGTATTATTCTTCCCGACTTTGCTACAGGCAATATATATTTGATTCTTATAGGGTACTACTTTCTTCAATTAGAAAGATTTCTTACTTGATTTACTTAATTTATCATTTAATTTGTATTTTCAGGGTTGTTTTGGCACCATTAACTAGACAGAAATCTTATGGCAATGTTCCTCCGCCACATGCTATCTTATATTATTCTCAAAGAACCACCAAAGGTGGTCTACTGATAGCTGAAGCCAATGGAGTTTCTGACACTGCTCAAGGGTAATCAATTTCTTACCATGTTTCACACTAAAAGACAATCTCCATTTTGAGGGTTCCCTTTCTTGCCTTGAAATTTTTTATGACTTCTTAGGTTTCTTTGCTACTATAAAGGTATTTAGACACACCTGGTATATGGACAAAAGAGCAAATTGAAGCCTGGAAACCCATCGTAGATGCTGTTCATGCCAAAGGTGGAGTTTTCTTTTGTCAAATTGGGCATGTGGGGAGGGTTTCAAATCAAGGTTTGTCTTTGACTAAGACCACCTTTATATCTTCTCTTCTAATGTTGCTTGTTGACAATTGAAACTTTTATAATGGATGGAGAGAGTTGAATGTTTTGTAATATGCTAAATTACAAAGACTTTATGGTAAATGATTCATGAATTGAGTAGATGTGGGTTTTCTATACCACATTGTGCTACTTAACTATTGATTGTTGTTGATCCCGAAGGAAGTATTGCATATGAACCTATTTGGTAAAGATCAAATTAGGTGGAAGTTTTGATTGACTGCTGAAATAACCATGCGTTGGTGCTGTAGAATGCTATTCCCGCATAATGAGTGTCACATTTGAAAAGAAACATACTTTTTGAGGAAGAGCATTAATTAGCTTAACTATCATTTTAGAGAGTAAAATTAGCAAAAGTGATGATCATTATTGGATTGAGGGAGTAATGGACATTTATGCAACAATATAATTATTTTGAGAAACTATTGATCTATCATTGTAGTGGTGTAATTTTTTGCATTATCTTCTCTACTATAAATGGATTTTTTATTTCAGGGGACCTTTTATGATGATCTTGCCTCAATGGAAGGGGCATCTTCCGTTACAAGTCTGATATGTTAATGTCATTTTGTTTTTAGGATACGAAGGTGATACCCACTGCTTTAAAAAAATCGAATCACAGCAGGTGGTTGGACAAAAAGCTTATGTTGTCATTTCAGCTAAAAAACATTTTTGGATCACCATTGAATAGAATGTTATTTAGTCATTTCAATAGAAAAAGGCTAGCGTGGATGGTTGCATGCCACTTTTTCAAAAGCGTGGTTCTTTTAGTTGGTTGGTCTTTCAAAATCTTTGTACTTTTGTTTTAGATATGCAGACACCACTTGCTCTAAATCAATTGTCAAAATCATTATTGAGTCTTATATCTATGGTAGTAACAGACAGCCAACCAACACTTTTTGGCGTGTTAGACAGCCCTAAGATCATGAGCTTTCCTTTTTTGACATGGAATAAGATCTTAAAATTTCCTTTTTTGGAGTGGAATATTTATGGAACCCCATCCTTCTACTGTACAATCATGTGAAACACATAATAGAGCTATTATGCCTTCTTGATCCAAAAGAAGCATTAATTTTTCCTCTAATTTTTTTTATTCTTTTTTGTGATTTGCAAATCAATAAAGTTCTTGTCAATTACTTCTTTAGATAAATGTTTTTGTTTAAGAAAAAAAAATCTTTGTGAAGAAAAGAAATATCATTTTTTAATAAATTTAACGGATCATAACTCTCATTTTTTTTTTCTAATTCTTTAAATGGTGATTAATGATGTCTTATCAAACTCATTTGAATTATTTGGATATTTATTTTTCTTTATATTGTTGTCTACAGGTTTTCAGCCAAATGGTCAAGCCCCAATTTCTTCCTCTAACAGGCCTTTGACCCTTGAAATTCTATCTAATGGAATTGACGTTGCAGACTTCACTCCTCCAAGGCAGCTAAGGATAGAGGAAATTCCTCAAATTGTGAATGATTTTAGACTTGCTGCAAGGAATGCTATTGAAGCTGGTAAGTTCTTTTCTTGTGTTTATATTAGATAAAAGATATTTGATTAGTCAAATGTACAAGGGAGTGAAGGAATGTACTTTGTACTTGATGAAAGAAAACTGAAAGAACAACAGGGCTCATGGTTACCTTTTTTATTACATAGTTCCTTCTTTAAAATGTCATTATTTGTCTTATACGTAGGCTTTGATGGAGTAGAGATCCATGGGGCTCATGGTTACCTAATTGACCAGTTTATGAAGGATCAAGTGAATGATCGAACGGATCAATATGGTGGATCCCTTGAAAATCGTTGCCGGTTTGCTTTGGAAATAGTTGAAGCTATTTCTAATGAGATCGGAGCAGACAGGGTTGGAATAAGGCTATCTCCTTTTGCAAACTACATGCAATCCGAAGACTCAAATCCAGAAGCTTTGGGCCTTTACATGGCTAAATCCTTAAACAAATATGAGATTCTTTATTGCCACATGGTTGAGCCAAGAATGAAGACAATTGCAGAAAAGAGTGAAAGTTCCCATAGTCTTGTGGCAATGAGAAAGGCTTTTAAAGGTAGCTTTTTAGTTGCTGGGGGTTACGATAGGGAAGATGGGAATAAAGCTATTGCTGAAAACCATACAGATCTTATTGCTTATGGTCGTTTGTTTTTAGCTAATCCAGATTTGCCTAAGAGATTTAAGCTCAATGCCCCTCTCAACAAGTACAACAGAGATACATTCTACATCTCTGACCCTGTCCTTGGATACACTGATTATCCATTCCTTCAAGACATTGCTTAGGCTTTCAAGGAGAAGAGTGAAAATAAATTGTCCAAAAACATTGCCCTATGTAATTCCTTTCTTGTTTTAAGTGTTTTCATTGTACTGTGTAAGTGCAACAAAAAGATTTGATAGATCTAAATAATTTTGAAGTGGTTATTCTCTTCAAGTGACAGTATTGTTAGTGTTGATCTGCTTCTGTGCTTGACTAATCATGTTTTTGAAGCATAATTTGGCTATTACAGGCAATGATTCTTTACTTAAATTGACAACTATGTGTACAAGATATTGCCTTCTGCTTTAGCTACAAAGTACCCAGTCTCCTTTACTTTTTGGCGTGTGCATAAGGTCTGTGTTGAACCATTATAAGTGGCTACTCAATTACTTGTTATATTATCCATATTAAGGGAATGTAGGCTTATTTGCTCACTTCCATTCATAATAAAGTGACTAAATTTCAAGCTAGCTATCATCTTTATCTTTCCTAGCTTAAGACCGGTTGTGTACAAAATAATGAAATATGTTACATTAAGCACAAACACAAGTGGAGTTTACAAATGGAATTAGCAAATAGCATTTCCTCAGTTTCTTGGCAACCAAGAGGAGTCTAAGAAAAGTTATTTATGATTGAGAACTGGTATCATAAAGTTAGCTCCAATGTTTATAGTTGAAAAGTGAAGAAAGTCAGGAGGATAATCTCTGGATTTAAGAGAACATATACGCAACACTTATCATGTGTATGTGTGTTGAATCTATTGCTAACATGATAACGTGGTTTAAGTAGAACTGTAATGGGTTCTACTTACTCTATTTACTTATTCTTTACTAAATGAAAAGGTGAATATACTGTGCAAAGATCAATCAAAGCTAACACTAGAGTTAGCAACATCTTCAGAAACCAGAATCTCAAAATCACTAACTGACCATTTTGCAGTCATCCTTGTGCTGCTAACATATATTGTCCATCTTGAAGCAGAGGGACAAACTCAACAACACTAATCAAGTTAAAGTAGACTAAACTACAAAAGTTCACTAATGTGACTTAGGGAAGCAATTGCTCTGAATTCTAATGGGTTCAGGTTCTTCAGGATGCTGGGAGCAGGTCTAAATAAATAATAAATCCAAAGCAAACCTATGATATTTTTCAATTGCATCCAATCTTAAGATTGAAAGCTGCATAGAGTTAGGTTTAGAATTTTTGTACAAAGTTGTAGCACCTCAAGGATGAGTATGGGAGAAAGGACAGACATACAGACGACAAGTTTGCACAGTAGTGCAGAAATTAAGAATAAGTAACAGAAGATCAGATGGGAGATAGAGGAAGAATGGAAAATTCTGAAGTCTCATGAGGCCTTTGGGGAGTCTCACCTCAAAGATAACATACAGAAACTTACTGTTAGCAGTAAGGACTTATAATTAGTTGAAGTTTCTATGCATAGATACATGATAAAATTTTTGAACGCTCCTAAATGCATAGCACAGAAACATCCCTTTACTATGAACATGAACTTAGCATCTAGCCAAATTTTATGTGTCCACATTTGCATATCATTCCTTTGTGTGCGTGTGTGTGTGTGTGTGTGATTTCAACCAGGATTCCATATAAAAATTTGATAATGGCTAAGTTACTAAATATGGATTTGAGTTTTTCCACTGAAATTTCCAAATTGCAAAGGCAAGTTTGGTCTTCTAAAGCCACAATTACTCTATCCAATATGGCGAATCGGATGGAAAGAATGCCAAACTTTTTTTATTTTTTTGAGAAAGGAAAAAAATGCCAAACTAAAATAGTAATAATTAAATAAATAATCAAGTGAGAAATTATATTTAGTAAGCCAAACAATGCCAAAGTGCTCAAAACACAGAGACATAGATCACAAACTTGACTCCTATGAAGCACGGGTGCGTTTCAGGATTCGGGTGCGGGTGCGGGACTCGGCAATTTCTGAAAAAGTAGGGTGCAGCTGCGGCAGGGTGCGGCGATTAAAAAATTATTAAAAATATTTTTATTTATATTTTTAATATATTGCTAAACATACTTTTTTCACATTATATAAACATATACCAAATTTAAGAACAATAATAAATAATAACTAGAATACAACTTCATTATATAAACATTCCATGATGTTCGAAAATTAAAATTCAACTCACAAGTTTGATACTAAAACAAAATAAAAGATACATCAACAAGACAATCAACAAGACAATCAAACACCAATTTCATCATCATCAAGATCAATAGTTTCACTTCGAACTTCACTTTCACTAGTAGTAACACTAGTGTTAACATTCCCAATAACCATGGCCTCCAACTCTGGCTCATCAAGTGTAAGAGTTGCATTCTCAAGAATTCCAGCTCCTCCATGTATGTCGCTCTCATTCCAAGAGTCTCATGCAATATCCCACATCTTTGTATCTCTATTTATGTACTCCGCATTGCGCCTTGACAAGAGTCGAAGATTAGAATGCACATATACCAAATCCTCAGCACGTGCAGGAGCCATTTTGTTTCTTTTTAAGGAATGAATAAATTTGTATGTGCTCCAATTCCTCTCAACACATGAGGATGAACAAGGTTGTCCAAGAAGTTTAAGGGCAAGGGTTTGAAGAGTTGGAAATGCGGAGCCATGATATTGCCACCAAACCAAAGGTTGTAAGACCCACCTATCTGTCAAGACAGCTGGTGAAGGAAACCTCCCTCCTGAAAATGCAGCAAACTCAGACTTCACCACATTTAATTCATTCACATCTTCAAAGAATCGATCCAAACACTTGCTCATTTCCATAGAAATTTCATGATCTCGATGTGGAGGGATGCGTTTTGAATTCTCCAAAAGCCATTCAGTAGAGTAATACCTAGAGTTAAAGATTAAAAAACAAATATAAATGAAATGTGTGTTTTACTAGAAAGGGGAACTAAAGAAAATAAAAAATAGAAAATAAATGTACTTACCTAGGATTTAAGGAATGAGCCAAGCAGTGTAGTGGAGTACAATTTTTAGTCCAACGATCAATAAGTATATCATACACCACACTCCAAAATGAGCTATACTCATCATCTTCCAAGCCTTCATGTCGATATATTGCTACCTTTACCTTCTTTATCATTGAATCTCACATCTCATACACAAGATGAAGACAAGGCTTATCTGTGTCAGCTACTCGTATCATATCATAAATAGGTGCCGTGAATTCAAAGATATAATCAACCTAATCCCACCAAAGATCACTTAAAATCATCTCTTTCACCTTTTGAGATTTTCCAACATCATCCTCCCTATAAGAAGCCCATTGCTCACTAATAGCCATGGCTTGAAGGCATCTTTTTATCAACTTCAACATTTTTAGCATTATAACAACCGAAGCAAATCTAGTATCAGCAACTTGGAGCAATTTTAATGGATAAAATTCATTAAACATTGCCAACCTCATTGAATGGTTCATGATAAAAACACGTATGAAGGATGCATCATCAGCAATACGTGTAATCCAACTACATTCCTCATATGTAACTTCATTCTTTTCAGTGTTTTTTGCTGCACAAATATTCTTCAAAGCTAGATTGAGAGTGTGGACAACACAGGGTGTCCAAAATATTTTAGGATACTCACCCTCAATAAGAGCTCCAGCAGATTTCATCACATTAGCATTATCAGTGATGACTTGGACAACTTTCTCATGTCCAGTCTCTTTTATAGCATCCCTCAACACCCCAGCAATATAATGTTTGTCTTTGAACTCACCTGACCCATCAATTGCCTTAATAAACACTGGACCCCCATCTGATACAGCTATAATATTAATAAGAGGCCTCTTTTGTGGATTTGACCATCCATCAGAAACTATACTTACACCATTTTCAACCCAAAAGTCCTTAATTGGTTTCAAAAGTCTATCAACATGAGCTTTTTCTCTTTGCAAAAGTGTTGTTCTCAAAGCATTGTATCCAGGAGGAATATAACCTGGAATGCTATGAGTAGCGGCATATGAATAGGAACTACGATAATATGGGTTCCTTGCAAAGTTAAATGAAATCCCACCGGTGTAAAACATCCTAGCAATTTGACTATCCAATTCATGTCTAGCATTATTCTGGAATAATTTCTCCACCGTAGGATTCACAACCTTCCTCCTCTTATTACCATCAAAGGGATTTGTACTATCACTCTCTTCTTGTGTCCGAAATGGGGGAATACTCTCAATAGACCCACGGCTTGGGGGAGGTGGGGGTAAGGGAATTTGTTTTCTCCATTCTCTTTCTAACTTATCATTCTCAACTTGATCATGCATTTGCTGCATTTCCAACCTATGGCTCGGTGTCACACTAGGGCATACTTTAATACCTTTATTAACAATTCTTAATAAATGAGCCTTAACCCTAGAATAGGATCCCAAATAAATATTACCACAATAGTTGCACTTAAAGTGTGTGTTTCCACCTGATTTAACAGTAGAACCAGATGGTTTTTCTATTTTAGTCACATAATTTTTGTGCTAGTAGCTTCATCCATTTCAAATTCAATAGATTCAATTTAACCTACAAATAATTTCCAAATATATAATAACTATTAATTAAATAAAAAATCAAACCCAATGTCACAGACACACAAAAAAAAAAAAAAAATCAGATCATCACAGATTCACAACACAATCACAAATCTAAGTAATAATAACTATTAAGTATTAACTAAATAAAAAATTAAACGTCACAAGACTCACAAAAAATAAAATAAAAAATAGAAAAAAATCAGTTCATCACAGTCCACAACACAATCACAAATCATAATAACTAATAGTTGCAAATTTAGCTATTAACTAACTAAAAAATCATCTATTAACAATAAACAAAGAGTGTGAGTGTGAGAGCCATCAGCTATGATACCTGACAATGAGGGGAGACGGAGAGCAAGGGAGACGAAGTGGAGCGCTGAAAAATGAGATGTGCTGAAGAGTGAAGGACTGAAGGTAGAGAGTGGGAGAGACTTGAGAGCACTAGCTTGAAGAGGCAGGGGCTGGGGCGGCTGAGAGTACAGAACTAGACTTGAAAAAAAATGAAGAGAGGTTTATGGCTGCTGGGACAAGTGATCTGTGAGGGAGCTTAGGCATATAAGGGTTTCAAAATTTTTTTTACAAAACGCAACCGTTTGGCATTTTTTTTTTTTGGGCTAAGTAAAACGGTGCATTTCGCACCTGTTTCTTTTTTTTTTTTTTGAATTTCAGCCGATATCGGCGTTGCGCCCGATACGGACCGATTCAGGCCGAATCGGCGCACGTTGGCTCGATTTCGCGCGCGTCGGCCCGAATAGGCGCGAATCGGCACGAATCGCGCCGAAAAAAATGATTTTTTATTACCCGACGCGGCACGGACGCGCAGGCAGCGGCGTCGCCTGCGCGTCGCCACGTCGGGCTGCGTCCGACGCGGGTGCGTCGGCCCAAACGCCGCACCCGTGCTTCATAGCTTGACTCACAAAAATAGTGGACTGCCCAATAAAATAGATAAGACAAAATAGATAAAATAAACTAAAGTATTAGGTAGTAAGTTAAAAAATAATGATTCCAACCCATCCACCAACAGTTACTAATTATAAATTTATCAACATATGGCGTCCGCTCATGAGACCAAAATATCAATCAGTTTTTGATGTAGGCAACTACAGATCTCTTATTTAATCATCAAAGACTTTACCAGTTGAGCTAACTATAAATTTATAACTTATCATTTTGATATTAATTAATTGTGTCTATGTGTATTATTCAATTGACAATGCCTAGGAAATATTCGCTTTTTATTCGATTGGTATTTGTATAAATTTAGGGATTTTTTTATAAAAAATAATTAATAGATCTAAGATTTATTGATCAAATTTGATAAATAATGATTTTTAAAGTGATGTTCTAGTTGATTGGGCTAATTTTTGTTGTTGTATGGGCTAGATGTTTTGTTGTTATTTGAACTAATTATGTTGTTCTTGTGGTCACCACCGTCATTTGAATTATTTTTGTTATTATTTAAAGGGGACTAAAATTATATTACAGGGCTAAAAATAATTTTCTTTGGCCCAAATTCTAGAAATCTCATAAAACATATATACTCTTAATTTTAAAAATAAAAATCTAGAGGATCCATGGCCCCATTGGGTGGCTTTGTCCCTCCCTTAAAAAAATAAATTTTTTTAACCTCATAAAAGTGGGCAAATTCCAATTTTCTTTCAAAATAAAAAAATATATATGTAATTCATATTAAGAAAACTATTTATAATTTTTATTTTGATGTACATAAAAAAACACCCTACCAGTAGGTGTAAAATTATACATTTCTGCATAATTGCTATAGTTCATATATGCAGGTTAATTGTAACACTTGCAATTATTATATTATTAGTTTTTTCTCCCTCGTGTCTCTGTTGCTCTCCTTTTTTTTTTCAATTTTTCTCTCTGCTTCTTTTTCCTTCTCTCGCCTCCTTCCGGCTCCAACCCTTGCCGTCCTCGTCACCGGCGCCGCTGGCTCGTCGGAACCCACTGAAGCGATGAGGCGATGAACGAGTGCTTCGTCAGAGTGGTTTTAGTTGGGATTTTATTTCTGGGTTTGGTTGCAATGCAAAGTTAGTTAGAGTGATGAGATAAGGTTGTTTTGTGAAAGAAGATAGGAAGGTTGAGTGAAGTGGCTTACGCGAGAGAGACAGTGAAGGTTGTTGGGTTTAATGGGTAGAGAAGGTTGGACATGGCCATGTCTTTTTTGAGAGTTTTGAGGATTGGTATGGTGAATTTTGATCGGTGATTGAGGAAGAAGCAAAATTTTGAGAGAGAAAGAAAACCCAGTAAGAAAATTGAGGAATATCTTTTGCAAGATGCAATTTTGCCTTCCAAAATCTATAAAAGCTGCTGTATTTTAGTGAGTTTTATCAATTGCAGGGAAAGATGAGTTTTATCCAACAGAGAGAGAATAATAAAAAATGGTAAAAAAAATAAAGATTTTATTGAATAAACTTGTAACATAGATAAATGAATAAGTGATTTGTAAGAATGAGCGTCTAAAATAAAAAAAGTTATTTTTTTGCGTAAAATAGAAGAAAAGTTTGCATTCACTTATATGATGCTCTACGAAGCTATAAAAAAATTGTGAGCTATTTTATGTCTCAAATATTGCTCTTTTATAAGTAAAATAACTGATGACATGGCAAATTTAATAATATTTTTATAATAAAATTATGAGTAATAAATAATAAAAGTTATTTTTTCTTGAAATAAAAAATAAAATTAGTGGTGATATGATGTAAAAATTATATACTAAAATCTAAAACACAATCTGTATTCTCAAAATTGTAATTTTAAAAAAATTATGAAATTTACTGCCGACGAAAAGTGGTGCTATTCATAGAAGCAGAACACATGGTTCATAGGATCATGGTCGTTTACCCAAAAAAAATAAAATAATAGGGTCATGGTCCACATTGGTGGACAAACATTTTTTGAGGGTTCAATGTATGGTATTTCCGATCGTCAGCACAGACATCATTATGAATACCACTTCAGCACAGACGTCATTATGAATACCATCATTGTCCAATTGGAACCATCCTCCTAGCTTATTGGGAGACTTTGTTTTTTTTTTGGGGACGCAAATCTATAAATACCCATTTGTGTAACAAGCATTTCATTCCCACTTTTGTCTGAAATCAGAAACAGAAGCAAACTAGCAAAGTACTTGCATTCAACAGGAAAGAATAGAATAGAATCACTGAAAATGGCTGCTGAAGCTCCCACCATTCCTCTTCTTACTCCTTACAAACTGGGCAAGTTCAACCTTTCCCATAGGTATACCAATACACCTTGCAAAGTTCTTTCTTTTTTGTTTTTGTTTTTGTTGTTTAGTATTATCTGAATTGTTAATATGCGTGATGGGTTCTGATTTTTTGTGATTGTGACATATCCCAGTTGGGATGATGAATTGTTTTGTTTACAAAGGTTTCACCTTCCAAGAAATCTTAGTTGATTATGGACAAAATTTAGCTATAAAATTATTTGTAATTACTCAATAAAATAAACGTTACTACATATTTTGAAAATCTAATTGTTGAATTGTATGTTCTTTACATTTTTTATACATATATCAAATTTGGTGTCAATTGGATATTATATACTACATGATCTATAACTTTATATTTTACGCATAATTTTAAATTATAAAAACTAGCAATTTAAATAATTTATTGATGACATAGCTATTAATCTTTAATTTTCTAAAAATTTTGCAAATATGAAAAATATAAGAAGAAGATGTAATTCAATAGTGGAATTCTCAAAATTCACCACTAACAAAAAGATATTGAGTAAAATTGTAACTTTAAGCTATAACCAATTTTGTAATTAAGTTTTATCCGTTGATTATTTAGAGCACTAGCATTAAGTGTGCCAAATGCCAAAAATTCAGCATTTGACACACCAAAAAGCTTGTCACATCAAATGTTCTAAATGCTAAAAAATTTAACATTGATGAACGATACAATTTCATATTTAGAACGGTAGGAGCTTATATGTGCTAAACATATTTTGGTTTTTTTTTTTTTTTACTTCAATTTCTCTCTCCCATGTCACATCCCAAGTCCTCTCTCCCTCTCTCTCTCTCTCTTTGTCACATGGGGGCCACAATAAAATATATTTGTTTTGTTAATTTTTTAATATAGATGAGGTTTGTTTTAAATTATTTTAATGTGATGTAATCTTAAAATTGAAGATGTGATGCAGAGTGTATTATAAAATGATATATTAAAATAGATAAAGTAATTTTTTGATGGATCAAATGCTAAAATGTTTAGAAGACCTTATGCTAGTTAGCACTCTTGCCCTTTTGAGCATTTTCTTGTCAGTTCACATCTGTGTTTGTTTTGTGTTTAACCAAGAAATGACACATTTTTTTCAAGAATTCTCTATATTAATCTGCTAAAAGTGTAAGACTTTGCTAATTTTTGATACTGTTAAGATTGATGAATTTTTTTGGAACTGCATTAACTGTCATGCTGCGCTCTGCTCATTTCATGAGTTGTTAGTGATGATTTTTTCTTTTGATCTCAAAAGGAAAATAAATCTGGCATTTGGTTTATTTGGATTTTGTGAATCATCTCTATTGTGTAAATTGGTTTTAGATTTGCAGATTAAGGTATCTGATCACCTTGGCTGTCAGGATTCACCCTATTTTGTGCATAAAAATTCATACAGTTCATTGTTCCAAGTTTTAACATGCTTCATTTTGTTTCTTACTTATCTTTTCTGGTATTTTCTTTAAGTAAAACGTGGTCATGCATGTATAGCACAAGCCACTGGCCCCTCACCAACAAATTTACAGTACTCATGGGATTGTACTCAAGGGTGTTTAAAATAGACAACTAGGAAGTCCAAACTTCCTTTTGGATCTGCCAAAATATGATTTTCTACCTCAGAAAAGCAGTGACTGTGATTCTATTGAAATAAGAAATATCAGAGGTCAACTGCTGCATTCAGTTTGCTTTGCTTGTACAGGGGTTGGATCAGGAGTGGAAGCGACCTGACCAATTTAACTTATTGTACACTAAGTCTAGGCTAGGTTTGGATACTATACGAGTTGAAATGTCATAAGCAGTCACTTTTGAAGTCCATACTACACAAATATATACTTGCCTTCTTTCCAAAATGCCCTCATTAGAATTGTTAAGTTTCACGTTTGAAAACAGTCATAAACTAAGTGCCACACTTTTTTCTTTTCAAAAAAAAAAAAAAAAAACTTGGTGCTCTTTGCTGCCGCTTTGTAGGTCTTGGAAAAAGGTAAGCTTATGATATAGGTTGAAAAGAGAGTTACACGAATTAAAAACAACGTAGGCCCTGAACTTGAAACAAAGTATTTTCAAATTTCAAGTGCATGGCAAATTAGCTATGAATGATATAGAAATTGTCATAGTTAAAGGACCTATAGGATATTTGAGGTTCTCCTACCCCACTCCAGTACTGCATTTTGTGAAATATATCTTTAATACTTGACAATATGGTTGAACTTTAACGATGAACAAACTCTAAAGGAAAAAAATAAATTGTAGATCAAGTCAAGCATTCTCTGTCTCTGACTCTGTCACTCTTTCTCATTTAGGTATTTATTTGTTTACTCACAAGGAAAAGCATTATATTATTTGCAGAGTTTTTTTTTTTTTTTTTGTGTGTTTTTCTTCAGCTTCTCAAACCTTATCTCTGCCATAGTCATTCAAAAATGTATTGTTTGATTTGGCTTCATTTGTTACTTGCCTTTTTTATTTTATATATTAGT
Source organism: Castanea sativa (assembly GCF_040712315.1). NCBI lineage: Eukaryota > Viridiplantae > Streptophyta > Magnoliopsida > Fagales > Fagaceae > Castanea > Castanea sativa. The sequence goes on along the minus strand of NC_134024.1, from coordinate 3,391,110 downwards.
ATCTATTATAACATAGAGAAAGGGGCTTAATCGTATTATTCTTCCCGACTTTGCTACAGGCAATATATATTTGATTCTTATAGGGTACTACTTTCTTCAATTAGAAAGATTTCTTACTTGATTTACTTAATTTATCATTTAATTTGTATTTTCAGGGTTGTTTTGGCACCATTAACTAGACAGAGATCTTATGGCAATGTTCCTCAGCCACATGCTATCTTATATTATTCTCAAAGAACCACCAAAGGTGGTCTACTGATAGCTGAAGCCAATGGAGTTTCTGACACTGCTCAAGGGTAATCAATTTCCTACCATGTTTCACACTAAAAGACAATCTCCATTTTGAGGGTTCCCTTTCTTGCCTTGAAATTTTTTATGACTTCTTAGGTTTCTTTGCTACTATAAAGGTATTTAGACACACCTGGTATATGGACAAAAGAGCAAATTGAAGCCTGGAAACCCATCGTAGATGTTGTTCATGCCAAAGGTGGAGTTTTCTTTTGTCAAATTGGGCATGTGGGGAGGGTTTCAAATCAAGGTTTGTCTTTGACTAAGACCACCTTTATATCTTCTCTTCTAATGTTGCTTGTTGACAATTGAAACTTTTATAATGGATGGAGAGAGTTGAATGTTTTGTAATATGCTAAATTACAAAGACTTTATGGTAAATGATTCATGAATTGAGTAGATGTGGGTTTTCTATACCACATTGTGCTACTTAACTATTGATTGTTGTTGATCCCGAAGGAAGTATTGCATATGAACCTATTTGGTAAAGATCAAATTAGGTGGAAGTTTTGATTGACTGCTGAAATAACCATGCATTGGTGCTGTAGAATGCTATTCCCGCATAATGAGTGTCACATTTTAAAAGAAACATACTTTTTGAGGAAGAGCATTAATTAGCTTAACTATCATTTTAGAGAGTAAAATTAGCAAAAGTGATGATCATTATTGGATTGAGGGAGTAATGGAAATTTATGCAACAATATAATTATTTTGAGAAACTATTGATCTATCATTGTAGTGGTGTAATTTTTTGCATTATCTTCTCTACTATAAATGGATTTTTTATTTCAGGGGGCCTTTTATGATGATCTTGCCTCAATGGAAGGGGCATCTTCCGTTACAAGTCTGATATGTTAATGTCATTTTTTTTTTAGGATACGAAGGTGATACCCACTGCTTTAAAAAAATCGAATCACAGCAGGTGGTTGGACAAAAAGCTTATGTTGTCATTTCAGCTAAAAAACATTTTTGGATCACCATTGAATAGAATGTTATTTAGTCATTTCAGTAGAAAAAGGCTAGAGTGGATGGTTGCATGCCACTTTTTCAAAAGCGTGGTTCTTTTAGTTGGTTGGTCTTTCAAAATCTTTCTACTTTTGTTTTAGATATGCAGACACCACTTGCTCTAAATCAATTGTCAAAATCATTATTGAGTCCTATATCTATGGTAGTAACAAACAGCCAACCAACACTTTTTGGCGTGTTAGACAGCCCTAAGATCATGAGCTTTCCTTTTTTGACATGGAATAAGATCTTGAAATTTCCTTTTTTGGAGTGGAATATTTATGGAACCCCATCCTTCTACTGTACAATCATGTGAAACACATAATAGAGCTATTATGCCTTCTTGATCCAAAAGAAGCATTAATTTTGCCTCTAATTATTTTTATTCTTTTTTTTGATTTGCAAATCAATAAAGTTCTTGTCAATTACTTCATTAGATAAATGTTTTTGTTTAAGAAAAAAAAATCTTTGTGAAGAAAAGAAATATCATTTTTTAATAAATTTAACGGATCATAACTCTCATTTTTTTTCTAATTCTTTAAATGGTGATTAATGATGTCTTATCAAACTCATTTGAATTATTTGGATATTTATTTTTCTTTATATTGTTGTCTACAGGTTTTCAGCCAAATGGTCAAGCCCCAATTTCTTCCTCTAACAGGCCTTTGACCCTTGAAATTTTATCTAATGGAATTGACGTTGCAGACTTCACTCCTCCAAGGCAGCTAATGATAGAGGAAATTCCTCAAATTGTGAATGATTTTAGACTTGCTGCAAGGAATGCTATTGAAGCTGGTAAGTTCTTTTCTTGTGTTTATATTAGATAAAAGATATTTGATTAGTCAAATGTACAAGGGAGTGAAGGAATGTACTTTGTACTTGATGAAAGAAAACTGAAAGAACAACAGGGCTCATGGTTACCTTTTTTATTACATAGTTCCTTCTTTAAAATGTCATTATTTGTCTTATACGTAGGCTTTGATGGAGTAGAGATCCATGGGGCTCATGGTTACCTAATTGACCAGTTTATGAAGGATCAAGTGAATGATCGAACAGATCAATATGGTGGATCCCTTGAAAATCGTTGCCGGTTTGCTTTGGAAATAGTTGAAGCTGTTTCTAATGAGATCGGAGCAGACAGGGTTGGAATAAGGCTATCTCCTTTTGCAAACTACATGCAATCCGAAGACTCAAATCCAGAAGCTTTGGGCCTTTACATGGCTAAATCCTTAAACAAATATGAGATTCTTTATTGCCACATGGTTGAGCCAAGAATGAAGACAATTGCAGAAAAGAGTGAAAGTTCCCATAGTCTTGTGGCAATGAGAAAGGCTTTTAAAGGTAGCTTTTTAGTTGCTGGGGGTTACGATAGGGAAGATGGGAATAAAGCTATTGTTGAAAACCATACAGATCTTATTGTTTATGGTCGTTTGTTTTTAGCTAATCCAGATTTGCCTAAGAGATTTAAGCTCAATGCCCCTCTCAACAAGTACAACAGAGATACATTCTACATCTCTGACCCTGTCCTTGGATACACTGATTATCCATTCCTTCAAGACATTGCTTAGGCTTTCAAGGAGAAGAGTGAAAATAAATTGTCCAAAAACATTGCCCTATGTAATTCCTTTCTTGTTTTAAGTGTTTTCATTGTACTGTGTAAGTGCAACAAAAAGATTTGATAGATCTAAATAATTTTGAAGTGGTTATTCTCTTCAAGTGACAGTATTGTTAGTGTTGATCTGCTTCTGTGCTTGACTAATCATGTTTTTGAAGCATAATTTGGCTATTACAGGCAATGATTCTTTACTTAAATTGACAACTATGTGTACAAGATATTGCCTTCTGCTTTAGCTACAAAGTACCCAGTCTCCTTTACTTTTTGGCGTGTGCATAAGGTCTGTGTTGAACCATTATAAGTGGCTACTCAATTACTTGTTATATTATCCATATTAAGGGAATGTAGGCTTATTTGCTCACTTCCATTCATAATAAAGTGACTAAATTTCAAGCTAGCTATCATCTTTATCTTTCCTAGCTTAAGACCGGTTGTGTACAAAATAATGAGATATGTTACATTAAGCACAAACACAAGTGGAGTTTACAAATGGAATTAGCAAATAGCATTTCCTCAGTTTCTTGGCAACCAAGAGGAGTCTAAGAAAAGTTATTTATGATTGAGAACTGGTATCATAAAGTTAGAGGAAGAATGGAAAATTCTAAAGTCTCATGAGGCCTTTGGGGAGTCTCACCTCAAAGATAACATACAGAAACTTACTGTTAGCAGTAAGGACTTATAATTAGTTGAAGTTTCTATGCATAGAAGTACATGATAAAATTTTTGAATGCTCCTAGATGCATAGCACAGAAACAACCCTTTACTATGAACATGAACTTAGCATCTAGCCAAATTTTATGTGTCCACATTTGCATATCATTCCTTTGTGTGCATGTGTGTGTGTGATTTCAACCAGGATTCCATATAAAAATTTGATAATGGCTAAGTTACTAAATATGGATTTGAGTTTTTCCACTGAAATTTCCAAATTGCAAAGGCAAGTTTGGTCTTCTAAAGCCACAATTACTCTATCCAATATGGGGAATCGGATGGAAAGAATGCCAAACTTTTTTTATTTTTTTGAGAAAGGAAAAAAATGCCAAACTAAAATAGTAATAATTAAATAAATAAACAAGTGAGAAATTATATTTAGTAAGCCAAACAATGCCAAAGTGCTCAAAACACAGAGACATAGATCACAAACTTGACTCCTATGAAGCACGGGTACGTTTCGGGATTCGGGTGCGGGTGTGGGACTCGGCAATTTCTGAAAAAGTAGGGTACGGCGGGGTGCGGTGATTAAAAAATTATTAAAAATATTTTTATTTATATTTTTAATATATTGCTAAACATACTTTTTTCACATTATATAAACATATACCAAATTTAAGAACAATAGTAAATATTAACTAGAATACAACTTCATTATATAAACATTCCATGATGTTCGAAAATTAAAATACAACTCACAAGTTTGATACTAAAACAAAATAAAAGATACATCAACAAGACAATCAACAAGACAATCAAACACCAATTTCATCATCATCAAGATCAATAGTTTCACTTCGAACTTCACTTTCACTAGTAGTAACACTAGTGTTAACATTCCCAATAACCATGGCCTCCAACTCTGGTTCATCAAGTGTAAGAGCTGCATTCTCAAGAATTCTAGCTCCTCCATGTATGTCGCTCTCATTCCAAGAGTCTCCTGCAATATCTCACATCTTTGTATCTCTATTTATGTACTCCGCATTGCGCCTTGACAAGAGTCGAAGATTAGAATGCACATATACCAAATCCTCAGCACGTGCAGAGCCATTTTGTTTCTTTTTAAGGAATGAATAAATTTGTATGTGCTCCAATTCCTCTCAGCACATGAGGATGAACAAGGTTGTCCAAGAAGTTTAAGGGCAAGGGTTTGAAGAGTTGGAAATGCGGAGCCATGGTATTGCCACCAAACCAAAGGTTGTAAGACCCACCTATCTGTCAAGACAGCTGGTGAAGGAAACCTCCCTCCTGAAAATGCAGCAAACTCAGACTTCACCACATTTAATTCATTCACATCTTCAAAGAATCGATCCAAACACTTGCTCCTTTCCATAGAAATTTCATGATCTCGATGTGGAGGGATGCGTTTTGAATTCTCCAAAAGCCATTCAGTAGAGTAATACCTAGAGTTAAAGATTAAAAAACAAATATAAATGAAACGTGTGTTTTACTAGAAAGGGGAACTAAAGAAAATAAAAAATAGAAAATAAATGTACTTACCTAGGATTTAAGGAATGAGCCAAGCAGTGTAGTGGAGTACAATTTTTAGTCCAACGATCAATAAGTATATCATACACCACACTCCAAAATGAGCTATACTCATCATCTTCCAAGCCTTCATGTCGATATATTGCTACCTTTACCTTCTTTATCATTGAATCCCACATCTCATACACAAGATGAAGACAAGGCTTATCTGTGTCAGCTACTCGTATCATATCATAAATAGGTGCCGTGAATTCAAGGATATAATCAACCTTATCCCACCAAAGATCACTTAAAATCATCTCTTTCACCTTTTGAGCTTTTCCAACATCATCCTCCCTATAAGAAGCCCATTGCTCACTAATAGCCATGGCTTGAAGGCATCTTTTTATCAACTTCAACATTTTTAGCATTATAACAACTGAAGCAAATCTAATATCAGCAACTTGGAGCAATTTTAATGGACAAAATTCATTAAACATTGCCAACCTCATTGAATGGTTCATGATAAAAACACGTATGAAGGATGCATCATCAGCAATACGTGTAATCCAACTACATTCCTCATATGTAACTTCATTCTTTTCAGTGTTTTTTGCTGCACAAATATTCTTCAAAGCTAGATTGAGAGTGTGGACAACACAAGGTGTCCAAAATATTTTAGGATACTCACCCTCAATAAAAGCTCCAGCAGATTTCATCACATTAGCATTATCAGTGATGACTTGGACAATTTTCTCATGTCCAATCTCTTTTATAACATCCCTCAACACCCCAGCAATATAATGTTTGTCTTTGAACTCACCTGACCCATCAATTGCCTTAATAAACACTGGACCCCCATCTGATATAGCTATAATATTAATAAGAGGCCTCCTTTGTGGATCTGACCATCCATCAGAAACTATACTTACACCATTTTCAACCCAAAAGTCCTTAATTGGTTTCAAAAGTCTATCAACATGAGCTTTTTCTCTTTGCAAAAGTGTTGCTCTCAAAGCATTGTATCCAAGAGGAATATAACCTGGAATGCTATGAGTAGCGGCATATGAATAGGAACTACGATAATATGGGTTCCTTGCAAAGTTAAATGAAATCCCACCGGTGTAAAACATCCTAGCAATTTGACTATCCAATTCATGTCCAGCATTATTCTGGAATAATTTCTCCACCGTAGGATTCACAACCTTCCTCCTCTTATTACCATCAAAGGGATTTGTACTATCACTCTCTTCTTGTGTCCGAAATGGGGGAATACTCTCAATAGGCCCACGGCTTGGGGGAGGTGGGGGTAAGGGAATTTGTTTTCTCAGTTCTCTTTCTAACTTATCATTCTCAACTTGATCATGCATTTGCTGCATTTCCAACCTATGGCTCGGTGTCACACTAAGGCATACTTTAATACCTTTATTAACAATTCTTAATAAATGAGCCTTAACCCTAAAATAGGATCCCAAATAAATATTACCACAATAGTTGCACTTAAAGTGTGTGTTTCCACCTGATTTAACAGTAGAACCATATGGTTTTTCTATTTTAGTCACATACTTTTTGTGCTAGTAGCTTCATCCATTTCAAATTCAACAGATTCAATTTAACCTACAAATAATTTCCAAATATATAATAACTATTAATTAAATAAAAAATCAAACCCAATGTCACAGACTCACAAAAAAAAAAAAATCAGATCATCACAGATTCACAACACAATCACAAATCTAAGTAATAATAACTATTAAGTATTAACTAAATAAAAAATTAAACGTCACAAGACTCACAAAAAATAAAATAAAAAATAGAAAAAAATCAGTTCATCACAGTCCACAACACAATCACAAATCATAATAACTAATAGTTGCAAATTTAGCTATTAACTAACTAAAAATCATCTATTAACAATAAACTAAGAGTGTGAGTGTGAGAGCCATCAGCTATGATACCTGACAATGAGGGGAGACGGAGAGCAAGGGAGACGAAGTGGAGCACTGAAAAATGAGATGTGCTGAAGAGTGAAGGACTGAAGGTAGAGAGTGGGAGAGACTTGAGAGCACTAGCTTGAAGAGGCAGGGACTGGGGCGGCTGAGAGTACAGAACCAGACTTGAAAAAAAATGAAGAGAGGTTTATGGCTGCTGGGACGAGTGATCTGTGAAGGAGCTTAGGCATATAAGGGTTTCAAAAATTTTTTTACAAAACTCAACCGTTTGGCTTTTTTTTTTTTTTTTTGGGCTAAGTAAAACAATGCGTTTCGCACCTGTTTCTTTTTTTTTTTTTTTTGAATTTCGGCCGATATCGGCGTTGCGCCCGATACGGACCGATTCAAGCCGAATCAACGCGCGTCGGCTCGATTTCGTGTGCGTCGGCCCGAATCGGCGCGAATCGGCCCGAATCGGCGCGAATCGGCACGAATCGCGTTGAAAAAAATGATTTTTTATTACCCGACGCGGCACGAACGCGCAGGCAGCGGCGTCACCTGCGCGTTGCCACGTCGGGCCGCGCCCGACGCGGGTGCGGCGGCCCAAACGCCGCACCCGTACTTCATAGCTTGACTCACAAAAATAGTGGACTGCCCAATAAAATAGATAAGACAAAATAGATAAAATAAACTAAAGTATTAGGTAGTAAGTTAAAAAATAATGATTCCAACCCATCCACCAACAGTTACTAATTATAAATTTATCAACATATGGCATCCGCTCATGAGACCAAAATATCAATAAGTTTTTGATGTAGGCAACTACAGATCTCTTATTTAATCATCAAAGACTTTACCAGTTGAGCTAACTATAAATTTATAACTTATCATTTTGATATTAATTAATTGTGTCTATGTGTATTATTCAATTGACAATGCCTAGGAAATATTCGCTTTTTATTCGATTGGTATTTGTATAAATTTAGGGATTTTTTTTATAAAAAATAATTAATAGATCTAAGATTTATTGATCAAATTTGATAAATAATGATTTTTAAAGTGATGTTCTAGTTGATTGGGCTAATTTTTGTTGTTGTATGGGCTAGATGTTTTGTTGTTATTTGAACTAATTATGTTGTTCTTGTGGTCACCACCGTCATTTGAATTATTTTTATTATTATTTAAAGGGGACTAAAATTATATTACAGGGCTAAAAATAATTTTCTTTGGCCCAAATTCTAGAAATCTCATAAAACATATATACTCTTAATTTTAAAAATAAAAATCTAGAGGATCCATGGCCCCATTGGGTGGCTTTGTCCCTCCCTTACAAAAATAAATTTTTTTAACCTCATAAAAGTGGGCATATTCCAATTTTCTTTCAAAATAAAAAAATATATATGTAGTTCATATTAAGAAAACTATTTATAATTTTTATTTTGATGTACATAAAAAAACACCCTACCAGTAGGTGTAAAATTACACATTTCTGCATAATTGCTATAGTTCATATATGCAGGTTAATTGTAACACTTACAATTATTGTATTATTAGTTTTTTCTCCCTCGTGTATCTGTTGCTCTCCTTTTTTTTCAATTTTTCTCTCTGCTTCTTTTTCCTTCTCTCACCTCCTTCTGGCTCCAACCCTTGCCGTCCTCGTCACCGGCGCCGCTGGCTCGTCGGAACCCACTGAAGCGATGAGGCGATGAACGAGTGCTTCGTCGGAGTGGTTTTAGTTGGGATTTTATTTCTGGGTTTGGTTGCAATGCAAAGTTAGTTAGAGTGATGAGATAAGGTTGTTTTGTGAAAGAAGATAGGAAGGTTGAGTGAAGTGGCTTACGCGAGAGAGACAGTGAAGGTTGTTGGGTTTAATGGGTAGAGAAGGTTGGACATGGCCATGTCTTTTTTGAGAGTTTTGAGGATTGGTATGGTGAATTTTGATCAGTGACTGAGGAAGAAGCAAAATTTTGAGAGAGAAAGAAAACCCAGTAAGAAAATTGAGGAATATCTTTTGCAAGATGCGATTTTGCCTTCCAAAATCTGTAAAAGCTGCTGTATTTTAGTAGGTTTTATCAGTTGCAGGGAAAGATGAGTTTTATCACAGAGAGAATAATAAAAAATGGTAAAAAAATAAATATTTTATTGAATAAACTTGTAATATAGATAAATGAATGACTGTTTTGTAAGAATGAGCGTGTAAAATAAAAAAGGTAATTTTTTTACGTAAAATAGAAGAAAAGTTTGTATTCACTTATGTGATGCTCTAAGAAGCTATAAAAAAATTGTGAACTATTTTATGTTTCAAATATTGCTCTTTTATAAGTAAAATAACTGATGACATGGCAAATTTAATAATATTTTCATAATAAAATTATGAGTAATAAATAATAAAAGTTATTTTTTCTTGAAATAAAAAATAAAATTAGTGGTGATATAATGTAAAAATAATATACTAAAATCTAAAACACAATCTGTATTCTCAAAATTGTAATTTTAAAAAAATTATGAAATTTACTGCCGACGTAAAGTGGTGCTGTTCATAGAAGCAGAACACATGGTTCATAGGGTCATGGTCGTTTACCCAAAAAAATAAAATAATAGCGTCATGGTCCATATTGGTGGCCAAACATTTTTTGAGGGCTCAATGTATGGTATTTCCGATCGTCAGCACAGACATCATTATGAATACCATTTCAGCACAGACGTCATTATGAATACCATCATTGTCCAATTGGAACCATCCTGCTAGCTTATTGTGAGACTTTGTCTTTTTTTTTGGGACGCAAATCTATAAAATACCCATTTGTGTAACAAGCATTTCATTCCCACTTTTGTCTGAAATCAGAAACAGAAGCAAACTAGCAAAGTACTTGCATTCAACAGGAAAGAATAGAATAGAATCGTTGAAAATGGCTGCTGAAGCTCCCACCATTCCTCTTCTTACTCCTTACAAACTGGGCAAGTTCAACCTTTCCCATAGGTATACCAATACACCTTGCAAAGTTCTTTCTTTTTTGTTTTTGTTTTTGTTGTTTAGTATTATCAGAATTGTTAATATGTGTGATGGGTTTTGATTTTTTGTGATTGTGACATATCCCAGTTGGGATGATGAATTGTTTTGTTTACAAAGGTTTCACCTTTCAAGAAATCTTAGTTGATTATGGACAAAATTTAGCTATAAAATTATTTGTAATTACTCAATAAAATAAACGTTATTACATATTTTGAAAATCTAACCGTTGAATTGTATGTTCTTTACATTTTTTATACACATATCAAATTTTGTGTCGATTGAATATTATATACTACATGATCTATAAGTTTATATTTTACGCATAATTTTAAATTATAAAAACTAGCAATTTAAATAATTTATTGATGACGTAGTTATTGATCTTTAATTTTCTAGAAATTTTGCAAACATGAAAAATATAAGAAGAAGATGTAATTCAATAGTGGAATTATCAAAATTCACCTCTAATAAAAAGATATTGAGTAAAATTGTAACTTTAAGCTATAACCAATTTTGTAGTTAAGCTTTATCCGTTGATTATTTAGAGCACTAGCATTAGGTGTACCAAATGCCAAAAATTTGGCATTTGGCACACCAAAAAGCCTCTCACATCAGATGTTCTAAATGCTAAAAAATTTAGCATTGATGAACAATACAATTTCATATTTAGAACTGTAGGAGCTTATATGTGCTAAACATATTTTGATTTTTTTTTTTTTACTTCAATTTCTCTCTCCCATGTCACATCCCAAGTCCTCTCTCCCTCTCTCTCTCTCTCTTTGTCACATGGGGGCCACAATAAAATATATTTGTTTTGTTAATTTTTTAATATAGATGAGTGTTTTAAATTATTTTAATGTGATGTAATCTTAAAATAGAAGAGGTGATTCGGAGTGTATTATAAAATGATATATTAAAATAGATAAAGTAATTTTTTGATGGATCAAATGCTAAAATGTTTAGAAGACCTTATGCTAGTTAGCACTCTTACCCTTTTGAGCATTTTCTTGTCAGTTCACATCTGTGTTTGTTTTGTGTTTAACCAAGAAATGACACATTTTTTCAAGAATTCTCTATATTAATCTGCTAAAAGTGTAAGACTTTGCTAATTTTTGATACTGTTAAGATTGATGAATTTTTTTGGAACTGCATTAACTGTCATGCTGCGCTCTGCTCATTTCATGAGTTGTTAGTGATGATTTTTTCTTTTGATCTCAAAAGGAAAATAAATCTGGCATTTGGTTTATTTGGATTTTGTGAATCATCTCTATTGTGTAAATTGGTTTTAGATTTGCAGATTAAGGTATCTGATCACCTTGGCTGTCAGGATTCACCCTATTTTGTGCATAAAAATTCATCAAGTTCATTGTTCCAAGTTTTAACATGCTTCATTTTGTTTCTTACTTATCTTTTCTGGTATTTTCTTAAAGTAAAACGTGGTCATGCATGTATTGCACAAGCCACTGGCCCCTCACCAACAAATTTACAGTACTCATGGGATTGTACTCAAGGGTGTTTAAAATAGACAACTAGGAAGTCCAAACTTCCTTTTGGATCTGCCAAAATATGATTTTCTACCTCAGAAAAGCAGTTACTGTGATTCTATTGAAATAAGAAATATCAGAGGTCAACTGCTGCATTCAGTTTGCTTTGCTTGTACAGGGGTTGGACCAGGAGTGGAAGCGACCTGACCAATTTAACTTATTGTACACTAAGTCTAGGCTAGGTTTGGATACTATACGAGTTGAAATGTCATAAGCAGTCACTTTTGAAGTCCATACTACACAAATATATACTTGCCTTCTTTCCAAAATGCCCTCATTAGAATTGTTAAGTTTCACGTTTGAAAACAGTCATAAACTAAGTGCCACTCTTTTTTCTTTTCAAAAAAAAAAAAAAAACTTGGTGCTCTTTGCTGCAGCTTTGTAGGTCTTGGAAAAAGGTAAGCTTATGATATAGGTTGAAAAGAGAGTTACACGAATTAAAAACAACGTAGGCCCTGAACTTGAAACAAAGTATTTTCAAATTTCAAGTGCATGGCAAATTAGCTATGAATGATATAGAAATTGTCATAGTTAAAGGACCTATAGGATATTTGAGGTTCTCCTACCCCACTCCAGTACTGCATTTTGTGAAATATATCTTTAATACTTGACAATATGGTTGAACTTTAACGATGAACAAACTCTAAAGGAAAAAAATAAATTATAGATCAAGTCAAGCATTCTCTGTCTCTGACTCTGTCACTCTTTCTCATTTAGGTATTTATTTGTTTACTCACAAGGAAAAGCATTATATTATTTGCAAAGTTTTTTTGATTTTGTGTTTTTCTTCAGCTTCTCAAACCTTATCTCTGCCATAGTCATTCAAAAATGTATTGTTTGATTTGGCTTCATTTGTTACTTGCCTTTTTTATTTTATATTTTAGTATCTATTATAACATGGAGAAAGGGGCTTAATCGTATTATTCTTTCTGACTTTGTTACAGTCAATATATATTTGATTCTTATAGGGTACTACTTTCTTCAGTTAGAAAGATTTCTTACTTGATTTACTCAATTTATCATTTAATTTGTATTTTCAGAGTTGTTTTAGCACCATTGACCAGACAGAGATCTTATGGCAATGTTCCTCAACCACATGCTATCTTATATTATTCTCAGAGAACCACCAAAGGTGGTCTACTAATAACTGAAGCCACTGGAGTTTCTGACACTGCTCAAGGGTAATCAATTTCTTACCATGTTTCCCACTGAAAGACAATCTCCATTTTTAGTGTTCCCTTTCTTGCCTTGAAAATTTTTATGACTTCTTAGGTTTCTTTGCTATTGTAAAGGTATCCAGACACACCTGGTATATGGACAAAAGAGCAAGTTGAAGCCTGGAAACCCATTGTAGATGCTGTTCATGCCAAAGGAGGAGTTTTCTTTTGTCAAATTTGGCATGTGGGGAGGGTTTCAAATCAAGGTTTGTCTTTGACTAAGACCACATTTATATCTTCTCTTCTAATATTGCTTGTAGACAATTGAACTTTTGTAATGGATGGAGAGAGTTGAATGTTTTGTAATATACTAAATTACAAAGACTTTATGGTGAATGATTCATGAATTGTAAATGAGTAGATTTGGGTTTTCTATACCATATTGAGTTTACTTAACTATTGATATCTTGAAGGAAGTATTGCATGTGAACCTATTTGAAAAAGATCAAATTGAATGGAAGTTTTGATTGATTGTTGAAATAACCATGCCTTGGTGCTGTAGAATGCTATTCCCTGCAATGCATAATGAGTGTCACATTTGACAAATAAACATACTTTTTGAGGAAGAGCATTAATTGGCTTGACTCTCATTTTAGAGAGTAAAATTAGCAAAAGTGATGGTTGTTGGATATAGGGAGTATGAGAAATTTATGCAACAATATAATTATTTTGAAAAATTATTGATCTATCAATATAGTGGTGTTATTTTTTGCATAATCTACTCTACTATAAATGAATTTTTTTTATTACAAGGGGGCTTTCATGATGATCATTGCCTCAATGGAAGAGCGGAAGGGGCATCTTCTATTATAAGTCTAATATGTTAATGTCATTTTTTTTAGCATCTAATGTATAAGAATAAGGTGAAACCCACTGCTTTTACAAAATGGAATCACAGTAGTTGCTTTGATAAAAAGCTGATGATGTTGTCACTTTGGCTTAAAAGGCTGTTTTATATCACCATTGAATAGAATGTTATTTAGGACTCGTTTAGATTGAGGGGAGAAAAAGGGGGAATAGAGGAGAGTAGAGTAGAGTTAGCTGAAAATAAGCTAATTTTGGGCCAAATCAACTCTCTTTCCCCTCTGTTCCCCTCAATCCAAACGGACTAGTAGTCATTTCGGTAGAAAACGCCAGTGTGTGGTTGCTTGCCACTTTTTCAAAAGCATGGTTCTTTCAGGTGGTTGGTCTTTCAAAATCTTTGTAGTTTTGTTTTAGATATGCAGACACCACTTGCTCTAAATCAGTTTTCAAAATCATTATTGAGTCCTATATCTATGGTAGTCACAAACATTCAACCATCACTTTTTGGCGCGTTAAACTGCCCTAAGATCATGAGCTTTCCTTTTTTTTTTTTTTTATATATAAATGGGATAAGATCATGAAATTTCCTTTTTTAGAGTGGAATATTTATACAATCATGTGAAACACATAATGAAGCTATTATGCCTTCTTAATCCAAAAGAAGCATTAATTTTGTCTCTTATTTATTTTTATTTTTCTTGTGTTTTTCAAATCAAGAAAGGTCTTGTCAATTACTTCTTTAGATAAATGTTTTTTTTTTTGAAGGAAAAAAAAATCTTTGCGAAGAAAAGAAAGATCATTTTCTAAGTAATTTAACAAATCATAACTCTCATTTTTCTAATTCTTTAAGTGGTGATTGATGATTTCTTATCAAGTTCATTTGAATTATTTGGATGTTTATTTTTCTTTATATTGTTGTCTACAGGTTTTCAGCCAAATGGTCAAGCCCCAATTTCTGCCTCTGACAGACCTTTCACCCCTGAAATTGGATCTAAAGGAAATTATGGAATTGATGGTGCAGAATTCACTCCTCCAAGGCGGCTGAGAATAGAGGAAATTCCTCAAATTGTCAATGATTTTAGACTTGCTGCAAGGAATGCTATTGAAGCTGGTAAGTTCTTTTCATGTATTTTTATAAGATAAATGATATTTGACCAAGTACAAAGGAGTGAAGGAGTGTACTTTGTACTTTATGAAAGAAAAATGAAATGGTTACCTTTGTTATTACACAGCTCCTTTATTAAAATGTCATTATTTGTCTTATACACAGGCTTTGATGGAGTAGAGATCCATGGGGCGCATGGTTACCTAATTGACCAGTTTATGAAGGATCAAGTGAATAATCGAACGGATCAATATGGTGGATCCCTCGAAAATCGCTGTCGGTTTGCTCTGGAAATAGTTGAAGCTGTTTCTAATGAGATAGGAGCAGACAGGGTTGGAATAAGGCTATCTCCTTTTGCAGACTATATGGAATCTGGGGACTCAAATCCAAAAGCTTTAGGCCTTTACATGGTTGAATCCTTAAACAAATATGGTATTCTTTATTGCCACATGGTTGAGCCAAGAATGAAGACAGCCGGAGAAAAGTGTGAAAGTCCCCATAGTCTTGTGCCAATGAGAAAGGCTTTTAAGGGTAACTTTTTTGTTGCTGGTGGTTATGACAGGGAAGATGGGAACAAAGCTATTGCTGAAAACCATGCAGATCTTGTTGTTTATGGTCGTCATTTTCTAGCCAATCCAGATTTGCCTAAGAGATTTAAGCTCAATGCTCCCCTCAACAAGTACAACAGAGAGACATTCTACACCTCTGACCCTGTCCTTGGATACACTGATTATCCATTCCTTGAAGACATTGCTTAGGTTTTCAAGGAGGAGAGTGAAACTAAATTGTCCAAAAACATTGCCCCATGTAATTCCTTACTTGTTTTAGTGTTTTCATGTACTGTTTTTTTTTTATAGGTGTGTTTTCATTGTACTGTACAATTGCAACAAAAAGATTTGATATATCTAAATAATTTTGAAGTGGTTATTCTAATATTATTGGTGCTGATCTGCTTATGTGCCAGACTAATCATGATTTTGAAGCATAATTTGGCTATTACAAGTAATGATTCTTTACTTAAATTGACAACTACGCATATAGGATTTTGCTTTCAGCTTTAGCTACAAAGGACCAGTCTCCTTTACTTTTTTGCGTTGAACCATTATAAGCGTTTACTCAATTACTTGTGATATTATCCATATTTAGGGCATGTAGGCTTAGTTGCTCATAATAAAGTGACTAAATTTCAAGCTAGCTGTCAACCTTATCTGTCTAAGCTTGAGACCGGTTGTGTACAAAATAATGAAATATGTTACATTAAGCACAAACACAAGTGGAGTTTACATATGGAATTATACACATACACATGATTAGCAAATAACATTTCAACAGTTTCTTGGCAACCAAGAAGGGTCTAAGAAAAGTTATTATGATTGACAATTGGTATCATAAGGTTAGCTCCAATGTTTATAGTTGAAAAGCGAAGAAAGTCAGGAGGATTATCTGGATTTAAGAGAACATATACACAACACTTATCATGTGTATGTGTGTTGAATCTATTGCTGACATGATAACATGGTTTAAGTAGAACTGTAATGGGTTCTACTTACTCTATTTACTTATTCTTTACTAAATGAAAAGGTGAATATACTGTGCAAAGATCAGTCAAAGCTAACACCAGAGCTAGCAACATCTTCAGGAACCAGTATATCAAAATCACTGACAGACCATTCTGCAGTCATCCCTGTGCTGCTAACATATATCTCTGTACCAACATTAATTGAAGACCATACACGCCTTGCTGGTTCAGTTCCTGGATCCTGGGCAATAATAATATGTTTCCCATTAGTGCCCTATAACTATATTGTCCATCTTGAAGCAGAGGGACAAACTCAACAGCATTAATCAAGTTAAAGTAGACTAAACTACAAAAGTTCACTAATGTGAATTAGGGAAGCAATTGCTCTGAATTCTAATGGGTTCAGGTCCTTCAGGGTGCTGGGAGCAGGTCTAAATAAATGATAAATCCAAAGCAAACCTATGATATTTTTCAATTGTATCCAATCTGAAGATTGAAAGCTCCATAGAGTTAGGGTTAGAATTTTTGGACAAAGCTGTAGCACCTCAAGGATGAGTATGGGATAAAGGACAGATACGGATGACAAGTTTGCACAGTAGTGCAGAAATTAAGAATAAGAGAAGATCAGACAGGAGATAGAGGAAGACCTGAAAATTCTTAAGTCTCACGAGGCCTTTGGGGAGTCTCACCTCAAAGATAACATATAGAAACTTACAGTTAGCAGTAAGGACTTATAATTAGTTGAATTTTCTATGCATAGAAGTAGATGATAAAAATTTTGAATGCACCTAGATGCATAGCACACAAACATCCATTTACTATGAACGTGAACTTAGCAATTAGCCAAATTTTATGTGTCCACATCCGCATATCATTCCTTTGTGTGTGTGTGATTTCAACCAGGATTTCATAACAAATTTGATAATGGCTAAGTTACTAAAAATATCATAATTACCTGGTAGAAGTATAATCGACTAGAGAGAGCACCCACATCAAGCACCCAAGTCCTAGAGTCTCCAACCCATCCATCTCCTTGCTTTTCAGGATATCCATGCACAGCCCATTCAGGATGTGGCAGAATTTGCACCAGTTCCTGTGCCTGTGGATTGCTATATGGATCACAGATATCATATGGTTCCTCCAGATAATTGGCATTTCCTGGGCTGCAGTAGAGATGATAAGCAGAATACGGAAACCGAGATGTCTCATTTCTGTATATTTTCTCACCAGTATGACTAACATGGTAAGGCGGGCAGGAGACCAGGTTATCAGCACGGCACCAACTTGTAGTAGCTGGATTTATTATCATTTCGCTGTATCTAGTCACATCTGTCAGAACATCACCATCACATGGATCTCCATTGTTCTTCCAACAGCTTCCTATATCAAGAAGATAAAATTGACTGTTGGGCCCTCCTCCTTGTTTGACATCAAGTGTCACCTTTACCTTGAAGTTTGGAGATTCTAGCAACTAAAAATAAAATCCCAAAAGACAAATTCATTAACTATAGAATATAAAGAACTAGTAAAAGTGTCAATTACAGCAGATCATGAAACCTTGATAAAAAAAACAAAGTAGAGAGAGCATCTGGCCAACCCCAATTAGTTGGGTTAAGGATTCATTGAGTTTAAGAGAGATCATCTAAATTTTATGAACTATTAATTTACTTGTTATACATTGAAATACATAAATTTCAACTCAACTGCATTCTGATTTCTCTCAAGGGTAGTGTGATCAGTAAGAATTCATTTATAGAGACAATGTGTTTAGACAAAAAAATTTTCCTGCTAGCAAGAAACAAGTGAAGACAAGGAATAAACCTTTCTTATGATTCCACGGCCACTGTAGTGATAACCTCCATTAAATCCTTCAGTTGCATCTGCACGTAGATACAACATAAGCCAAGGATACTTTGAAGATGTTGTTAATCTTTGTGAGAAAACCCAACTTCCTGTGCTCAAATTCTTCTGCCATGTGACTGAGAAGTATGATGTATTTCCTACACCTTTGCTTAAATCGGCATCAAGGTCATATGTTCCATAAAATCCTCCTGTTAAAGACTCTATTTGGTCCCCTGAAGAAACCAATCTTGTATAATTATGGAATACAAGTGGTTGATTCATACACCCCTCACCAAAGCATGGAAAATTTCTCTTTGTTATGATTTTACTGACATTCTTGCCATTCTCAGGACAAAGGGTAGTATTCTTGTCAAAGTTTCCATTCTTGAGCATAATCATCCAGAAGTACCACGGATCTGAGGAATCATGCACCTCACACAGAGAAGCAAGATACTGTTCCTTTTCCACAGCAAACAGGTCAGGGTCCGTGTATGGCTTGAATCTCGTTACAGGAAACTTATCACCAGCCCCTAAGCTGTTATCTGATTCATTCACTTTGTGATGAACTTCGCACTTTGTGGTGTGGCCCAAGGTATCTGATTACAGAAGCATAAAACTAACAATGGCCTCAAAGTAAAGAATCAATGTAGTAGATGATTACATTCAATTATATATTATATAATTCACTGTTATCTTAGCTAAATCAAGTATAGATTCTTCAAAAGAGTTGGTTGGATAAAAGTGTACATATAGCAAAACTGAATGGGGGAAAAACTGATGGTTTAAGGGGATTTTAAAATACAATAAGCATTACCAAAAGAAAGATGACATGTGTGTCATAAATCAATAGAAGCTAGGCCAGTTAATGGCTATGCAGATGTTTCAGAACAATTATCCTTTTAACTGCCTTGAAACAGAACGGTGGAGTAAGGAAAGATAAGGAAGTGAGAAATGATAGGTCTTTTATAAACTTTCAATAAGAATCATGGAAGAGGTCAATGGTTCAAATATCCCCTACCAACTCCCATTGGAGTCACTTATCTAAAATGGGAAAATAAATATATTATAAGAAGTTGTGCATCTCAATATTACTCTATGCAAATGGAAAACAACTCCTTGGTCTAATGTTTTTTCGATAAGTCCCAGAAATACCCTCTTTGGATTTCCAAAGGAGCAAAAAAAACAAGCAAAGTACACCGTGGGGAATACCAAATATCAAGAACAAGTCTGTAAATATGAGCATGTGTTGTTATATGTAAAATAACTATCTAAAGTCACAATTTCATTTATCGTCCAAGCTTAGATCAAAGTAAGTAAAGTTTGCATTTATTCCATTCTCACCGTAGTGAATCAAACCATGGTGACAAATTTTGGTATTGAGTGTCAATTAGCATCAAGATAATTTAGACCCCGGAAACCATACCTGAATTACTGAAAATAATTAACAGAAAAGGTTAAGGATAAAATTGCAATCTGAAATCTGATAGTTTTGGTTGTATCTTCTATGTATAGGACACATAGATTATATATCTGGATTTGCTTGAGGTAAAATATCAAAACCAATTCAAGAATTTCCATTTTCCGAGAAACATGATTAAGCCATCAAAATCTTCTGATTGTACCACAAAATCCTAAGAGAGAGAGAGAGAGAGGAATCAATTTTTGGCACGTTTTTGTAATCAGCATGATTTCACATAAGAAAGTTTTCCACATTGAATTTAGAAACTAAAACTTATGTCTAGGTTCAAATCCTAACCTATCTATCAAAAATAAAAAGGTAAAACCTATGTCCTAATTAGAGAGAAAGGAATCATTATTAGCACATTCTTGCAATCAGCATAATTTCACATAAGACAATTTGCCACAGTTAATTTGCAAACTAAAACCTATGTCCTAGATTCAAATCCTAACCTTTATCTATCAAAAAAATAAAACCTATGTCCTAATTTAGAAAAAAAAAAAATAGAAAGGAAACATTTTTATTACATTCTTGTAATCAGCATAATTTCACATAAGACAATTTGCCACATTTAATTCAGAAACTAGAACCTATGTCCACTGATCAATGATCATACTACTTCATTACCTACATGGGTTTCCCCACACACACACACACATCCATGATAATAAATACATACTCCAACATGAAATTAGCATTAATTGTTAACAATGTAGATAAATTAGCTAACTTTGTAATCAAATATCTATAACTGGAATGAGAAAAGTAGCATGCATATATTTATACCAATGATCAAAGGGCAGTCCAAGTCAGCACAATCAGCCAGCCTGGGGCTACCCATGTTGGGTGCTTCCATTCCAACCTCATTGCAAAAGTTCCAAGCTTCTAATCCAACTCTCACATCTGGGCTCTCCATACCTGGGTCTCCTATGGCTGATATGTACTCGTCTGATGAGGCATGAGCTAAATGATAAGCAGCCAAATTCAAAAGAAACAGTGTTTGACAAAGAAGTGACCAAGAGGAAAAACAACAACGATAACAACAACAGCCCATGTTTGTGAAATGAAGAGGAATTGGGTTTGTGTCAGAGTGTCTCTCAGTCACTCAGTTTGAGTTTGAGGCGCTACAGTTAGTCAGTCATGTGGTGCTGCACGCGCCGTGGATGCGCGTGAAGATGTGGGACTTGGGGTTGGGGAGATGGGTTTTGTTTGGTTTTTGTGAAATCCATAGTAAAATCTAGCAGATAATTAGAGATATACAGATGGAGATTAGAGAGAGACAGTGAGAGAGAGTTTTTGCTTTGAAGCAAAGTTGACGTGGAGAAATGGAAAACACCATAAGATTTGAGGAATCGGAAATCCCAAGTCTAAAAATAGAATAAAAGCTATGTACACTCTATTAATATGCACTATTTTAACTGAAATTGTGAGTGTTGAAGACTATAAATAATTGATATTTTCATTTTATCTATTATCTAAACCTCGCACGTGTGGGGTTGACATGACTTCTTCTTTTTTTTTTTTATAAAGATAAGAATAAATAGGGATGGCAATCTATCCTTGTCCCTGAGAAAAAATTTCTATCCAAATCCCTGTCCACATCCCCCATCTAACACAAAGGTTTTTAAATCAAAATTTTTAATAATTGGTCTTCAATAATAATCTATAATTTGCTTGCTTTTTAAGGTACAAAACATAATACAAGTATATAATATTCAATAATAAATAGATGAGAAACTTTAATTTAATAGATTTTGACGGTTGTGTTTTTAGTTGGTGTCATAGGAAGTCTAAGTCTAGTGTGTAACAAATATAAAACAATATATTTCTACTAAAAATATATATATATATATATATATTAACAAATAATATTTGATAATCTATTAAGAGATTTATGAAATATTTATAGGTAAGATTGTTCATGGGTTGGGTTTAGAAGGGTACTATTCCACCCATCACCTCAACCCAACTATTTTGGGTTGGAAATGTAAGAATCCATTGTTAATCATTGAGGATCAAGTATTTGGCCAGCTAATGGCCCATTGATGATCAATCGATTTTGAGATTATGACATGTTGATGATGAAGAGAAGAGACTAACATCAATGAAGGGAGGGAGGTGATGATCTTCGCTTGTAGATCGAGGCTTCCCCACAACTAGGTTTAAAGTTTTTAATGAAAATTCAGCCTCCCACTAACCAAGTTTTGGCTCACGAACTTCAAAATAGCCTTCTAATATGACGATGGGGAGTTTCTCTTTGTGCAACACCGAGAGTCACCCATAATGCTAGAATAGCTTTTGATCAATTAGTATAATAGTTGATTAAATACCTTTCCCTAGTTGATATATGCTTGACAAGGGTCAAGTTTCATGCTGTTAAACCTGATGCTAACCCAAAACAATTGACAATATCAACCCTAAAGTCCCAAGTTGTGCTAAGTCCAACGATCAAATTAGTGCCATGGGTTTGATACTCTCCCCCCTATTATTAGGGCTTGCTACTATAATTCATCTCTCTTTAAACCCAAACTCAAAGTTACAATTTTTTTTTTAATGGTGTTGTGACACTATCTTGTAACACATTTTTGTTAACACATGAGTTTTTTATTCATCCAAAAAGGAGGAAGGGAGATATGTTATAAATAATTTTTCAATATTACTAATTTATGTGTTATTTTAGAAGTACATAATAACATTGTCATCAAGGATTAGAGTTGGGTATATCAATTATTTATTCTAAAGGAGATTGTAAAATTAAAGAATCAAATCAAATCAAATCAAAAAAGTATTGTCTTCCACTCCCCCCTTTTCCCAATGCAACTTTTCCCTCCTTGCAATCAATTAGAAACCCCTATCCATGTTCTTTGTGACTGCCCTTGGGCCTCACAAATTTGGTAGTCTCCCTCCTTGTTCCTATCATGATCACCATCCCATACTTCTATACTATGGACATCAAACACTCGAGCTATTCAAACCTGGTCAATAACACATTACACATATCTTCACAATACTACATGGCCAACTATATTTGCTTTCACTACCGGTACCATTTGGTTGGCTCGAAATAATCTCATCTTTAAAACTGTTTCCACATCTCTTGCTTCCATTGACCACATTATTATCAGCCATGCAATTGACTTCACCTATATTAGTGGCCAGGCTCTAGTCAAAGCTCATCTGAGAGCTATTAGGCTGATCTCATGGACTCCTCTGACTGATGAATTTATTAAAAATAATACATGATAGTAGGTGCTAGAGGAATTTTTCTAAATAATATATCACTGTTTATGAAAAAAGAAAAACACAAAAACAAATAGGTGTTATCATGAGGTGTTATTCCAATCGAATATACTGGTATTAATGTTGATTATTATTTTTTTTATAAATTATACGAGAAAGGTATCTCATTCCAATTGGCTATGAAGGAGAGTTACTAACATTCAAGGTGTTACATATCATGGAAACATATACAACTCCGGGCTTTTAGAACAAGTATAGACCATCTAAGCTCCCAATATCATTCACCAATGCATAAAAAGGCTGGCCCATTCACATGCGAATAAGTTTTCTCGGACGAATAGCCAACATGCATAGCCCAAAAGGACTGCAGTTTGATCCAAAAGATATACTTATTGCTCTAAGAATTTGATCTATATCTACTTTATTTGCTTTTAAAATATGGAATAAAAATTTGATGTTTTAGGAATCTGAAGGTGGTGTTATATAATCTAAAATAAGTTATCATTCCTTATTTCATGAATTATGATCATAATTAAAGGACTATAGAAAACTAAATATTCACCATTTAAAAGGACATTCTTTACATCAAATCAGATAGTTGGGAAATTGATGATATTCCAAACTACATGCATGCCTTTGGCAAATTGCATGCTGATTCTCAACAATGTATTGGGTGGGTTCCGGTTTGCATTTTGGGATCAAATAAGGAACTTGATTTAAATTTTACCTACATTAAATACTGATTGGTAAAATAATAAATAACAATTATCAAGGAATGAATGTCGTAAATTCAAACTCTATCATAACTAAAAAGACAAAGTATTAGAGCGGGAATCACAGTCACTTCCTTTGACATTAACACAAATCACAAAAACAAAATGCTCTTTCGTTGGTTGTGGGAAATAATTAGAGCATAAGGCATACAGAGTGATAAGCATAAGAACAAGGAAGCCTTCTTTTTTTATTTATTTTTACATGCCACTCTTCTGTTGGAGTGTGATGCTGATAAGTTAATGTATTACTCCTGCTGCCTAAAGCATGCTCAGAGAATCTCTGCGACTTGATTGGCTAAAATTGTTCTTGCATAGTCTAAGTTTTATATTGTTTAATCAGATGGCTTTAGAATCTGAATTGTTTGAAAAATGAATTGCTTTAAGCTAACTTGATACCGATTATTTTATATACTATATATAACTACTTAATTACCCAAAAGAGGGAAATAAAAATAATAGTAATTAGAGTATTAGACATCTTTTTTTTGTTGTTGAGATAAAGATAGATAAGTAATCTCAAATAGTAATTTAGATCATACCATGCACTGCACCATAATACCATATGAATTATTCTTACCAGGATCAAAGACAGTGACCTGTCTTACACCACACTAATTATGTCCTTTTCATGGATGACTGATCTAAAGGAAAAAACACGTTTATTTGGAGGGTTTTTATATTTTTTCCAAAAAAGAAAAAAAATTAAGGTCCTTAATGCTTCCTAGCATCTAACTGAAACGGTTGAATATATATGCTTGAATGGAAAACTCACAAGAACAAAAATTAAGAAATTATAAATTTAATATAATATAATTGAACCCAATTTATTTTTTATAATTTGATAGTTAAGGAATGAAGAATTTCCATTAAAAATACCTAAAGATTCCAATTAAACTTAAATTCATAAATTAACTTAAACTTTTAAATTAAGGAGTATTTTTTATATATAATATTAAAATCTTAATCAAAGTCTCTTTGATAGGCAATTTTTAAGTACTCTCAAAATAGTTTTTTAAACTCTCATGAGCAATTTTTAAGTACTCTCGAAACAACTTTTTAAGCTTTCATAAAAGGGGTGGACGGGTCTCACGCGTAAAGCCCACTCCCTTTATGAGAGTTCAGTTCCGAGAGAATGTAAGTTTTTTCCCTCTCCAATAAGTAATTGACACTAACCAAAGAAAAAGATGATTTAGACAGGTGATCAGATATTGTGGTTTATTTCCATCATCTTTACACGACTCATATATTTAGTCAATCACCCTACTGTGATACCCTTCACCTTTTTCTCTTTTATTCTTTATATTTTGGAATAATGTTTATGTAGATCCTTCTTGTCTTTAGACCAGATGTCATCTCTCTCATTAGAAACACGACATATGTCACATATCCATATATCCTGCCATTTAAATTCTGACCACTTCCATGGAGAGCTCAGAAAATTATATATTAGGCGAGAAGCCATTGGTCTTTTATATGATGCTTGAATAAAGTAGATAGATTGACCAGATAAGTATAAAGGAAGAGGTTGAACACCTATGAGCTATGAGCATTGAGCAATGGAAAGTCAGAAGCTAAGAGAAAGAGACGTCCAAAGCAACCTGTAAGATGCATGTTGTTCCTGCCTTTATGAATATAAAATGATGGTAATGATATCATAAATTTTACTACACAAATATTATTGAAATGGCATTGATCATATTTATTTATTTTACATAATTTGTAAACCTTTTTTTGTAAAATTAGTAATACTCACCTTAGAAGATTCAAGTTTTTGTTACGAGGCTCAGCAAAAAAAAAATTGTTATGAGGTTTTTGTTTATGACTTACTGACTTTTTATGCTAAGATGTTAATGCTTGAAATAACCCATTTTGAGGGAAGCAGCCTGAGCTTGGTTCCTTTTTTCTTGGTTATGTATTATATAGTACCAATCAATTTAATTAGATGGCACTAGCTAGATGTTTTCCAAAAAAATATAAAATAAAAATAAAAACAATTGGTCACTCGTGGCTGGTTTTCTTTTTGGTCCTTAATTTCTTTCTCCCTCACTTAAAAAAGTTTTTTTTTTTTTCAATTAAACATCTCTTTCTTCTCATAAAAAAAAAAAAAAAAAAAAAATCTCTTTCTCACTCCCATGGGAGTACTCAAATAGTGGGCTCATTATTTTGGAGTATAATGTAAGTCAAAAGACTTAGACCCAATTTATTACACTGTTGATCCAGAGAATTTTCAAGCATCCATTTCAAGATGCATCTCTTATTAACAAGCCGTCATCCAATGTATGTGATTTCGAAACCTTCCCCTCCCACTATTTAGTATTTACCAATCTTACCCAAAAAAAAAAAAAAGTGCCAAACTGAAGGTGACAAAGAAATTGGAAATCAACCAGAAAATGCCTTGAAAACCAAAGAAGAAAATTTAAAGCGTCCGTGATTCTCTCTTGTACCCAGTGGGAGAGTAATTCTTAGGTACTCCCGGAGCACGGAGAATGGTGCTCCCTCCTCTCACATTCATGGTAGGGTCTACTCATTAAATTCATGGTGGGGTCTACCATGAATGTGAGAGGAGAGAGCACCATTTCACTATACTCTGAGAGTACCTAAGAATTTTCCGTGAAAACCATGTAGTACGTTGCATACTCTTTTTTTATAGTGGCTAGTTGCATTTGTTTATGCTTAAATTAAGTTTAAACTGGACAGTTTCTTCCACATCTTTCATGTAAGAATAATTTTTTTTTTTTTGTAACTTGTAAGTGGAATACATGTTGTATTTCACAGTAGCTAGTTGAATCCATCCGACACCCTTGCTAGGAGAGGTGCTTTACTTTCTCAAGATTTTGTTTTTTATCAATCCCCACCAGCTGATATGGGGATGTTGGTTAGCTTTGATGCTGTGGGCACTTTGTATGAGCGCTTTTGCTCCTCTGTTTTATTTTCGTAGTTAACAAGTGACCAGTGCCTTGCACTTCAAATTCTACGCAAGTATATGTAGGAACACTTGTTAAGGGTGACTCTCTTATACTCTTACATTACATATAGAATTATTATAAATTATAGTACTTTACACATTATTTCGATTATTATAAATTATAGAGAAAGATTTTATAAAATTCTTAAGGCCAGTACCATAGAGTTTGTAAAACTTTAAATTTAGCCATTTATTTTGAAATGAGTAAATATTAAATTTTACGACGTCATAAACATTAAAAGAAAAACTCTGAAGGATCCCAATTTAACTACATAAAGCACAAAGATGGACAAGCTATGTTGAAGAACTGTTTTTTATATATAGTTCTACTTTTGTAATAACTAGCAAATCCAACACCCAATTATCTCACAAATTAGGGTTCACCATTAGATAAAATAAAATCCAAAAATAGATGCATGAAAGATTAATGTCTAAAAGGGAAGTGATCTTGGGACGACTTAAGTATCATATTTTTCTTGATTCATATATATCTAGTAATCACTAAGGTTGATAGCTTTAAGAAAATTGTTCATGTTAGAAATACTGAATGAATGTATTGTATTTCTCAAGTATTAAAATATACATGAGTGCCTTCATATAGGAGGTAGAGTGTGAAGTATAAGTATATGTGTTATACAAGTAAACAAAGTAGGTCTAAGGCCCACAACCTATTACACGTTAATAGCTCTCTTCAAATTTAAGGTGGTTGTGAGACCAACTTGATGTTATCAACCAAAGCATGAAAGTATCTTTTACGATGTGACTTGATGAAGATATCTGCAAGTTGATTTTTAAAGGAGACCAAAAACAGCTTGAGAGCACCATGGATATGATGATAACGAATAAAATGACAGTTGAACTTGAAGTGTTTAGTCCATTCATGGAAGACATTATTGTGAGCAATATGAATAACACTTTTGTTATTACAATAAAGAGGAATATTAGAAGATGTAAACACACCAAAATTCTTAAGAAGCCATCGAAACTAAAAGAGCTCAAATGCGGTATTAGTAAGGGCATGATATACTTCTTTAGTATTGGAGCGGGCCACAATGATTTGTTTCTTATTTCGCCTAGAAATCAGAGAATAACTAAGAAGAAAGTAATAGCCAGTGATGGACCTGCGATTAGTGGGATCTCCTGCCTAATCAGAATCAGAGAATGCAAGGAGAATAAGAGGAGATTAAGCAGAGTAGAAAATGCCATAGAAGAAAGTACCCTTCAGATTTCGAAGAATGTGTAGAATAGTAGCATAGTGAGTCGATCGTGGAGCAAACAGATACTGGCTCACCTGGTGAATAACATAGGAAATGTCTAGATGAGTGACAGTGAAATAAATTAGGTTGCCAACTAAGTATCTGTAAAGAGAGGAATTAGACAATAGTTTCTCCCATAAGGGAGTCAGATGTGCATTAAGTTCAATTGGAATGTCAACAGTTTTGCTATCAGTGAGTCCAGCTCGAGATAAAAGTTCAGAAGCATACTTGGCTTGAGTAATATAATGTTCATCTATAGAATGAGTGATTTCAAGACTCAAGAAGTAGCTGAGATATCTAAGATCTTTCATCTCAAACTACTGATTGAGAAAATCCTTGAGTTTTTGAATGCCACTAAGGTTATCACCAGTTATGATCATATCATCCATATATAGGAGAAGCAAAATAGTGCATTTGTCAATGCGATGAAGAAATAAGGCAGAATTATAATGACTGGCAAAGTAACCCAAGCGAAAGATAGTAGAACTGAACTTGGCAAACCAAACTCGTGGAGCTTGTTTAAGGTCACAAAGAGTACATCGAAGGTAACAAACCTTGTTTAGTTCAATAGAGAGATTAGGAGGAGTTTGTGTGTCGCGCGTGAAGTGCATGAATGAGGTGTAGAATGTTTAGGCGGCGCATGAGGGCGCATGAAGGCTTCAATGAGGGCGAGGTTTCCATGGGATAGCAGATCAATGGAGAACGATCTTAGTGGTATTTGTAAAAACACAATTGGGGCAAGGTGCAGTGTGAGACTCCTAAACGACGGGGGGTGCATGTCCAGAACTAGAGTTGATCATTGAGAGATGTTAGCGATTCAACGATGAATGGCTGCAGTGGTGGCTATGAGGGCAAAAGTGACTATGAATTTGGAGTAATACTAAAGAGAGACAAGACTACTAAGAAAAATGTCAGAGTAATGACTCTGATACCATATTAATAATTCTGAATGAATATATTGTATTTCTCAAGTAATAAAATATACATGAGTGCTTTTATATAGGAGATAGAGTGTGAAATATAAGTATGTATGCTATACAAGTAAACAAGGTGGGCCTAAAACTCATAGCCTATTACACGTTAAGAGTTCATGTCTATGATTTCATTGTTTCATATATATTGTACAAATACTCTTTCCAACATTAGTTGAGTGCATGTAAACGTTGATAAACATGTTATAGTTGGATGATTGGATCTCTCTACTTACAAATTGTGACCATTATAAATTCACTATCAAGTTTGACATTAGAAGTTTGATTCAAAGGGAAATAAGAATATGAAACTAGAAATCAAATTCTCTTGCCTTCTATAGGCTTTTCACAAATGTGCACTTTTCATCCATCAACATTCTGATTTTCAGAATCAACTTCGCATTCCTTTACGTTTGCCACGGCCACGTAAGTGCCCTCATCCCCATGCTTTTGACCAAATAGTCCACAAGACAAAGAAAAGCAAGATTTGCTTATTTATCTTGGTCAAGGTCATTAAAGGTGTGGCATAGTTTTGTGGGTCTGGTGCTACTAAAAATTTCTAATAATTGATTCTTCACATATTAGTAATTGGGTCATCAACATGGAATCAAGTCCTAATAACCATTAAAAGCATACTTAATTGGTACTTTTGGCTTGTGGCTAGGGTCACCAAACTTTTATATTCTCCAAACACTACTAGCTACCCTATAACTAAGAGTAGGCAAGTTTCTGCGTTTGTCTGTTCCGTTGTTCTAATGGAAGCCAGATCATGAGAGAAGGAAGAGGAATATGGTGAAAGGAATCAAAGAGAAAAACGAAAATTAAAGTCCATTCTGTTATATATTGAAGTTATACTAAACTGGAAAACATTGGACTAAAGACCAATGTTAGAGATATTTAAAAAAAATCATAATTTATGAGTGGGGTAATTTCACTTTTATAAGAACCTACCATTGACATAATTTTTTTATTATAGAATATCAATGATAACATACTACTTTAATAATAGTGAAATTTTGTGTCACCATTCTTAGTAATGTATACTAAAATAGCACTGTATCAAAAAATTGGAATTGACTATGTACTCAAATATGTATCTTCTACTAAGATATGCTGTGTTAGGTTAGTGCTAACTGTTCTCTCAAAAAAAAAAAAAAAAAAAGGTTGGTGCGAATTGGAATTAAAATTTGAGTTGATATCATATGCTAATGAAGTCTCTGGCATATTGTACATGTGACTGGCAACACTCTCTCTAATAACGAACCTATGTGCATTATTGATTTATCAGATTAATAAATCTATACCTGCTATGACTTTGTGAATTGACTGTGTGCTTTTATATATATAAAAATAAATTTTCCTTCCTTTTCTTTTCCTTTTATATATTAACAAAGAAGGATCCTTTTCCTTTTTTCTAATTAACAAGAAGGATCCTGAAAGTAATTGGCTATGACTCAGCCTCACCTTGAATTTGATCCTTAAAAAATCCCCAAATATTTTCTCTCTTAATTTTTGAGAAAGTGAGATTATTGAATTGACGAAATCTTGTAAATACTAAATCTATTGTATTTTATTTTCACTAAGAAAATATGCAAACCTCTTAACAATAGTAATACCAAGACTCTTGTAACTCAACTGATATTTTTAAGATTTTTTTAATGAAAACATTCACAAGTTCAAATCCCAATCTCCTAACTATCAAATTATATATATATAGTAGCATCATAACAATATTAAACATTTAGGGTATATATATGTGAATGGAAGTCTTGCATGGAGAAAAATTAAATAAATTGGTAGACTCATATAACCTAATTAAGCATAAACTCAAAGGTTTAACTTTTAAATTGAGTAGTGTTCTATATTTTATATCAAGACCTATATTAGAGACTAAGCAAGATGTTGTCTCCACAACAAAATAAGTTTACACTCTTATATTTACTAGAAAATTTTGTTTTAGATGGTACTAAGTTGCCCCACTAGCACAAACACACAAAGGGACCATGAACTAGTTCATTCTAATTTTGCCTAACACAACATGCTTACCAAGCCAAAACATATGATTATAAAGTGCTGACAAGGAAGTTACTTTGCCAAGTAACCGCCCCTTGTTGCCACAACATATATAGGAAACTACCTTTAGAAAACTGTCTTGATGTCTTGGAGCCTTTGCTTTACTGCTTGTCCATCACATGCCTCTGGCAACCCATGAACACTATCTAGCATCAAGCCTAGCTTAATTTGTCCATTCACCAATATGTTGAGGGCTTGGCCTGTGCTAATGCCAGCTTCAAGTTTGGGCAGCATAGTCCACATAGTACACACAACACAGTACATAACACACTTAGCACATTACCACCCATATGCAAACTTAGTTCCACTTGTCCATGAAAATCACAGCCTAACTTCACATTTTCCACTTGAAAATAGCATGCTACACGTCCAAACCCTTCTTTCACACACAGAGTACCCAGTAAATGCTAATCTGCCCATGACCAAACTCGCACAAGGTTTGCCATAACTCAACCTGACTTGCAGCCAGCCAAGCTATCACCACGACCCAATACCTTAGCAAAGCCACTGGCGGCGCCACATATAGGTCAGGGTGGTCCCAGGACCACCCTGACCTGAATTCTTCTTTTTTATTATTATTATTTTTTTATATATATAATAAAAAATTTTTATTTATCTACCTCTAAAAAAAATTAGGAACATCCTCAAAAAAAATTAGGAACACTCTCAAAAAATTTTTATGTCAATAAAATTAAATTTTGGTAGATTATTTGTTACATTTTGGCTGGTACCAGTTTTTAGAAGAAAAAAAGAAAAACTCTTAAACTGACAAACTCGTCAGCACAACATGTCATTACTTGCGTCGAATGCCTAAAAAACAAATCCAGCTATTGCAAAGGTCGCCCTTTCTTCTTCTTCTTCCTTTTCGTCTTCTTTGCTTCGTCTCAGACGTTCTGCTAGTCTACCTCTTCTTTCTTTTTTTACTCTAGTTTTTGCTTTGTCAAGTTTTTTCTTTAGTTTGTTTTTTAGACTTTTAGCTTGCTAACCCCACCCACGTGACAAAACTCAAAAAGCTAACAAAATATTCTTTCAAACTTATTTATTGAGTCTTGCCTCTTCCCAATATGATATACATATATACACTCTTATTGTACTATTTTTTGTTGTTGTTTTTCATTATTTAATTTCATATTTATGTTTTAATATTCTAAAACAGTAATTGTTATGTAATAACTAAATGATTTGAGTGTCAAAAAAGAAAAACTAAATGATTTGTTTTGTTTGAGGTTTATTTATTTAGATCAATAATTTTATGTTGTATAAGAAAATATAAATATATATTATTTTTAATTTTTTAAAAAACCCCGAAACACCCTGAAACGGGTACGTCGAAATAGATCTATACTGAAACATTCCGTTCCACTAAACAAACCGAAACATGGTCCAAAACGGTATTCATAACATTGCTTTCAAGCAAAAAGAAAAAGCGAAAAAAAATTCGAACTTAAATCTAAAAAAGAAAAAATTGTAACAGAGAATCTGAAGAAAAAAAAATTATAACAGAGCAAGCCCACCGAAGAACACCCTGATAAATAATCCTGAAGCCGCCACTGAGTAAAGCCACTATCATGTTGTTATCAAAGTCAATTGTGTAGTCATGCATGCACCACCATGAGGTAGCATTAGCATAGCCTACATTGATACCTCAAATTAACTATCTTGCACCTGTGTGTCAAGATTCAAAGATCTGCTAATAGCTTACAAACTAATATGTCATTAATCAAAAGAATTGTAATTAAAATATTTATTTACTATATGTTGAAGTGGCATCCGTCACATTCTTTAACACTGTGAGTTTAATTTGTAAAGTTTTGAAAGTGATTATCCTATGCAGGTTTATAAATTATTAGAGTTGCCTTGTCAACTTGCTT
This sequence comes from Castanea sativa, assembly GCF_040712315.1. Classification (NCBI taxonomy): domain Eukaryota; kingdom Viridiplantae; phylum Streptophyta; class Magnoliopsida; order Fagales; family Fagaceae; genus Castanea; species Castanea sativa. The sequence continues at coordinate 3,358,441 of NC_134024.1, read as the reverse complement.
TCCTCTAGAAGATTATATATGAAATCCATGGATATATAGCAATATTAATATATGTCTTATCTATCAACATCCACAAGCCAATTTTCAAGAATCATTGGCTAGTGCCGAAGTATTTAATTTTCACAATAAATCATGATTCTTCACGCTATAACTTTTTCAATCTCTCTCTTTCCCAAGACATTTGCTAAGTAGTATCATGCATAAGAGATTGTAAGCATCCTCATTATTGTTGTCCTTGAGATCCAACATATTATGGTCATGCAACTTGTGAGCTATTGCATATTACTAATTAGATACATTTGCCAGTATTTTTCAACTGCTTATGAACGAAACCACTAATGATAGTCGTGTCTACCACTTCAAGGTCTAGCAGCACTAATAAAAAATATTAAACAAACTCTAGCCTCTTAATTATTCCAAGAACCAACTTAACTTTAATCCCCAAGAATTCAATTATATTTTAGCCAAAGATTTATGCAAATCTTTAAAGCTTTATATATATCCACGTGGCATCCTCTCCAAGGAGAATATCCACGTGGCAACTGTTTAAGCCTCTCCATGCAGCCTATAATCTTAACATGTTAATTAAAGAGAAGATATCTTCTAGGATTTCATATTGAATATTGATATGTGATCGATTTGACAAGATTCTTGCCTTCAAATTTAAGATGAAAGAAGAAGAAGAAGAAGAGAAAAATAATAAAAAAACACTAGAGGTTGAAATCAGATAGTGGTGGCGACTTGTTTATACCGTCCTTACCTTTCGGGGTTTGTTTTATAAAGCTTAAAAGCAAACTGCTTTTTATAAAGGTCATAAAAGCAAGCTATTACTAAGCTTCTTCATTATTATTTTTGCTGCAGTAGCTAACTTGAAAAGGTGAAAAAAAAAAAAAAAAAACCAGGTTTGCTACTTTGTCACAGAACAAAACAAATGGCAACGCGTGGAGACCAAGGAATGAGGAAAAAGTACTGGTACCAAAAGCTAAGCAACCTAGCATGAGCAGCTCATTGGCTCAAGAAGAGAATGTAGATGGGTTGCACATGAAGATGCAAATTGCATGCTGACTAGACTGCAGTTTATTTTTATTTTGTCACTGCTGAACTGCTCCCACAAAACTATGTATCTTTTTCTTTCCTCTTTTTGTATCGATGGGTGGCATCTAACGTTAATCATGCAGACCCACTTAAGTGATGATAAAGAGGAATATGTTGAAAGGGGTTGTAATCCTCTACATTTTCCACATTTCCCTCTTTCTCACTAATCACACATGCCAATAAGATCCAGCTAAAGGTTGCTGTCATTCTTCTAATATATGGCCACTTTGGTAGTTCATATGAATTGTTTTTTCAGGGTTTGACTCACCTTATTACTCATAAAAGTGATAAAATATCAGTTGTGTTAGCCCTCACAATTTTCACAACTTTGTATTACAAAGGTTGACTTGGTTTGTTATGATTTTGAGCAATATTGTCTTTATTTGAATTTATTAATGATACAATTTTTATTATGTACTAATCACAACGTGCTAATAATCCTAATAAAATTTGTAATAAATTGTAGCCCAAGCATTAATGACATCATAGTTATTCCATAGATCCTTGGTCTTATACATAGTTTAAGATCTCTAAAAAATTTTAAGCTTGACAAAAGAAAATTAATAATTATGCTTATTTGTTAAAAGTAGGTCAAAATATAATTATATCTTGAATATTGAAAAATGAAATTTTAAAAAGATGCATATAAACAAATAAACAAATAAGTGAAAAAGTTTATGCTAAATAGATTCTTAATTAATAACATTTTATGGGAAAAGATGTGGCATGATGTGATTAGTTAAGAATGCAATTGCATGTGAGAGAGAGAGTACACAATACTCAAGAGTGGGTGATGTGAGTGATGAACAATACTTAGTGATACGTAAAGTAGTGAGTGATGTGAGAGATTAAACAAAAGTTGTTAGCTATGTGTAAAACTTTTATAATAACCGACCAAATATTATTCTTTTCGGCATGGAAGATGGAACCACGAAGAGAATCCATGGTGGTGTATATATATAAATATTTATAAAAGGGTTTTTAACTCCATACACTGAGAAGCCATCGTTAGACACGTTTAAGCATTTCTCATTTCTGAGGAGAGATCAGCAACTACCTCGAAGCTAGTTCACACTAGTGGGAGGTTGTCTGCAGAAAAAAAGCTGACAAAAAAGGCTACCAAGTTTTTGAAAGATATATATCAAAAAAATTATATATCTATTTCTATGGCTCGCGGAAAGGTTCAGCTGAAGCGGATTGAGAACCCTGTGCACAGGCAGGTTACCTTTTGTAAGCGCCGAGCTGGGCTTCTTAAGAAGGCTAAGGAGCTCTCTGTGCTATGTGATGCTGAAATTGGCCTATTCATTTTCTCTGCTCATGGAAAGCTTTATGAACTAGCTACCAAAGGGTATGTCTCTTATATCTCTTTCAGATTTTATTTATATTTCAAAAATTATCGGTTTTTCCAAAAATTTAAACTTTACGATCGATGTTTAATGGATGTTTAACTATTTACATGTAAACAATTAATATCACAAGAAAGTTAAGTGCTGCATTTAAAACTGCAGGGAATATTTCGTGTTTTTGGGAAGAACCTTAATTGTGTTTTGTGTACTTTTCTTTAGATTTTTTATGATATAAATGATGAAATTGTTCACTTGTTATCGACTTAAACTTTTGTGACAAATTCTTTATCCTTGAGATTTTGTTTATTATATTAGCATCACAGCTATTGGTTCATTGTTAAACTTTATCAATTACCATAATAAAATACCAATTTCAAAAAGAAAGAGAGGTGACAACTTTCTTTTTATTATGCAAGAACCATGCAAGGCCTTATTGAGAGGTATATGGAGTCTAATAGAGGGGCTCAACCTGAACCAGACATTGAAACACAGCCTCTGGTATGTTCTTTGTCTCTCTCAAATACTTTGTTGTTGTTGCTGCTGTTTTTTTTTTTTTTTTTTTTTTTGAGTTGTATATTCTATGTTGAAACATAAAAACGAATATTATCTCTATTACTAAAAGCTAGCTTGAGAAGCATCAGATACTGCTCCTGATAATTTTCCACAGAATAATAATAGTTTATTCAACCACCATTGTAACAGAGTGTTGCACTTTTTATATCGACCTTTTTGTACGCGAAACTTTATGGCTTGCATCCAATGCATGCAGTCTCTATTGGCTAAGGTTATTCTGGATTGGTATAACAATGCCTTGTTAAGTTGTTAACTATAATATATAAACAGTGTTTCTATCAATCATACAATAAAACTTTCTCCTGTTTGACATATATATGGGTAGGTTCAATGTATAATTGAGGAACATAATGAGAATATAGAAGTTACCTTATGCTGTGTAAAATAGAATAAACCACTGTGTTGCATATATATCCTTCTATAGCAATTAGCGAGATTCTTTTCTCATTTATCTCATCTTTGTATTGTGCACATGGTAAATGCTTTACATATTTTTCGCTGGCGTAAGATACAAATTATTAGGAGTGACCCATTGTAAAATAAGCTTCAAGGAATTTTCCAAATAGTCTAACTTATTGAAATTAAACATGGACTTAAAAGAGGTATACAGTGTCTTTTCTTTGAGCAAAAGGTCCAATGGTAACCGTTTGTGAGATTTTCTTAAGAATGAATCCTAGCCATACTAAGAGAGCTGGTTCAATGAAAAAAAATAGGACTAAATTAGTCTAATTCAAACATGATGTACAATAAATTTTGCAATCCAATTAGCAAGATACTTTTTTTTTTCTTCACAATTTGTTGAGACAGTAAGTTGTGATTGCTAGGCAATAAGTCTTAATTAACACCACTGTTTGTGCTTACGTTCAGGGATGGAACTACTCAAGGGCAGAGGGGGGCATGGCCCCCCAACATTTGATAAAAAAATATTAGTATGTATATTAATAAAAAGAATTTTAATTCTGGCTCTTAAATTTATTTACTTAGCCCTCCTCCAAAAAAATTTACAAACTGACCCAAGAAATCCAACAATAGATAACAAGAAAAATCTATAAAAAAAATGCACATATCTAGATAATAAGAAAATCTTTTGACAAATCATAAATCTGGTCTGAGCAAAAACAATAACAACAAATTAATTACAAATCTTAGCAAAAAAAAAATCACAAAAACCCAATAACTTTTACCCAATTTCTTCCTCTCACTTGAGAGCTCTATGCCCTCTTAAATCTCTACCCTCATAGCCATAGAGACAATTTCTATGCCACATATTGATCGCTTCATCCACATACTAGTTAGATTTTGAAAATATTAAGACGTGTTAATTGACTTGCAAAACTCTTGATTATAAAATTTTATTATAATTTTTTTCAAAAGAAAAAATACAAATAATAATTAATAAATTAATGCTAATATGCAACTTTGTCAACCTCTAATATTGATATTCTAATTTTTTTAAATTGTTAAACAAAGAACTTCGGCCCCCTAAGTTTGAATTCTGATTCTGTCCTTGCTTAAGTTAGTTCCTTCCACTGTATTTTCTACTAATATGTGAATGTATATCTTTGCTAGGATGCTAAAGAGGAAATTAAGCTGCTGAAACAAGAGGTTGAAATACTACAGAAAGGTCTCAGGTATTAAAAACCTCCGTCCTTATTTATAGTTATCTAAAGTTAAAATAGTTCATTTTTCCTAGAAAATAAGTGTTTTTTACTTTTTTTTAGTAGATCAAATATTTCAATAATCTCGTATTGTTTTCTTTTGGCCAAGTTTTATCAAACAATAAGAAGATGCAAAGCTTCTTTATCATTAATTAGCTTTGCTAGTTCTAGGGAACACAGTTCAAAATCTGTCAAAAATAAAATGGGAAATTGATTAGTAAAAATCTTATTTGGAAAAAGAAGACAACAGTCGGTCAATATAGTGCTAGTTGACGTACGATTGATCAACTGTTGTTTACAGTTGGTCTGTGAAGAGAAAGAGAGGGTGAAATGATAGAGAGAAGTTACTATTGGAAGAATTTTTTGTAGTGTATGTGGAGTTTATTTTGTGATGGACTATTATGTAAAATTTTGGAAAATGCACTTTCTCTATTTACCTTGCTTTTTATTGATTCCAATATTTTTTTAATTATTTAGGTTTTTTTCCTACCAAACATTAGAAAGTAGAAGAAACATTTTAAAAAATGTTTTCCACCAAAATAAACATAGTGTCATAATGCTCCCCAAAGCCTAATAATACTTGTCTTGTCTCTTAAAGCCAAGGGAAACGAAATATGATTTTAGTTTATGTGCATGTTATTCGTGACCTTTGCTTTTAGCATATTCAAATGTATTTTTGTTTTAAAGGATTTCTTGTAATAAAATCTATATTGATACCATTCCATTATATGTCATGAGATTAAAAAAAAAAAGAATAAGTAACTTCACACCAAACATATACATAATCTATTCATATTAATCATGGTTATCAAACTGTTAGGGAAAGAGAGAGAGAATCTTTTCAGCAAAACAGAGTAATCCAAATAATTTAGGCTTGAGATGAATTGAAGTGTCATAATGATTGTGATCATATATGCTAGAATGGATTTTTGAGAGTAATAGTTGATCAACTACCATTTGTCTAAAAAATAAATGAAGATAAACTAGCATTTGTCTAAAAGAAATCATAAATTGAAATGAAATAATAAATTTAATCATTTAACTATTATTTTAATAATGATTATTTTCTCTTTTTTTTTTTTTTTTTTTAAGAGTTGGCAATTGTGAAATTAATGGTTTGGTTGTATTCAATGTATAATAACCTATATGTTGATTTTTAAACATATGATGGGACAAAAAAATGTTTTATGCATCTCATGATCTATATGTTTCAATGGAAATGTTTTACGCATTAATAGAACATAAAATGTTTTCAGCTTTATGTTGCCTCCATGCTTAAGTAGGCATGACAAAGATCAAAAAAGGAATATAATTTGTGAGTGAAAAATAAAAGAAGACAATTAGTGTTAATCAAGAGTTGTTATTATTACTATTTTTTTTTGGTAAATAAGGATAAACTTATTGAAGAACAAGAGGACTTAGGGGAACCAACCCATCAGCATCTACAAGAGCTCAAATAGGGATAAATTTGATGAAAATAGATCCCAAATCTTACAAAAAGAGACTGAATAGGCAAAATTACGAGACAGAAGATTATGTAAATTAAACATGAAAGATATTAAACTTTCACAAGATGAAAGGAGTCAAATTATCATATAATATATAGCATGCATTCTTGCAGGTATATGTTTGGAGGTGGAGTTGGGACAATGACCTTGGATGAATTAGATTTCCTTGAAAAGCACCTCGAGATTTGGATTTGTAACATAAGGTCAACAAAGGTATCCATATCTTCTACACTAATATTGTTTAAGTACAGCTGTTATGCCAGTTCTTTATATTCTTTCTTAGTTTGAAGTGTTGAACTAATAAGTTCATATATTGCAGATGAACATTATGTATGAAGAAATTCAGCTCTTGAGGAATAAGGTTAGTTGGAACAAAAAATTCTTTCTCTTTTAATAAAATTTAGATACAGATTCTTAAAATTCACACGAATGGTAGGACCCATTGTTATGCGAAACCAAATTACTTGATTTAATTGTGAAACCTAATATACAGCACTTAAAAACATATATTTCATTATTTTTGTTTTTATATATAGCACTTAAAAACAATCATTAATGACTTCTTACTTAAACAACTAGAAGGTGCACTATTATTTTATGTTTATTGAAGGAACTTAATTTCTCTGGTTATTGAAGGAGGGAATACTGAAAGCTGCGAATAAGTACCTACAAGATAAGGTAATGAAAGATTGATGCCAATTGTATCCCATTATTTTTGTGTAAGAAATTGTATGGAAAAAAATATATAAAAAAAATTCTTCGACCAACTAACATGGAGATTGTTCTTTTTGCAGATAGAAGAGAATACTGGAATGACTGACTTTGCACCAAATACCACTAATTTTGCGTACCCACTAACAATACAGAATGAAATATTTCAGTTATAGGATTGCTCAATATGGTATACTGATCAGTAATCATCGAGCATTATTGTTGTATGTTTTTAATTTAAGGTGTGTCGTTTATCTACCAACTTCATCAACGCTTGTAATCATAAGTACCTAGATTCCTTGCAGTATTGTGCGTATTATATATGTCAATGTAGAATCTTTATGTTCTCAGTGGACAGAATTATCTGACAATGGGTTGCCATTAATTCTAGTAGTATATAACTTGATGCATGGTACGTAGGATATTGTGGTGTCGTATTGTCGTTTGCAATACAATGTGTTAATGATCTCTCTCTCTCTCTCTTGCTCTCTCTCAACACAATTTAATAAATCTATACATATGATTGCATGCCATTAACTACCTAGGTTTTATATTGAGTCATTGACTACTTATACTTTTTTCGAGTTTTTAAGGTATATAAGTAGAGCAAAAGCCCACCAACAACCTTAGGGCTTAATTGTATTGAATGAAGTAGAGCAAAAGGCACCAACAGCGCCAATTTTCGTTTGTGATGCTATACATATATACTGAGATTCTTATATTTAAAGAAAGTATTAGATTGCCATGAGGTCATATTATGTAAAATGTGGATTGGTACAATTGTATATATCTCCAAGTCACCTCTCTTAAAATCTCAACTAGATGTGGTCAATATTAGGTGCCTAGGTGGTGTATATAATGACTCAACTTTGTCCTTTTTTTAAAAAAAAAATTAAAAAGAAAAATTCAATTTTATGTAATTATATAACCGCTTGAGAAATCTACATATAATTACATTACTTTAAGTTACTTTAATATTAAAGAAATTATTTGCTAAATGAAGAATAATTAAGGTTTCAACATAGTAGTTTTAGAATCTAATTGAGCTTTTGTAAACATGTCTGGGGGTCAAATTATAAAAAATTATGATTGACGTGTACCCATTATAGTATTATTGAATTTTGTAGTTCAAATGGCATGCTCGTGTCTTCTCAACAGGAGAATGCGGGGTCGAACCATGGACCAAGAATGTAGTCCCCTTAATCTTTGTCTTTTAACACATATTCCTTAGTATTTCACGTTTCATGCTATCCCCAAAGTGCATGTTATCACTCTTAGAATTCCATAGCATGCGCCCTCATGCATTCAATATCTCCTACTTTGTGGATGATAGTGCTTCACAAACGTAACATTGTCTTTGGTTGGGACCGGTAATTTCCTTAGTCAATCCCTAAATTAAGAGAAAGCTATGCTTTATGCCATTTGCTTGGGAAGCCATTTCCACCCAAAAAAAGAAGAAGAAGAAGAAATTAAAGAAAAATAAGATGGTTTCTGTGACAAATCTCTCAAAAACAGATCAGCCTGAAAAGCTAGGGAACTAGCAAAGAAATTAGTTGCTAAAGATTAGTTAAATCTTGCATAAAAATTTTCTCCTTGATTTCATTCCTTCAAAGGCATGCATCTAGCCCTTAATTAGCAGCAAAAAATTTGACCACGCCTCGTAGCATTGTCTTGGTTGTCCAAAAAAAGGATAGTAAAATGTGATATACAACCTAGATCAAGAGCCATCACTGCCAATTTTGCAAAGCCCAAATTTAAGCCTTTTTTAGTGGCATCCGTCATTAATTATCACTTCGTGACTCGGGGAATTGGCACCAATATTTCTGATTTTTGATAATCTCAAGCTCCATTTTCTTGGGAAAACTTTAGCATTAGAACATTTCTCAAGGGCTAAAATGCTACAAGGGATTGAAATTTGAAAGTGATGCGCATAGAAATAAAAACAATAATAATGAATAATGATAAGGATCATAATTTATAAACGTAAGGAAGAGAGGTACTATGCCATTAGTTATAGTTGGTGGGAAATAAAATTTACTTCCATGTAGTCAAATCATTATGGCTATATTTTATTTTTGAAAACGTTTATATTCTCAAAATGTCCTAAACATGGGGTAAGACTAGCATTTTAGTATTGGATAGACCAAAATTAGATAAACCTTTGGGAGACCACTTATAAAGGAAAGTATTTGATGTGTGTTGTTGACTTTTTTTTTCTTCCTAATATTGCTATTTCTCACCTCACCATTCTCAAATATATATATATATATATATATATATAATTTTTAATTTAGTTTTCAAAGTTACAAATAGTATGAAATTGTGTTAATTTAAAATTAAACTAAAAAGAACTCTCCAAGGATTCTTAAAAAAAAAAAATCGTGAAGAAATTTGTAGCTGAATTGATAATTCCTAATATTTCGATGAAAATGTTTATGTTTCAAATCTTCTCTGCTCCAACTATCAATTTATATATATATATATATATATATATATATATATATATATATATATATATATATATGTAAGTGCACAGTTGCACCTGGACCCAAGAACAGTTATGGGCTCAGGCCCAATGAGCCTTAAACAATAAGAATTTGTAGAGTGTGGGCTTGAAACCCAGGTTGGAAGTATATGAGGATTAAATGACAAACTAAGGATTGCAAGTAATTGAAAACAACAAGGAATATTGTAACTGGGCCTCCTCGGACGTAAGCCGAGATGTTCTTATATTATATCTCACCCTTAGTCTCCGTCTTTTTAGGTTACAAAACGTTTCGTCCCTATTTGTTCCGATCCCCCTTTAAATACCCTTCTTTTTAGTACTTTATACACGTGTTGCCCCAATTCCTCCCTTAACCTAGATATTTCTTTTCTTAGTGCCTTTGAACAGTAACTAGAAGTTTCCCTTCCACTGTTCAAGTGTCACCTCCCCATTAATGCGGCCAGGGTGGTAGGTGCAGGGTCTTTAATGTGGAGGTAGCAGCCTTTATTTTTGACATTTCTTCAACACCGGTGCTTCTGGGACATTCTGGGGTTCACCCCCCTTAACCATTGGTCTTGACCGTGTCATTCCCTAACCTTTACCATGAAGTCTCAGATTCTCTGATGTCAGTCCGAGGGGAAAAACATCCTCAGCTAGGTCCTCGGATCCTCGGCGTATGGGCCGACCTAAACTATCAACAAGCCCTAAACTCAAGAGTAGGTCGGCCTTCCTTAGCAAGGCCCAATGGCCCATATCCCTATTAAGATATTTTTACTCCCCACAATATATATATATATATAAACTCATAGTGATCATTTTCTTTTTAATAAAGCAATCCAACATTAAACAAATTCTAATTAAATTGATATTCAATAAAAAAAAAATCCCAATTAATTTAGGTAGTTTTTTTTCTTCTACAAATTCTCTAAATTGAAATTTTCTTGAATAATATTCATTAATTAATTATTAAGTATATGTAGAATATTACCGACTTTTTTTTTTTTTAGGGGGTAAAAACTAAAAAGAAGGTTACCGACTAAATTAATAGTCTAATAATACAACCTCAAAATAGAAATTCCACAAACGGCATGTCGTATTATCGTTTATAATGATTAAACCGACATGTCGTGGACATACGCTGGGCCAAAATTTTGGGCCCCAAGTCACTTCAGGTCACCTATATATAATCTTCCACCCCTCCACTCCGATAGTCACTCTGCTAAAATCAAACATTCAAACCCTAAACTCTCTCTCTCTCTCTCTCTCTCTCTCTCTCTAACTTCGAATTTTCGTTCTTCAACGCTCGCAGAGAACAATGTCGTTCCTCGAAATCGAAGCTCGAGAGTAAGTTTTTTCTACTTTTATTTTTTATTTTTAATTTTTTTTTCCTTCTTTCTTTTATTCGCAACCAAACAGGTTTTTAGGAGAAGTTGATTTCGGTCTCTGTTTGGTAGAAACAGATTTTTTTCGCATTATTCACTAACTTAAGTTCTTGCCCACTGTGTAATCTAGTATTTAAGCTAAGTATGTGTAATTATAGAACCTAATAACCTTATTGCTCAATTTGTGTGTATATATATGTATGTATTTAACATTGATTTGATTCATGTATAGAGTAAAAGTTTTTGTTTTGTTTAAATTTTACTTTTTTTGACAAGTAAGAAAAATTTATCAAAAGAATTACTCAAAATTATGCACAAAAGAAGTGAATTTTGTGATATGTATTAGTGTATTATAATTTTTGTATGACCCCATACTCGAGTTGAGACCAATCAATCTGTCTCTATTCTCAAATATACGTAATGGGGATGGAGGGAAACTAGATATGGGTGTGTGAGATGTTATTAGTGTTTTGGCTACACGAGGTGCTGATGCGGTGTTGTAATTTTTGTTGTTGTTGTTGTTTTCCTTTCAGTGTGATCAAGATTGTGCTCCAATTCTGCAAAGAGAATTCTTTGCACCAAACGTTCCAGACGTTACAGAGCGAGTGCCAGGTTTCTTTGAATACTGTGGACAGTGTGGAGACGTTTATTGCTGATATTAATAGTGGGAGGTGGGATGCGATACTGCCTCAAGTATCTCAGCTCAAGCTTCCCAGGAATAAATTGGAGGATTTGTATGAGCAGGTAAATAGAACGTCACTCACTGATGCGATCTTTATTGTTTCGTTATTATTTGACATTGTGGTTTGTTGATTTTTATGTCATGTTAATGCCTTTTTTATTAGGTTTTTTGAATTTTACTTGGTGATGTAATTTACTCAAATAGAATTTATGATTGGACTCTTAGAGAATGACTAATTGGTGTGCCCTAGAAAAGGATACCCGAATAATCATTGTTAACATGGTTAGATTATTATTGGGTTTGATTTATCCAAAAATAAAGCAAGTTCTAATAAGAATATGTTGTTTCAATAAGAATCTTTTGTTTTGAGATTTTTTTGGGATAAATAATGGAATTTTATTAAGTAAATAGACTGCTTCATGCACACAATAATGAACACAAAGTAGCCTAAATTATGTACAAAATTCTTGGGCAAAAATGGAAAGACTCGGCCCAACTTCCATCCTCCCCCAAATTCATGCATCATAGCTTTTGATTCTTTGGTCATTTTTATTAGTAGATACTTATCCGGTGGGCGAGCATATGACTTGTTAATTACCAAGCTGAAGCCAGAAGTTTGAGGTTGTCTTGTTGGGTTCCAAGGGAACTTAGTGGAGAGGCTGTGGATCATTTTCTATTACATTCCTTGGTTGCTAAAGTTGTGGAATTCTTCTCTACAGGAATATCTTGAGTGATGTAAGATTAGTCTTTGTGTTGATAGATTATTGTCAAAATAGGTTTGGAAGAGGCAGGTGCAGTGTAGATTGTAAGGCAGATCCACCATATGATCTGGTTTATAGAGAGGGAGAGAAGAAAGTAGTGTATTAGGGGATGGAACTTGTTTTCATAAACACAAGTTGCTGTTTCTGTGATTTTCGTTTCCATGGATGCCGTTCTCTCAGATTTGGCTCTTCTCTATCCTTGTAGGAGTTTCTGGATGCTCTTAAAATATGATTTTTCAAGTTGGGTTGGCTTTGGGTGGAAAGAGTTCCATCTGTGTTTGGACCTGTATGTTAGACTGATCCCAAAATTATCTCTTCCAGGTTAATTTCATGCTCTTGTTGCAGATTAGTATGAAATATATAGACTGTTTAGATTAACTTTGAGGTAATTTTAGTAGACACATTGTGATTTTACTATTCTTGTGAATTTTGCAGATTGTATTAGAAATGATTGAACTTCGAGAATTGGATACTGCACGTGCTATTTTAAGGCAAACTCAGGCAATGGGTGTCATGAAGCAAGAGCAGCCTGAAAGATATTTGCGACTTGAGCATCTCCTAGTCAGAACTTACTTTGATGCGAATGAGGTTAGTAGCTAGTACTAATGTGGTTGTTTGATGTGCTGTTTATTTGCATCTTTCATGTCATGAAATTCTTTTATGTTATTTTTATTAAGGTTGTGTTGGTTTTGAATATCTTCCTTTGGAGAACTCCTTATTGAATTTCATTACTATCTTCTGTAGTAATGTTATTACATTTCCCATAAAATGGGAGAAAAAAGAATTAGATGACTAGGAGTCCATTGGAAAGCAACATCAAGAATGTCACAAATCAATAGCATATCTAGGGAATAGTGAGACTCTTATATTCAAAGAGTGTTACATTTAACAGGAAGTAGATCTTTAGCTGTGAAAGTTATATTTAGCCATGAAAGTTATCTTAATATGGCTACTTAGTAGTCTTTGATGTAGTTATTTAGCAGAGCCCTTATATTCTTTTCATCAGATGATTTACCTTATAAGCTTTATATAATTTCAACACTAGTTTAACAAAATTGCTTCGGTACCCAAAAAAAAAAAAAACAATTTGTATCCCATATATATATATATATATATATTTTTTTTTTTTTTTTTCATCATGATGTCAAGTAGAATTTCAAGTAGTTTTGATTGTTCACCTCACTCATATTATGCGGCTATTTAGGAAATGGAGAAAAAAAGTGACTTTCATATTTATTCCTTATGATTCTATACACATTCTTCTTCATCATCCCATCAAAGTATGTTGGAGGTGAAATATTGGTGTACCACATTATGTTGCTTGGACCAAGAAATCTGTGCCTTATATGTACTCTTCTCATTTGTTGTCTTGATGGCCTGCATTGGCTTTTATCGCGTTCTATGTGGGACTGCCTAGAAAGAGAATGCCAATCTTTGAATTGAGAAAAAGGTTTTCATTGCTATATTTGATTAGTTATTGACAGGACTTTGGGGTGATTTAAGTTCTATGGATGTGTTTTTGTATTGCACATCTTATAATGTGTTATATGGCAGGCTTACCAAGATTCAACAAAAGAAAAACGGCGTTCACAAATTGCTCAAGGTACTCCTCTATTTCCTTGGTGGTCATTAGATATGATTGTGAAGATTTCCAATTACTTAGAACTTGTGAACAGTACTTTCAGTTTAATTTGGTCTTAATTGAAAATGAACTGATATTTCCTTGATAATTAAAAATATGTGCAACCTTAGTACAGTGGATGTATATTAATTAATGTTACAATTATTGTGGAAGGGAATATTAATTGCAAAACATATATAAAATGTCAATTAAGAAAAAAAAATTAACATTCAATTTGGTATGGAGTTCCATCAATCTTATGTATGAATGAGAAATATTCTACTCTTGAACATTATTTTTACAATTAAAATTTTAGTAGTTACAAAGTTTATAATATGACTAGGCACAATAATGACCCTTATAATCTCCATTACCCTGATTATCTAGTGGTTATTGATATAAACCAAAATACGCTGATTTAGGCATTGCATGTTTATGAACGTAAAATCCCTGTTTCTCTGTTTATTATTTTTTTTTTTGTGTGGATATCAATGAATGTTCTTCTTTTGTGTTTTCAGCTCTTGCTGCTGAAGTTACTGTGGTCCCACCTTCACGATTAATGGTTCTAATTGGCCAGGCTCTGAAGTGGCAGCAGAACCAAGGTTAAGATTTGCATAAAATGTCATTATATATATAAAGTTTTTATATAATTGGAGGAAACTTTGATTAGTTGGGTTCTTGTGAATGTGATATTTGAATTTCTACATCTCTCTCTCTCTCTCTCTCTCTCTCTCTCTCTCTCTCTCTCTCTCTCTCGTTTTGATATAAGCTTTATATCTTGTTACTGCTTATAAAAAAACCTTCATATCTTGTTATCCATTTGTTGGGCACAAGAACTGGATGATTATTTGCTCCCTACAATTCAAGGTGCAATAAAAGCATTTAATTCTTGCTTCATTTTATGTAATTATGTGTAGTGCAGTTTTTATTTCTTAGATAATTGGATCCAAGGTGGTCAAAGGTGAATGGCGACCTTAAGGCGCCAAGGCCTTGTATCGCCCGAGGCATGAGGCAACAAAAAGTTGCTAGCCCTAGCAAAGCGAGGCGCCAAATTCTTAATATATTTATTATACATATAGAACTTAAATCATATGTACCTAGTGTATTAAAATATTATAATGAAGTGTTATTCAATGTGTTGCATGAAGAAATTAGGTCTATCAAATTATTTCAAATAGGATTAACATGGTTTAGGCTCTAATCAGTTATTCTAACAATAGATTTTACAACAAGCTTCTACATAACAATAAGTTTTGCAACATATTTTTGTAAATTAAGTTAAATATCAATATGTTTTATATCAATAATCTAATAGTAGGTTTCATAACAAACTTATATAAAAAAAAATCAAAATTTTCAATTTAAAAAAAAAATTTGAGTCTCGCCTCAGCACCTTTTTCATGACTTAAGGCGGTCACCTTGCTCACCTAGGCTCTAAAGGCGCCTTAGTGGCGCCTTGCCTTGCCTGGGCACCTAGGCGAGCACTTGGCTCGCCTTTGACTACAATGATTGGATTTGCAATTTGAAATGCTTT